>NW_020449085.1:2847869-2936865 GCF_003343035.1 Apteryx rowi
CCCTTGGTGGGAGGGTGGCACGTGTGCAAGGAGGGGGGGTCTCCCCCCCCTTGGTGGGAGGGTGGCACGTGTGCAAGGAGGGGGGGGTCTCCCCCTTCTCCATGGGGGGGTGGTGCGCGTGCAAGGAGGGGCACGCTGCCAGGAAGCGGGTGTCCCTGGGGTGCCCCCGTGGGCGCTGCGCGTGCGATGGCAGCGCCCTTCTGCAGGGTCCCCTTCTCCGGGGCAGTGGGTGGGTGCCAGCCCTGCGCACCCCCGCTGGGGTGCTGCCTGCCCACCCGGGGGCCCAGGGCTGTGAAACCCTGAGAAACACCTTGCTCGCTGGGGCCGCAGGCGGTGCGCGGCTCTGCCTCCCCCGGAGCGGCCCTGCCGCTGGCCCGTGCCCCCGCGGCGGGGCCGAGGCCACCCGTGCGCCTCCCCTTCCCCGCAGCCGGGCTCGCGAGGCGCGCGGGCTCGGCGGCATCGAGCCTGCCGGCGCGGCGGGTCCAGGTGAGCTGCTGGCCCCCGCTTCGCCCTGCCCGCGCACGTGCGCCGGCGGCCCCGGTGCGTCGCGGGCGCAGCCTCGCGGCTCGGCGAGCCCGTGATCGCAGTGGAGCCGGGGAAGCGTCAGCTGTGCAGTCAGACAGCTCTTATTTATAGCCCGGGCTGCGAGAGGGGAAGAAATCCAACGTGGGCCGCCGTCGGATGCGGAGAATGACGCGCGATTGAGCCGCAGGCGGCGCGGGGGGATTTCTGTGCCTAGCCAGTGTCTCTGGTGGTGGGTTTTTGCCTTTTTAATAACATAAATTCCCTCCACGCCTGGCCCGTCACCCGCTGCCAGTGGAAGGCAGGCCCAGGTGACACGCTGCCTGCTGCTTCCCGCTCCGGTACGGCTGGAGCGGGAAGAGGAGCTGGGATCCACCCAGAGATGGAGATGGCTTTGCCCTCCGCGGGGCCGGAGGCTGCGTTTGCCCGCCGGAGGGGGGGGCTCGTCCGCCTGCTTTGCCCGCGCGAGGAGCGAGCGGCCGGGCTCCCGCAGCAGGCATTGCGCTCGGCGCCGTGCTGGCACGCACCGGCCTTGGCAGCGACGCCTGCGCTCCGCGTTCTCCAAACCGCCTCCGCTCTTCCGGCGAGGCGAGCGTGCCGGCTGGCGGGACCTCGCGTCGCCAGCGCGGCCGCTCCGGTCGAGGTGGAATTAGGCAAGTGCAAAGCCCAGAGGCAGCACCCGATGGAGCCCCGCGGGTCGGCAGCAGCGTGGGAACAGAGGGTGCTGCCTTCACCCTGAAAGTTAAAACCTCGGTCCTTAGTTCTTGTTTTGAGATGATGCTGCAGATTCGTTTTGGTGCTGGGCCAGGGCTGAGCGTGGCAGGGTCCGGAGAGCTCGCGCGCAGCCCGGAGCCTCTGGAGCGCGAAACGCTGTGCAAAGCGCCCCGGGGCGCTGCCTTCCCCTCGCCGTGCTCCCGCAAGGCAGTGCCCGCGTTGGCGCCTCTGGAAACGGCACGAGGTGCCGAATTACATGAGTAATCGTTAAGCCGGCACTCAAGTGACTCCTTAGTGCCAATCACCTCTGATTAGTTTTCGGCTGATTTCCCTCTTCCCTTCCAGCCTGGTTTTTGGCTTGGGCTTGCAGAGGACATACTACGGCCTGGCTCGGGTCTGCGCTGCCGCCCCCGGAGGCGGTGAACGCCGGCGAGCCCCCGCCGCGCACAGCCGCCCGGGTCCTGGGAAGTCGGGTTGCATCCCAGAGCTCTTGCAAAAGCTCCTGGCTTGGGCAGCGATGCCGGCACTGGTTTTTCTCCGCCGTGAAGCCAGCTCGCTCGGGGGTGCGCTCGGTGCCGCGCCACCCTGGGAGCTCAGCGGTGGGGCGCAGCGGGGCCCTTCCCCGGCCCCCGACCCCACGGCTCCCCTTGGGCACGRTGGGGGTGGATGTAGGTCGCTCGAGGAGGAGTGCGAGGCTAAGCCTGCGCCCTGCCCCACATTGCTGAATCTTCTTTTAATCTTGCAGCTCCAGCCAGCGCTGGAATTGGCACGTAAGCTCTGGGCCTTAGCAGCCGGATTTATCCTGTAGCGAGCCAGGTGTCGACGGTAAGCCCGTGTGTGTAAATACTGTAGAAGAGAGTGGCCGCATAAATAAAGCCAACCGCCCTATTATAGCGCTGTCCTTGAGTTATTTTGGAGCAGTGGAGGAAGGTGAAGGCTGTCTTTTCGGGGAGGTTCTGCAAGGGGAGCGGAGGTAGCTGGGATTTGCTCCAGGGCGCGGAGCCGGCGCTTTGCTGGCGTGGGGGAGAAGCTGCCTCCCCCCGGGTTTCGGAGGATCAGCGCTGCCGGCTGGGCAGTGCCCGGCTGCGATGGGGATTGCCCGGGTACGAGGTGGGGGCTGTGGTGGGGGCGGATGCTCCTGCCTGCTGGTGCGCGGGAGAAAGAGCGTTTTCCTTCCTGCTAGCGGCCTTTCCGCAGCACGCAGGCACCTCCAACGACCGCTCCGCTTCGGAGCGTCCTCTGCATCTGCTTCCTTCACACCGCTGTTTTCCTCTTGTTTTCCTCCAGCCTTGGCAGAGATCCGAGTTGTTTCCCTACCTTTTCCGTGGGACGCAGAGGCTGAGAGCGTGCCAGCATGGCAGGTACGGAGGGTCTCCGGCTGGGCTATTCCCGTGTCTTGCCTCTGGAGAGGCCTGGGGCTCTGCTGCCTGTGAGGCTTTGGCCTTCGTGACCCTGTTGGTCCTTGGTGGGATTACAGAGGTCCAAGCTTGGCCGTGCAGGATCCATCCGGCTGCGCGGGCAGAATTTGCGTTGCTGTACAGCTGTGGGTGGGCTGCTGGTGACGGAGGGGAAATTCTCATTTTCTATTTAAAACCAGGCAATTTGGGAGGTTAAATAAGATTAACTAGAAAGACTGCGTTCGTCTTCAGTTCTGTGCAGTGATCAACACTGATGAAACTTTTTTGTTACAGAAAAAGTGAACAACTTTCCTCCCCTCCCGAAATTTATCCCTCTGAAGCCATGTTTCTACCAGGACTTTGACGCGGAAATCCCACCGCAGCACCGTACCATGGCCAAGCGGCTGTACTACCTCTGGATGCGTGAGTCAGCGGGCTCAGCCGGGCTGGCGGGAGGGCTTGGACGGGTCACGTCTGCCTTTCTGAAGCTGCTTCTCTGGAAGTCGCCAGCTCGAGCAAGAGCAGGGGAAGCGTCGTTCTGCCCCTTTGCCCCTCCAGGCCTCTCGCTCTTGTTCAAGGCCTTTAAGAAATACCGTAGGGATGGGATTGGGGCTGCAGTATCCTACTCCAAATTCCAGCCCTTCCACACGTAAGGACTGGGTTTATGGCTGGACGTGTGGATCTGGCTGCCCTGCTCCCTCGGGCCTGAACTTCTGCGCTTGGCCCACCCATGACCAGGGCTTCCCACTGGAGCCTGCTGCAAGGGGACCGGCCTCAGCAACCGTGTTTCCTTTTGCTGGATTTACTTGCCTCTCTGTCCTGCTGAGCTACCAGCCGCCTCACGCAGGGAAGCTGCAAAGCCTCCTCTGGTTTCCCCCTACCCCTTGGCTAGGGAAGGGCTTTCCCCATCAGCCCAAGCTGGTCGTGACCCCCAGGTCGGCTCCCGAGAGCCGTTGAGCGCCAGGGCTCTGTACCGGTCACTGACCCTAAGCCAAACGCACGTGTCCAGCCCAAAGCCACGTCCGTGGGCCGGGTTCCTGGCGGCAGCCTGAGGCTGAAATGCCGCTGTGCGGGGGTGAGGCGAGGGCTGTACGGAGGCGGCGAGCGGCTCCCAAAACGCGGGAGCTCGCGGCTTTCCCCGAAGCCGGACCTTGTCCGTTCCTCTTGCATGCTWCTGCGTGGTGTGCTGTGCTCCGCACTAACAGAGCCATCGCGGTTTCCAACTCGTTAAATGAGCCGGGATCTCTCTTCCTTACCGGTTTGCCCCCAGGGCAGGTAGCACAGCTAGAGGGAAGGGTCGCTGCCCGAGGGGCTCCAGCGCTGGAAAGGGACGTCCCTGCCCGTGACCGTCCCCGGCCGCAGCCTGCCCCCGGGCTCGTTCCCCCCTGCCCTAAGGAGGGGAGCGGGGCMAGGGCCCGCGCGCGGCTGCGCGCAAGCTGTGCCGTGCCGCAGGGCAGCTCTTCTGATGAGACCCGCTTGCTTAGGAAATCCAGCAGTCAGCTCCTCCTAGAGAAGCTGGGGTCTGTGACGGGTACGTGCCCCCACGTTTAGCTTTTGACTTCTCCAGAGCCAGGCCTAGGGTGCTGCCTTCAGATCTCCTGCCCAGAGCCAAAGGGGGCAGCGTGTAGGGGAAAGCATTGCTGAAGACGACGCTAATCGCAGCCTGGCTCAGCAGGGGACTGAATGGAGGCTGAAGTTGTGCTCGGAGCAATTCCCTCCGGGTGACAGCGGAAGCGCGCCGGGAGACAGCGGGAGGGAGCAGGCAGGGCTGCCCTCGGACCCCCCCTCGGCCAGTCGCCTCCCTGGGGCCCGTTGGCGCAGGCCGCGCGGTTCGGCGGCGTGGGCAGGGCAAGGTGGCACCGTCCGGGCTCAGCAAAGCCTAGCTCCTTTATCAGGCGGTTCCCTGAACTTTGGAAGCCCTCGCGGGAGTGGCTTGTGCTCTGGGCGCAGATTACGAGGAGCTGAGCCGAGCTGGCACYGGAGGGACGGGGCGCTTGTGCTTCCGATAACGCACCAGACACCACCCTGCTCTCACCAGCGGGTACCTTTGGGGCTGCATCCCGTCAGGAAGGTGACCCTAGGGTGACTCGCCTCTTTGTGTCAGGRGGGTTCCTATAGCTTTTTCATGGGAGAAGGGAAAAACTTCCCCAAGCCTCAGGGAAGCCCAATGTTTTTATCTGGGGCATTACATTCCCTCGCTGTCCTTGCTGCGCTCAGTTTAACAGAGCTCGGTTCTCGCGCTAGGCTCTCCAACGGCACGAGCGCCGGCTCTGAGCTGGCTGCGTGTCCGTTGGCTCCTGATTTGTCTGGGAATAGTCTTCAAGTGAGCTCTGTCTCCAGAGCTCCTTTCTGGGTTATTTCTCCCCAGCCCCCCCCGAAGAATCGCCCAGCCAGGCGCAAATGCCGACGGCGTGAAAGGCCCCCTTGGTATCCCCGGGGGCTTTGCGAAGCGGCGAGCGCCCGTCGGCTTCCCCAACTGAGCTCCCTTTCTTGCGCGGTGGAGGGCTGCAGCTGGCCGCTCTCTTCTGGGCAGCGGTGGGAGGGTTTTGATTCTCATCAGAATAATGAATCATTCTTAAAAATCGGAGGCGTCAGAATGCAGATGAGTCTTCTCCGCTTTGTGCTGTGTCCGCTCAGCCGCGTTTCACAGCGGCAGCCCTTGTGCTGCTTAACCCCGAGCAGAGGCGGGAGAAATGAGCAGACCTCCCCGCCGAAGCGGCCGGGCAGCGGCCGAGAGCGTGACTGCGGCTCTCAGAAACGCTCGGATGGTGTTCGCTCGCCCCRGCAGGGAAACGTGCTTTCAGCGCGGCCATAGCTGGAGGCAAGTGAAAAAGCTCCGCGTGTGCTCTGCAAACCGGGCCTGCGGGACCTCGCGTCCCTGCTCCTTAAAGGGGGGAGCGTGCCGAGCAGCCAGAAGTGAGCTGCTTAACTGCCGCCTTCTCGCTAGCTAGCTTGGCCCCACTGCCCGAGGGAAGGGAAATCCGGCTCGGAGAGCACGCTGCTGACGACACCCTGCTTTAGGTTAGACCGGCACGGACGTCCCTGGATCCCGGGGTCGGAGCTGCCGCAGGGTCTCTCTTCTCACACTCACCTCCTTGTGCTACTCTGCTCCCTCTGTGTGTGTGTGTGTGTTTGCAGTGAACAGCATCACCTTGGCGGTGAATCTCGTTGGCTGCCTCGCATGGCTCATTGGAGGCGGTGGAGCTGTTAATTTTGGACTGGCAATTCTCTGGCTCATTCTCTTTACGCCCTGCTCCTATGTCTGCTGGTTTAGACCTATTTACAAAGCTTTCAAGTAAGTGTTCACAGCTGAGCTCAGCTTTTCACAGTCTTTTTTTTCCTCCCAGTCGGTGCTTATCTTGGGACGTTGCCTGGACGTTTGGGGAATTTCTGCTCTTTCTGTCCAGCCTTTTAGCTTTACTTTCTAACCTTCAAAGTAAGGGTGTGCAGGATTTCCAGACGGCCCAAACCCCAGCCATTCAGCAGAAAGACGGTTGCCCGCCCTTACGTCCGGCTCGGCGCAGTGTCGCGGAGCTGGGAGGCCGGGGGGCCTCTGGGTGTGCGTTTTGCCCCCCGCGGCTGGGCGCTGTGCAAGGCAGCAGTGCAAGGGGAGGGAAGCCGTCCAGCTCTCTTCCCGCCCCAGGCAACAGGTAGTTGCACGAAATTGAAAAACCTCTATATTCTGCAGCAAAAATGCAGATTTTTCCCTCCCCTGCTGCCCATCCCTGAGGCCTCGTTTATATTTTTTCATAAGTCTCGGGGGTATTTGTATTGATTATACTTGCTGCTGAAATCAATTGCTCCTCACTGCTGCATAACATAGATTGATCTGCCCGTGGCCCTCCGTGCACTAAGCCTCCCGGGAGGAAGGCATGGACCCCTCTGCGGACCATGAGCGGGATGCTAAACTCCTCACGCAAGATGGGTTTGAGTCCCTGCTCCGCCGCAGGCTCGCTGAGCAGGAAGCGCTTTGTCTGCCCTTGGCCTGAGTTTTGCCAAATCTGCAAAACCGGGGGCCTATTTCTTCCCCATATGGGAAGGCTGAGTATGATGGTAGGACCATGTGAGCCGAGAGCCCTGGCGTTTGGCGGTCATGTCTGAACGCAGGCGCCCCCTCGGCTGTCTTGCTGTGCTGGCCGAGCCGTGGGAAGGGTCTGGTTGAGCACTCTGGCTTGGCGCATCTGGATGGCCTGACTTGGCCTCAAAGAAACATCGGTGGGAGGCCCACCTAAAGGGGGTCTTAGATGGAAGCTATGTTTGGCACAGCTCAGATGCTCACAGAGACGCTTGCCGGGGCTCTGCTGGCATACAGCAGCTGCCCAAGCACAGGGATGTGACTGCAAAGCTATGTCCCTGGGAGAGCAGATGCCTAATGGTTTTTCTGGCTGCCCTTTCACCACCTTGAGCCTCTCACATTTTCTCCTTTCTCTGTGGTTTTGCTCTGGTGCCTGCTGTCTGCAGGAAGCTACTATTCTCACTGACTTATCACAGCCCTGTTCTCAATCACTAAACCTCGGCCGGGGGGAAAAAACACAGCTGCTTCTGTGATAAAAGGGTCCGAGATGGGAGCCCATAGTGGCAAGAGCATCTGCCTTCCCTAGGAGTGCAGCAGGGATGGAGACCTAGGAGGTGACTGAGCCCTCTCTTGCAGGACAGACAGCTCCTTCAGCTTCATGGCCTTCTTCTTCACCTTCATGGCCCAGCTGGTGATCAGCATTATCCAGGCAGTGGGAATCCCTGGCTGGGGTGTCTGGTAAGGAGGGAGCTGCTCTCGTGTTGGGTGCAAAGACAGTCACCGTTGCTGTGCTTGCTGTCAGAGGACGGGGTTCAACAGGGCTGTGGAGGAGATGCCAGCATCATGGTGGCATGGCCTGCTTGGGGCCTCCGTGGGGTAGTGCTGGGAGCACAGAAGGGAGGCGTTTGTGCATTGTGGGGGAAGCCCAGCAATGTGGAGAAAAGCAATGGGAGCAAGCCGGCTCTTACTGTTTGATCATCGGTGCTTCAGTGGCTTCCCACCTGGGGGAAGAAGGTTCAGGAGCTGGGAGGGTTGAGGGACAGGGATGTTGGCAGGCTGCAATGCGCAGGGCCAACAGGGACGGTTGCAGGCTGCTTCACTGGTTGCTTGATCTCGTTGCAGTGGCTGGATTGCAGCAATTTCCTTCTTTGGGACCAATGTGGGGTCGGCCGTGGTGATGCTGATCCCCACCGTCTTGTTCACAGGGATGGCAGTCTTCTCCTTCATCGCTCTCACGATGGTACGACTGCAGCTTGGCGGGGAGGAGGGATGGGGGGGCTTGAGTGGCGGAGGGAGAACAACTACAGCGTCTGTAGGCCAGTGCCCTGGGGGTACCGTGTCCTTCCCCAGCCCAGTTAAACTCGCAGTTTGCCGTTTCCACCACTCCCGTTACACTTTGAGCAGGTCAGGAGTGGCTTTGTCCAGCTCCAAGTGTAAGATGTAGGAGAGGGCACCAGTCCTGGTGCTTGAGCCCCCTTTGGCCACGTGCAAGCTCTGGGGTGAAGGCGGTTAGACAAGCAGAGCCGAGCCCAGCCTCTCTGGTCGTAGCCACCACTTGGAGGTCATTCCCTCGGCGAAGGGAGCGGGTTTGGGGAGCAGAGGTGGAAAAGGCTAGGATAGAGCTGCATTCACCCTCCTGGGAACGAGCCCATGGGACTTCCTCTGCGTTGAAGCAGCCTGTTTTGTGGGGACGTGCAGCGTGTTTTTAGGGTCCCGTTCAGCTTGAGGGAGCCCTGGCTGCTACCCTGGAGGTCAGTGGGAGCTGGAGTTGCTCAGCACCTTCCGGCATCAGGCACACAGGGAAGAGGAGAGGGCTGGGATCGTGCTGCCTTACAGACAGGTTTTTCTCCTTGTCCAACCGCTCCAGGTGCATAAATTTTACCGGGGGAGCGGCGGGAGCTTCAGCAAGGCCCAGGAGGAGTGGACCACGGGCGCCTGGAAGAACCCCCACGTGCAGCAGGCAGCGCAGAGCGCGGCGGTGGGGGCCGCGCAGGGGGCCATGATGCAGCACGAGACGCAGTACTCGGCCACCCCCAACTACACCTATTCCAACGAGATGTGAGCAGCCGGACCTTGTCCTCGGGCGCCGGAGCGGGGGGGAAGGGAGGAGGAGGAAGACGGCTGAGCCGAGTTTCTGCAACCATTTTGGAAAGGCGGAGTGTACCACAGGGGATGATTCTTTTCCCCTGTTCTCTGTAATGACTTTTTTTGTGGTTGTCTTGAGCTCTTTTTTCTCTATTTTATTTTTTTTTCATTTTGAAGAGGCTGTGAGTTGACCTGCAGGACTCTTGTTGTGTGTGGTAATAGGTGTACGTTTGTGTGTTTTCTTTTCCCTGTGAAATAGTGTATGGTGATGGTTTTTAAATTACTGTGGTGATAGGTGTATGTTAGAAGTACATCAGCCAAAAGCCCCCCAAAAAAGGAAAGACAAAAATAGCAACCAGCACCCATCTCCTCCCTTCTTGTGATAAGAGCTGAACTACACTTTTTTTTTTTTTCCTCTTTCAGTCGGTAGTGTCCAGCCATTTGCCACTGTCTCTACCCAGGGCAAACAGTCCTGGGAATTCTTTTCTTTTGCTTTTTAACTAGCAGGTGGCTGGCTGATTTAGTGTTTAAAAATAAATAAGATAACTCACTCCTGCTGTTGATATGCTGGAAGCTGAGAGATTCCTTCGCCCTGGCTCAGGATCTACAACTTCTCTCTGTACGTGGTGTTGTAAATGAGTAGTTTACACTTTTGACATGGAAGACCAGTATTAGTGTGTGACTGTGAACAAGAGCCCCGGTGCACTGTGTGTGTGTGTGTGTGTGTGTGTGTGTGTGTGTTGGGGAGTGAGGACCGTTTTCCCTGCAAAATTGGCCCGTTTGAGATTCTGCATCCCGAGTCTGTTTTTTAAAGGATTCTATTTAGAAAAGTGACTAAAATTGGCAGAGTGTTTCTCAGAGGACCTATTCTTGGGCAAGGCTCCAGGTCCAATCTTGCCACCCCATCTGCAAGCACATAAAACCAGTCTCGTCGACTGACTAAACAGGGTGACCAAGATTTGGCCCTGTTACCTTTAGAGGCGTGCACTAATTTAGGGCCCTTTAGGAAACCTCCAGGCTAAAAGATGATGGTGGCAATAATTCCTTCTCTCCTGTGACTTCTAAAAAGGTCAGTGGAGCTTGGCCTTGTAACTCCGCTAGGCTCCCTTGCCCGTAACAGATGTAGTGGCCCAGAAGTCCCGGCTCCTTCGGCCCTGAGACCCTGCCCGGTTGGTGGAGGTCGAGCTCCAGGGAACTATCCTGCACATTAGCAGGAGGCAGCTGAGCTCACGCTGCCCCGTCTTGTGGTGGGAGATTCAGGGAAGGGAAAGGTGGCCGGCAGCTCCTGGAAAAGACTTTGATTCCTAAGCGGAGCTAGCGGACATCGCAGAGCAGGAGTAGGAAAAGCTCCTTCTCAGAGATGCTTTTCATACTCTAATTGCACTTTAAATAGAGCGGTCAGATTTTTCTCTAACTCATGGAAAAGCAGCCCAGGTAGAGGCTGATCTGGCCCCTTTGCTCAATTTTCTCCTGCCCCACAAGCCTCCCGCTTGCAGCAGGCAGGTGCTCGCCCTGCAGGTTATAGCTCAGTGTGCCGCAGCCTAGCTGTAATCTTTCCCCCGCAGCCTTGCCAGCGAGAGCTTTGCAAGTCGCCAACCTCTTGACCCCCCTCCCTCTAGCTGCTTAATGATGCTTGTATTGAAATTTATCCCCAAGAATCATGCCAAAAAGGAATTTATTTTTTCCAGCGAAGCACACCAAGAATAGTTTCCTCCTAAGGGTACCACTTCAGTCATTCTGCAGTAGCCAGTTGTCTCTCGACAAGACTAAAATGCAGCTAATGATAAAGATGCCTCTGTGTGTGTGTGTGTATATATATATGTATAAAACGTAAAGAGAAAACTAATCCTTTGCTGAGCCTATTATGTACTTAATCAGGTTTAAATATTGTGCAATTCATTTATAGCTAGCCTAAAACTTACTATGCCAAATCATGTGCTCTGTCATCCCATGTGTGAGAAATGCTGAATTAACAGTAACTTCACTTTTTTGCATTTATAGTAAGATGCATAAATGCTAACTGTAACGAGCTATATCTAATAGACATCGCTTCAGCATCTAACCACCCTCTCCAGTGCGTCTCCTACACGTGCGAGTGCGATTGCTCGGCGGTGAAACGCGTCGCTGTATTGCTTCAGCCCTCCAGCGCTGCAGAAGCCGGGCAGGGCGCACGGCCCCGCATCCATAGCGGCTGTGCTTAATCCGYGGCCGCGTGACGTACGGGCTGAGGCTGCCGGGCCCCGCCGCGTCGCTGGGGTCCACGTCGGCGAGAGCGGCAGGCAGCTCTGGGCTGCAGCGCGCCTGAAGCTTTACTGCGCCCGGGGCCCGTTTGCGCGCGCCCTGGTGTGAGCGAAGCCCCTCCACTCCCAAGGCGCGGGCAGCGCCGGCCTTTCCTGCGGCGGCTTCGTCGCCTCCCGCCATCCAGCGGCTGGGCCCGCTCTGACCCCCTGCAYGGATCGGTTACGCGCAGCGCGAGGCCCGGGAGCTCCTCTGAGCCTGGCCCTCTGCTCTTGTCCTCTCCCAACCCTCGTCCCTTCCCTCCTCCCCTTTTCTTTTTTTCCTTTTTTTTTTTTTTTCCTAGCAGCAGGTTTTCTGCTGCCCTCTGAAACACCAGAACCGGGTGTTCGAAGCTCGAAGGCTTTGCCCCTGCGTGCTCTGCTCCCTCCCCGCCGCGCGCCCCAGCCGTCGAGGCGCATTGCGGTGTTTCCGCGAGGGGAGGCCTAGGGGATTTTTCTCTCTTTCTTTCTTTCTTTTTTTTGGAAACACAATAAGATGTAAGACTTGGGAAATCTCTCTCTGGACTGTTGCGGCGTTTCGAGGAGCTGCTGTTTCCCTCAGCCATCCGTGTTTGTCACTGCGAGGTGCGAACGCAATAAACTCGACCCAGATGTGGACACCTYCTGTTGTCCTGGCTGGTTCTTGGAGGGCTGTGCTGGCCGGAGGAGGCCGCCGTTGGTGCCACCCCCGTGCGGTTTGGGGGCTGGGGGGCCGTTTCCAGCGTGGAAGGGACGGGAGGGCTCCGGGCGGGCACGGCCGTGCCGCCCTATCCCCGAGGCCTGGCCGACGGCAGCCGCGAACCCGCGACCCCGGGGCCGCGGCGCCCTCCCGCCGCCGGGCGGCAGCGCGCATGCGCCAGTGGCGCCAATGGGCGCGGGCGCGGGGAGGCCTGCATTTCCCATCGGGCCCTTGTCCTTCCGGCGCGGGTTGCGCGCTTGTTGCTGGGCGACGCCGCGGGGGGTGGCGGCGGCGGGCGGTGAGTAGGGCCGAGCTCTGCGGCGGCCCCGCGCGGCTCGGGCTGCGGACACCGGACACCCCCGCGGGGCCCCCCCGGGGCCTCGCCCCTCGCGCCGGCGCCGTTCGCGGAGGGGTCCCGTAGCTGCGACGCGCTCGCGGGGCTCTTGGTGCGCGTCTGGCGGCGTCGTAACGCGTTACCGTAAYAACGCTTTACCGTAATAACGCGTTACCGCCCCCCCGCACGTGCTTATCGCTGTAAATATTGCTTGTTCGTATTCCGGAAATCCGCAGGATCCCTTCACTCTGCGGTCCACCTTGACCGCCTTTTCGAAGTGTTTTCGGGGCTATATTTAAAAAGTAATGAAATGAGCGAGTAGAATTATAAATTGCTTGCTTTCTCATTATTTTGTTCTTCAGTTAATTTTCTGGAGCTGTGTTTCAATAAGAGAAAAGTGCTCCCCAGAATATCACACTTTATCATTAATATTGAAACTTAATAGTTCTTTTTAAAAGATACCTGTTATGTCTTATTTCCCAAAGTTTAGAATGTGGATGTTTTGGTGAATTCATTGTCATTTGGTAATCAAATGAGATGTGTATCAGGTGAGTAATCTGTGATGACTTTAATTAGATACAGACAGCCATGTGAAGTATTACTATAGTCCTGAGATACCCTAGCAAATATGCATGTTGATTTTCTTTTTCTCTGATTGCTCTTGCTAATAAGTGCTTAGAAGCCCAAGCTGAAATTGTGCTCGTCTTGTAGTAGGTTTTTTACAAACACGGTGAGAAGCCTCAGGGGCCCAAGCTAAACAGATTAATTCTAAACAGAGCATGGAAAAAGGAAACTGTTTTCATATTTTGGCTCTTTTGTTCTGCATTTTATTGGTTGACTGTTTTTTTTCTTTTGTTGTTTTGTTTTTTCCCATCTGCTATATCAGGGAGAAACAATCATTGAGAGTAATTTTGGTGCTGCTATAAACATAAAGTAGTGATACAGCAGGCAGTAAGGTGATGCTGCTTGCCTGATGGCCCAAAAAACGTTACTTACTGAAATGTCTCCCTGCACTTATTACTTATCAGAGCGTGGAGGGAGACCAGCTCAACTGAGTTGCCTGTCTTCCGTCTTCCCTGCAGTCAGCAGGAAAGGTGTGTTGTAAATTCTGTGCCATGTTGAACATGCAAGATTGTGTCTTTGTTTTTAGGGCTGTTGACTTTACCAGAACAAATGAATGGCCTACTTTTGTAGTTTTAACGCTTTGCTTACTGATATCCTAAAATAAAGTGTAGTTAAAAGAAATAGGAGGACTGGACTGCTCCCATGCTTAAAGGTCAGCCAATGCTTAAAAGCTTTGCAAATTGGGGCCTAAATGTTTGGCACCCAACTGAATTACTCTGGGTCCTGCATAGGCCAGGCTGAAGTCCGTGCCCTTGGGAATATGTTGTTGCTGGAACCCTGCTGTACTAGTCTACTAGCTTAAAGCTAGCAAGCATAGATATAGGTATGGCAAATGCATACTTAATTTCAGTATATACAACCTCTGCTAATTTGATTGTCCCTGGGACAGAACACTGCACCTGCTTAATGAGAGCGTCTTGACATTTGTGTGATTTAGATGGAGTGTTCCAGATTGAAGATGGATTTCACGCTGTGCTTTGGAGTTGTCAGAAAAGAAGTAAATAAGTAATTAAGGAATAAATAAGTAAATAAGTTTCCCAGTGCAATCGTTACTAGCTAAATCAACCCCAAAGTTGGAAGGATGCTTAGTAAAGTTTGTTTCTTTCTCCGTGCTTGTAGATTTTGATTGGACCATGGAGCCCTTATCACTTCCAGACCCACAGTCTCCTTCAGAAAATAGCTCATCTGTGCCACAGAAAAAATACCGTGTCCTGGTGGGTGTGACTGGAAGTGTGGCTGCCCTGAAACTGCCTCTCCTCATCTCTCAGTTGCTGGAAATCCCTGGGGTGAGTAAATCTCATGTTGGTAGAAATATTGTGAAGTTGGTGTTACCCTGTTTCTATTTCTAGTAGAGTTTGGATGGCCTCTGTTGAAATGCAGAGTTCCTGCTGGCTTTGAGCCCTGAAGTTTGAAGATTTGTTGTGGGGTTTTCCTCCTGTTTTTAAATGTCAGTTAAAAACTTTTCCTATCATTTTAGACTTTTCTACACTTAAATGTGAGTTTGGAATCAGGTAAGGTGTCAGTTTAAAAGGCAATAGCTATTCCTGAATAATTCCATGGGCAGACATTTAAATTCTGGAATATGAAAGTAGCTTGTTCCAGTTCAGCTTGTTTAATTTGCTCAAAAATGATTGAATAGTTTCTTGGTTTGTTTTTGGTGGTTTTTTGTTTGTTTGTTTGTTGTGGTTTTTTTGGAATATGTCCTTCTCAGGCAAATTAGCAGATCTGGCTACAGACACAAAGTAGATGCTTTCTGGAACTTGAAATCTTGAATTAAGATCTTGCAATTTTCAGAAGCTGAAATGTGGGATTTACAAGGGAAAACAGATCTTGTAAAAAAGAAATAGAAAATACAAGCCAGTATATGTATCTGTATACTTTTTTACAGGAGTTTATTGTTTGGAGTAACAGAAGTGTCCAGCAGAGGCCACTACTGACTAAAAGCAGGGAAGAAAATGTGGTTAACTTTTGCTTTAGAATAAAGCAAAAGAATAAAGAGGAAAATGCAGAAACCTTTAAGAAATGAATCATCTGTTTTGGAGCAGTGAAATGAAAGTGTGTGTGTGAGGGGGAAGTGTGCACTTAAATATCCAGATACACTGGTTAGAATGCTTAATGAATATCCTTTTGGATGATTTGGGAAGCTTAGCCTCAGAGCTACAGATGCATTAAAAAGGGAGTCAGAAGACAGATCATATTCCCTGAGTAATTCTGAAGTAGCTGGTTGATGCTGATATCCAAGCCGGAAAGGACACTGAAGATGTGGAGAGCTGCCAGCRTACCTGTGCTGTCCATCTCTGCCAGCTGTTGGAAGGACAATTCAGCTGGCATTGCAGGTTGCAGAGGGGGGCCTCCGTTAATTTATTACTTGACCTGCAATGATTAGTGAGGCTAACGGACCTAGCCTGGGCTAAGGGGGTCAAAGACAAACGATGCAGAGGGAGTAGGTGGCTAGACCCAGAACCAGCTCCRGCAGTTGATGAGGGATGCAGGATATGTGGTGTTAACGGCAGTAACAGACGCTTGGAATATGCAGAGGTAGAAGACACCACTGGAGTAAGGTTATTAGATGTTTATTACCTTGAAATCCCCAAACCGYGAGGGGAAGCAACAGGGCTGTCCCAGGCACTGCAGAGCATCAGCCCATGGTGAGTTCCGGGGTGGGGCATGGGTTTAAGGCAAATTAATAAGTTACAATATGGGGTACTGCGCATGTGCTACAGGTAGCAAGGGAAGCAGTAATTCTTTAGGAATACACAAGTGCAGATTGACACCTAGGTGGCACAAGTGTACGGGTTGCAACCTGCCATTCCTTATGGGTTCTGCACACCAAGTGTTTTGGCAGCTGGAATAATTGATTGGTCAACATGCTCCTGTCTCCTCGCCAGTCTTCCGCTGTTCACCCACTACATGTGGGAACTGCATCTTCCTCTAATCCTGTCCCTGTCTCCTGGATCTTCATGTGTGGCTCGACCTCAAGACATACCAAGTTCCTCACAGATACTYTTGGATTTTTTTTTATTATTATTTTTTTGCTCTTGGTACTTGGATCACCCTTTTTTGCAGTTGACAGGAAGAAGGTAAATGATCCACTCCATAGAAATCTAGATCAAACGCATTCCTTCTCTGTGAGCATTTGATTCATAATTAAAAACTGCAGAAAGCTGGTCCTAAATTCTGTGCGAAGGCCCATGGGTGCTAGGACATCATTGCAGGCTTTGTGGCCACTGGTTTTAGGCTTTCATTGCATAAAAAGTGAAAGTCAAATATCCAGTCAGTTCAGGGGCTTCTGGTATTTACTTTGTAATAAATTATATGTACTTATTTACTCACTTCTGATGTGATTTCAAGGCCTGATCTAAAGCCTGCTGAAGTCAATGTAACTTTTCCATTGAGTTTGGTAAATCCTGCACAAGCCCATTGCATTAATTTCTTTATGGACACAGCAGAACTTCCTAAAAAACTGTCAGTGAGGCAGGGCAGAAGTAGAGTAAGGTTTTTGATACCCAAGGAAATGTAATCAGAGGTTTGAATTTGGAGTTGTTAGTTTAATTTGATATTTCTGCTAAAATGATTTTCAGTGAACAACTTGGTGGTATGAATTTTGCACTCATTTAACATCTCCTGGAGATGGATAGTGGAAGTGACTGCGTCTTACTGCCTTTCATTTAAACTCTCTGAAGATCTGGGAAGTTAGTACTGCATCAGCTTACATTTTTCAGTTTGTTACCCTTGCATCTGTTGTTGTGGGGAGACAAAACATACTGTATTATCAGGACTACTGGGTAATTCTCATGATTACGCTAGACTCTCACGCATACTATATCTGAGGCCTAATATTTTTGAAGGGCCTGGCAGGAAAATAATAACAAAAAATGGATTGGCAGGTTATCATTTAGCCATAAAGAAAGGAAACAATAAACCTTTCTCTGGGTCAAACCCGTTGTTCTTGAAGCTTCAAGATGTCATCTGGACTTCTGGGTTCAAATTGCATATCATGTGATTTCGCTGCACTCCTGCCAGATAGTGTCTACCTCAGCTTGTTGGTGCRGTTTAACATGGAAGCTGACCATCCTCTTCTGTAGCAGTTGTTACTAAAGTTGGGTCTGGGTTTAAAGATTTTGCTKTCAAAACAGGGAAAGATATGAAAAAGTCATATGTGCACCCTTTCCTCAAGCGACAGTTGTGACAGCAGAGGCCAGCAAAAATGCATGAAAACAAGAAAGCAGTTTTGCAAATAAAGTTTATTCTGGAGAACTGGCTTAAACCATGCAAGTAAGAGAACTCTTAACTATTCTAAACTGTCTCCAATAAAGGAGTTTGAGTGTGGCTAGACTGACTGTGCTGTATAAGCAGAGCTATATCCACAGGCAAACAGAGGGTGTGCCAGATAAACAGAAGGAAAAACTATGTAGGCTAAAGTGATCTTGAGAACACTGATCTCTTTCCAACATAGCTGGAGGGACTTGAAGGACTTTCTCAGAACAAGGGATCCAGGAGCCCACCCCACCACAAAAACTTTAATCAGAGAGAATATTTAACTGCTAGAGCAGCTTGCCATGGGGAGCAGCAGAATCACCACCACTACTTGGAGGCATTGAACGTCCTTCTGATACGCTCGAACTCATAACGGCTTGGATGCAGTACTCCGTACCCACCTATTCCCTGTCCTGGGCTTATGCCTCGTAAGAAATGTGTATTTTTAAAACCAGAGATGATTGGGAAACTATCTAAAAAAGGAAGAGTGTCTTTTGGGGGATTTTTCTATCTCCTTTAGCCTTAGATAAGCACTTCTGGCTTAGCTTTGAAAATTTTCAGTGCTGGGGTGGTTGAAGTAGCAAGCAACAAAATCTCTCATGAGCTAGATAGAGTTGTATCATCTAAAAATCCTCACATTGTTATGGTTAACTAAAATAAGAACACCACTAACAAACATTACTGGTGAAAACTTAGTGTGGACCTGGCCTCAGTTACAGCAGTACCATTTCAGAGAGCAGACAAGTACCTTTAAAGTGCGTGTTGCTTTTTGAAGTCACCATATAAATAGTACCTTGCAGACTGTAAGGTTAGCGCCTCATTGAAGCCTCTGGGATAGCAGAGAGCAGCATTAGCACCTTTGCTGGTGTTGCTGTTTGGCTCCAACAGCTTTCTGCAGAGTGAAGTTAATACAGAAGTAATGCTGATTTGCTGTGAATATGAACTTCACGCTGGAAAGAGCTAGAAATATGACTCTGACATCCAGACGGGATCCTTAGAAAAAGAGCAGAACTTTCAGAAGAGTCAAAGAACCAAGCATACAGTACCAAATATAGGTATTATGTGCAGCTAAATTTTCCAGTACTTTTTCTGCAGGAAATGGGAAAAATTACCAAAGACAGTGATATTTTAAGGCTGGGGTTTCTGCTGCTCCAAGCTGTTATTCTAGTTATGTAGGGTGCATATAATCAGCACTGCTCCCTTCTTAGGAGTTGCCTGACAGTATAATAGATAGTGTTGGGGAGATAGGTTAACATGTTTTGTCACTTCAACCACTGTTGTTGAAGATAGCTTCTTAGAGGTTGGAGGTTTTGAGCAGTCTGTTTTAGCAAGAATGCACGCACTGACTACTTCATCACTTTTGTGCCTCAGGCCACAATTTTTGAGTGGGAGGGATTTGTTGGTGAGGCCAGTTTCTCCTTTGCCGCTCTGTTGGGTGAGTAG
Organism: Apteryx rowi; assembly: GCF_003343035.1. Classification (NCBI taxonomy): domain Eukaryota; kingdom Metazoa; phylum Chordata; class Aves; order Apterygiformes; family Apterygidae; genus Apteryx; species Apteryx rowi. The sequence goes on from NW_020449085.1 coordinate 2,866,216, forward strand.
AGCCATGTAGTGGGTTGCACTGTTTTTCGCTGTGATCAGTTCACTGATCTGCTTCACAGCATTGCCCTACAGATGCCAGTGTGAGCACAAGTGGATGGTATATCTGGAGTATAGGGCAAAATCTTTTTCAGCTGGTATAGGTCCTCATGTTCCTTGGGTTGTATAATTGTGTCCTGAGGTGTCTTCCACATTAACAGTCTTTTTGGAGCATTCCTGCCATGTGTTGGCCAGTGTATTGACCGGTTTTAAGGCATGTCCTTTGGAGGAATTGCGGGTAGAAATAAAGTTGCATGCACTGTGCAGGTGATCGACACAATGTACAGCCAGTCTGACGCTGGCTCTGCTTTGCAGTTGATCCCGGTGTGTGCAGAACACCTCYGATTCCTGAGGTGTGCTAAGTAGCTCTTTGTGACGTTTGTCAGAGCTACAGCTTTGAGCAGGTTATGGGACTTGTAGAAACCAGAACAAATGGGCAAATTTCACTTGGTAAGATTTCTGCAGGAGGAAATAAAAGGATCTCATGTCACAGGGCATCTTACCACCTCATAACTGTTCCCATCAAATAAATGTCCAGGGAACCTGAAAGAATTTCCCCAGTATCTACCATATCACTGAAACTTCAGCTGCCTTTCAACAAGGCAGACAGATTTATCTAAGATATCAGAGAGAATACTTACATACTTTTACCCTCTCTCCTTTTCTATGTGGAAGCCATTGGTTGACTGCTTTGGCTGCAAAGATGCTCTGTGCTATGAACATAGCTACACAGAGGTTTTCCTCTTTCCTACAGCTTGCCTTGGTAGGGACAACAGCTAGAAGACACTACCCCACATTTCCTTCTGGTATTTTTACCCCAGGTTGGAGCAGGTCGGATTAACATGGTTGTAAAAATATAACCAGTAGTCTGTAGTTACTTCCCCAGCTTTGGCACGAGAAGGTAGCACTCTTATCCAGAGAGACAGAGGCATAGAGACAGAGAGAGACAAACTGAAGGAAAAAGCCGACATAATCTGTTGGACCAAGGTATCATATTCAGTCTCCCAAAGCAGAAGCACTGGTATATTGGGGTTTTATCACTTTCATAGCATCTAAAGGTAGGTGTTAGTAAACTAAAATTCTGCTATTCCAAAATAGCCCCAGGAAACAAGAACTTTGAGGCATTGTTTCTTGTGAAGCCTTGTGCAGCAGAGGTGGGCTTACTTTGCGCTGGTGGTGCTGAGCCCCAGCTAGCCCACCTGTCTCTCAGTAGGACTTATGATCGCTCAGCGCTGTGTGTTCATGGTGCTTTCCCTTGGCTCCGAGTGTGGGAAGAGTGATCCTGCAAACCCCATGTAGGCATGCCACCTTGCAGCAGCCCTTTGTGCTGTGGTTAAGAGACTCCACTAAGGCAAGATGCTCTCCTACTCCCTTTTGCAGGTGTATTTAGTGATTAAAAGACATCTTTCACAGACTTTGGTTTGCTGCTTCTTACTGTCTCTTTGAAGTTCTGTGCTGAACTGCATCTCAGTTCTGATCTGTTCTGTCCTCTTTGCTGTCCCCGCCGTGAACTGGCCATGGACATGTTTGGCAGACAGTGACTAATCACCTGCCTGTTTCAGGGTGGAAATGAAATGAATGTTCATCTCCCATGAACACCTGCAGTGGCGTGACCTTTCAGCTAAAAATAGGTGCAGTTATGCACTGTGCGCAGTAGGGGAAAGTCCTCTGAGAATCCACACACTTCTCAGTCTTTGCCACTCAAGCCCTCCTCCTCTACCCAGCTTTAGAGGATTGTTCTCAAGTTGTAACTGTTGTTCTTTCTTTCCCTTTCTCTTCTGATTAGCTTGAAGTGAAGGTGGTCACTACTGAGAGAGCAAAGCATTTCTACAATGCCCAGGAGATTCCTGTCACCCTCTACAGTGATGTGGATGAATGGCAGGTGGGTTGTTCTTCCATTGGAGATTGCAAGGGCTCTTCTCCTGCCCTCACTAGCCACGTGTTTTGTGGTTCAAGTAGTTTTGTGGTTCAAGTAGTTTTGTCATGCACTCGTGCTTTCTGCTTCCAGCAATGGCCAGTGGGTCATGCTTCAGAAAAAAAACAGACTCCCTGGGGGATTCACTTAGAAACTTGTTCAGGTGCTGAACAGCAAATAGAAGTTTTCCTTCAAGTTCCTTTGCAAGAGACCTTTTTTTTCTTTTCTTTTTTTTTTTCCTTTTTTTATCCTGGGCCAGGGTTTGCATCTTTATTGTAGTAACGTATGCTTTGGAATATGGCTTTCAAAGAACATGGTTCCAGCCGTGTTGTAAAGCAGGATGAAGAGGACTGCCCTGACTGTACCAGAGAGCTTTGCACCACCCCAGCAGACTTGCAGCAGGCTATATGGGAAGAAGTGGTCTTTTACCACATTGGGCTCATCAGCTATCCACAACTGTCAGAGGAGTGTCAGGAAATGTCAAAAAAGCCATTGCAGAGCCGTGGTGAGGGTGTTAGGCGATTGTCGTGAGTCATACTTGTCACAAAGGCAGCAGCTTAATCCTCCTTATTACTACCTGTTCTAAATCTATGGATGCCTCACAAAACTATTTGGACTGCTTTAAAACCTAGCTTGGTGTCTGACTGTGGGTCACCCTGGGCGCCACTGTGTATTACAACTTCTTACTCTGCATTTTCAGAATCTGCCTGTGACTCAGGAGGGGAAGAAAAAGGTTGGTGTGACATGTCTGATTTGGTTGTAGGATCGGGTCTCTTTGGAGAGCTTTGGGCTAGTAGGGCCAGCCTGGTTTAGTGGTGTAGATGAAGACCAGTTCCTGGAGATGTCTTGCACCAGTGTAAAAGGTGTCTGGAACTGAGAGAAGTTCTCCTGGTGGAAGTGGCATTTATCTCAGTTGTCTGCATCTGCTGGGGCACATACACAGAAGAGACTAGTTCATTGTCCTTTCATGTCTACAGAGGGGTCTAAGATCAGCTTGACCTTATTCACAAGTTTTCCCCTCAAATGAGTTATGGATGAAAGCACCCTACAGGATCCTGCAGTGACAGTGGCCTCTGGCATCTTTCTGGGCCCTTTCTACAGATTCTTCAGCATGAGCTGAAGCTGTCACACGTTTCYATTCCAGTAAGGAGGAACCCAGATGTCAGGGTTGCAGACATCTCCRAGCTTTGTAAAATGTCTTCTTCTCTTGACTGCAGTTTTGTTGACATGCTTTGAGACTCCCTAAGGACAGAGAGATTCACTGTATAAACATCCACATTTGTTTTTCTGCATGTTTTTTTTCAGCTTTGCAGTACTGGTCTGAGAGAGTGCAAGGTGATCTACTCATTACCAGTACACTTGCTAATACGCTCGTAAGCAAGCATCGCTTTTATGTGCAGAGAAGCATGTTAGTGGCAATGGCCAGGAAGCTTTCCAGTTGGTATAGGAAACTGGTGGAGATCTTTTGGGTCCCAGGGTACTATAGTTCCAGACAAAGTTATCTGTGGATTTCACAGGGTGGGGAGATATTAACTCTGGGTTTATTGCAAACAAATTTATTGAAGATGGCGATACAGTGTAGTCATAGCAAGCGAATCTTACTGCACGTTTATTATTGCCCGAGTCTTGGTTTCTTACCTCTCCAACGGTTTCTTGTCAGAGGTTCTCTTAACTCCCAGAGAGTAACCTTGAGAAGCGTCCCAACTCAAGGGGGTGTTCACCGCCCTGCAGCCTGCTGCCGTGCAGGAGAGCTCAGTGGGCTCTAGGCTGCAACGCTATTTATGGGCACGGAGTTTGACTCGTGATCGTACAATATTTGGTGTGGAGATGTACCTTTCTTGCTGATCTCATGCCGTGTTGGGGAAAAGATACCTTTTTGCTGACCTCATGCCCGTTTCTGGCCTCACCAGTTGCAACCAGTATCACCTAGTTCCTCCTGGTCAGCACTGGGCGTTGTCAGTTATTTGTGGTCAGCTGGGCCCAAGATAAGGGGAGGGGGGGTAGTTGCGCTCCACCACAGTGGGGAACCCCAAAGTTATCTGTGAGGTCTGTTGGCAGAGCTGGAAAGGGGACATGGAGCCATTATAACAGGCCATTCTGACAGAATGGCAGACAAGAAGTCCTATCGGCATCTGTGTGTGAGAACTTCATTTTGAAAATAAAACTACAAACTTTAGTGTTTCTAGAAAAAAGAAGAGTGAGTGGAGGAGCTGGGAAAGGTTTCAGGGAGCGCCAGCTTTCCGGATGCTGCCTTTTTGTTGTGGTTTCCAGTGACTCAAAGAAGGAACAGTCTGTGGCCCTGACACACCTCTCGCTGGCCTGTGGTTGTGTGTGGCCTCTGGGGATTAAACACCTAATGCTGTTTGCCGCCTCTCTTGACACTTTACCAGCTAACTGTGTGTGCTCTTACGAAAGTACAAGAGCTCCCTTGAGCAACACAGAGCTCTGGTGAAAAAGTGTTTCCTTAGAGCCAAGAGAGCAAGGAAGAGCCCAGTAGGCTAAATCTAGTTCATCCTGGAGAAAGCCAATGGGATTTTTTCCTACTGTAGTCATGAGGGTTTACTTTGCTATTGTGTGTAAATGGCTTAGGAGCATGCATCCTAATTGAAAATGACTTGTATAGTTAGAGACCTAAATCCCCTTTAAAGCCAGTGGAAGGCATCAAAGTGCTTAGAGCACTTTAAAGAAACCTCACTCTTCTAAATCACATGGATTGCTCAGGAAATGCTACACCTGGTTTGGTCCTGTCTGGCTTCAGTTGGCTGATACTATGGCGCTCTTTCCCCGCTCACGCATGCTACGTGTTGAGGAAGCTTTTGTGAACATTTCTGAAGCTGAGGGATGATATGAATGGGAGGTGGATGGAGAGAGCTTTTTCCTGTGAGCTGAAGTCTGTGGTTGTTGGATGTGTAAGTTGCTGCCCTTGTGGGGGAAGGATACTTGTAGAGCAGCCAGCACATTGGCACTGCCTGTTAACTCTGCTTCCTAAGCACTGCTGTGATACAACCTTTGCTGGAGGAGGAGAGAAGTCAGAAAAGTGAGCACTGTGGCTACAGTCCCCCATTCCCCCCTTGCTGTCAGATCTGGCTTGATGTGTGCATAATTCTTTCCCCTTAAGTCTGCATGGTAGTTACACATGTGGGATTGATAAGGTGCAAATTGTTCACAGCGTGCATCAGAGTGTTCTGCAGTCTTCATCTTGTCTCATCCACAGCTGTGGAAAGGCCGTTCGGACCCGGTCCTGCACATCGACCTCAGACGGTGGGCTGACCTCATGTTGGTGGCCCCTCTTGATGCAAACACGCTGGCAAAGCTAGCGAATGGCATCTGTGACAACCTGCTGGTGAGTATCTGGAGCTCTGACTGAGAACAGCCTCYAAGTTCTCTCCCCTCCTCATCTCTCTGGCCTTTCTTTCCCTGGAAACTCTTAGACTCTACAGCACCAAGARCAGTGGGACTACTTGCATGTTCTGCTGCCACTTTGTATACAGTACATGTCTCTTCCTCTAGTGTGCTTCCCCTATTCCTTCTCAAACATGCTGTCTTTCTTCATTTCCCTGACCTACATCCCTTTCCACTCCTGGGCTCTCCTTGGCTCTCGCGTTATTCCCCACTCCCTGCTTTGCCTTTCCTGCTTTTTCTGATGGGTGATATTTCTCCCCTTTTACCTCCACCCTGTCTCTGTCATGTGCACACACACACACTCACACACGGGTTCCTCTCTGCATTTTTTAGATGCAATCTAGAAAGACACCTGTGAGATCAGATAAAATTGTTTACTTCCTGCTACCTTACCTCCTCCCTCACCTAACTGCATAGCACAGAAATTCAAACATGCACACACTTATTTACCTTCCATTTTCAGCTGTAGGGCTTTTTGCTTGTTCAGGCATGTTTTCTGGTATTGAAGGTGGCTCTGGCAAAAAGGCAGATCGTAAAATGTGTTAAAAGAGTGTGCCTCTCTGCTTGGTGATGGGGAACTTAAGTGGAGCTGAATCTTTTGTGTCCAGGCATTAGGGGTTCATTAGGAAAAGAAACAGGCTTTTAACCACCCAGAAGATCTGCCATAAATCTGCAGATCTGCAAATGCTGCTGTGGTGCGTCACCCTTCAGTAATGCTAGGAGGTGAGAACTAGGAATGGCAGGCAGTGTATCACACCTGAAAGTATGAGCCTGGCCAGGGAGCCCTACACAACCAACTTAGTTGTTCAGGTAAGAGAGAGTGCATATAAATGAACAAAATACACCCAAACCAACAGCCCTCAGTTGTATGAGCAGGTCAGCGGAGATGTGGGAAAAGCTGGAAAGAGCTCTGAGAGGGGCAGGCAATGTCTTGTCCTTCTATGTCCCCTTAGTACTATGTGTGTGACAGCAATAACAGCAGAAGAGCTCTGGAAGGGTGTTAGTGACACATGGCTTCAAAAACTCCTGCTGGTCTTTTTGGAGAGCCTTGTGGAGAGATGAGATAACCTCAGGAAAGGAAAGCAAGTGTTGGAGGTGCTGGTTGGTTGGCAAGTCAGAACAGATTCCAACAGACTTTCCCTGTGCTAGGAAGGGTTCAAATCACAGGGCATAAAAAAGGATGGGCAGGGTACTGTAAGTACCCTGTAAGTACTGTGTTAACTGGGCAGAGTTCCTCTATCAGGGACTGATGTGAACTATTGCTATTTGGGACTCTCCCTTTGCATGATTTAGACCCTGTTAGGCCTAGGCAAACTGCTGGACGTTGCACTGTTTAGGAACAACTGTCATTTATCTTGTAAAGGAGACGAGGTGATACTAGGTTGTTTGGAAGCTCTATATCACTGAAGAGTCAGGTATGATCCATTGCAGCATGCAGGAGCTGCTAGATGGTTTGTAATCTGCCAGCATCTTCTATAACAGGCCAAATGTGTTCCTGTTATCCTCATTTTGTATCTTGGAAGCAGCAGTGCTTCCTCTGTGAGGAGTTCTGGATCCAGTTGGCATATTGCTTAGAAAGACTCACTTGCCAACTTCTTGTGTTTAGCTCTACAGCTGGCTTATCTGAAGTGGTGCCTGGGGATTTTGCTTTAGCTGATATGATCTGTGGCCGCCCTTCAGCTTCTCTTGGTCTCCCACATGGGCTGTCAGTCTGCACGCATTGTGTTCCAGCTTGGTTTGCTCCAGTGATTGGACTGTTTGCTTGGCTCCAAGCTGGCGTAGGATGGGATCTATCCTTTTTGTAGCTTCCCTCACCCTTCTTCCCTGTCAGAGATGAGCTTTGCTGGAATGTAATACAAATTAGTAGCAGCCCTGTGGATCTGCTCACGGGTTAGCCCAGCTGCACTGACAGATGGAGGATTTTGGCCCTCTAGTGATACTGAGGCTGGGAAAGGGCTTCTGTGCAGCAAAGTGATGAGAAGGAATGAGGAAAGTAATCACATCTCAGGGCTGAAACTCTTGGCTTCTTTTGCAGACCTGTGTAATCCGCGCTTGGGATCTGAGCAAACCTCTGCTCTTCTGCCCAGCTATGAACACAGCCATGTGGGAACATCCCATCACAGCTCAGCAGGTGGAGCAGCTGAAGGGCTTTGGCTACACCGAGATCCCCTGTGTGGTGAAGAAGCTAGTGTGTGGAGATGAAGGTCAGTCCTTTTGCATGTCTTCTGACTGCTTTTCTGCRCAAGTGCTCCCATTACGCTGAAGGGGCGTGCCTTCTCTTGCCCTGTGCCCTTCAAAATGTTGGACTGTGGTGAGAAGGTGCTGTAACTCCATTGCCAAGGTTTATACAAACAAATTGAAGTTTTGCCATTATGCCAGCTGGTTTCTATTAATCTTGTTCATTAATTCTTAGATAGTATTATGAGACTATCCAAGCCAGGCTTTCAAACGGGCCATTAGATTGGCCTGATATTTAAAAGAAATACCCATTCAAGAGGAGAGTAGATTGAGAAGAAGGAAGGCTTTGTGGTGAGCGTATCAGCCTGGGATTTGGGTGTCCCTACCCTGCCCTCTACTCACACTGTGACTGTGGACTGTTTTCATCATGCTTCAGTTCCTCATCTCTAACATAGGGGTAATATCTTATCCCTCAGAGCACGCAGTGAGGATAAATGCTTTGCAGATGTGGTTGAGGGTGTAGCTGGACATGCATTTAATATTTGTTGTTGTTTGTTACCCGGGTTACTTTTCAGCTAAATCAGCTTCCCAATATAGTTTTGATTTGGGGTTTTGACATCAGATTTGTCAGTGAGGTGAAAGAGGGGAGTGTAGGGAAAGTTGTCACATTCCGTTTCACTTGACTTTGTAATGTTATGCTCTGCTATTAAAATGGTCTCATTTGTGTTTTGGGAGCTGCCTTAAAGGTATTTTGACTTTTGGGAGACTTTTGGAAGGATTTTTGTACAAGCAATTTGGATGAATGGATTCACTTTTTTTATTCAGACAATCTTTTTTGGACAATGTCTGTAAAAATGTCACCCAGTTCTAGCCATAATAGCAATTGTGTTATCATCTGCACAGTAATATATTTATACTTTCACTTAACAATCCCAACTATAGCAGTATTTTAACCACTCCGGATAGTTCAATAAACAGTCTATAGTGAAGAAAGGGTGTTAAAGCGTTCTTCATGTTTAAATTCTAGGGTTGGCTTTCATAGTTTCTGAGTTCTTAGGTAGATGCAATGCATCTAGAGAATATATTTTGGAGCTGAAGATTAAGAAATATTTATAGTTAAGTAAGTGTAGTCAAGTAATCAGGCATTAGTTAAAATGCCCTGGACAATTTTGCTTCCGCTGGGGTTTTAGACCTCATTACATCAAATTTCTTGCATACTTGTAATAAAGTTAAGGGAAGACGCCCAAAAGAGGTCATTCCTTGCAGACATTTTGGCAGATATGGAAAGGCCATCTGGCATATCTTCTTTGTCTTTAATGCTTTTTCTTCATCTTTTTTAGTATATATATAGGGTCTCTGTTCCTGTAGTAGGCATCTGAGTGCCTCATAATTGGTAACGTGCTTATTCTTGCAGGTCCATGCATCTGAGGCAAGGCTGTGTTGTTGTCCCCTTTTCACAGATGGGGATCTGAGGTACAGAAGGGCCGTGTGTGTTGACTCACGAACACAAACAGATCAGAGTTGGATGGTGAACGTGGTTTTTACCTTCTGCTGCTCTGCCCTGCCCCTTTCTTGGGGGTTGCCGCCCTTGCGGCAGGGATGTGTGAGCCACATGAGAAGCAGCATGTGAATCGCTGCGGTTTGCAGCTCAGAATGGCAAAGTAAACCAGCGTTGATCAGGAGTTACCTCATTACACTGGCAGTCATTTGGGAGCTGCTTCATATTCGGTTCACGTATCCTTGCTGTGGGGACAAACTCCTCAAGTAGTGGTACGGACAGCTGGGGTGGTGGTAGCCACATCTGACTTGACTCTGCTTGTGTTTGTGAGTCAGCTTCCAACAGGATTTTCCTGTTGGAAAATGCCAGGATTTTCCGGCAGTATGTAGGAAAACTGTGGCAAAGCAGGAATGGACTCTAGGTCTCTGAAGACCCAAAGCAGCTTCCACCAATGACTTCTTCCTTACTTTCCCTCTTTTTTCAGGCCTTTCACCCCAAGGCCTTTTCTTCCAGACTAATTTCTGTTTCATGGGTTTCATCCACAAAGGGGTTTGCCTGGCTTCCACCCAAGCGGTAGGTAGCAAAGCTCAAACATCTGGTTCAGAAGCAAAAAGATTCAGTTTGCACCAGTTTTGACTGTTGACATTGTGGTTTATATTGCTATAAAAGAGGTTCCTTTTCCTCCACTTGTGTCACCGGTCCCACCTGAAGTGGGCCAGATCCTGACTGTCACCAAGTTTCTATGAGACGAGCTTTTCCTGATAAATTTTTCTCCCTAAGTGAGTGTTCCTTGACATAGAGATGTCCAGCTAAAAAAGAGTTAAAATGACTAACTAAATTGAGTTGAAAATTAAAATAAGTTTTCTTGATTGGATAACTAAATGTAACCTACCAGCTGTGGGCCTTGATGATATCCATGTCCCACCATATAAAGAGAGCTTTAAGAGGTACTGTACCACACCTGGGCCTGCAGCAATTTGCCCTTGCAAAACACTTCCAAACTGTTAGTGTCTTCGTCATCCTTGGCTGGATTTCTAGAGCCTTGCAGACAGCAGGATTTTTACCTGTGGACATGATCTGTGCTGTAAGACAGGCTGCTTAGCAAGCTTTTGCTCAGCTAAACCTAAAAATCCAGCTGTGAATTGCCAAAGATGTTGAGGATGTGGGTCATGGAGGACAAAAGTGGGCCTTGGAAATGCTCTCAAAGGATGTAGTTTTGCCTAACTGTGAGGAGTCAGTCAAGGAGTTTCTGTTGTTTAGAAGGACCTGTCGAGTGCAGTTCCACTTGAGATTAGGAGACAGAGCTGCCCAAACCTGCCTGCCTTTCATCTATATGATGCTTCAGACCTCCTGGGATTTACGGGTCTGAAAGACCTGTAGTGGAGAATGACAATCTTGCTCTGCAGGGAGACTCAATTCTCTTGTCCTTCCAAAATCATCATTCTTCATCTCCGATACTCACAGGTTATAACCAGCTATGCCTTCTATCCCAGGCAAAGCTCAGGTAACTCTGGAAAACGAAGAGCCCGGTGAGATTCAGTGCTCTCATCTGCCCACGGAGAGCACCTCTCCCTGCTGTTTAGAACTGCCTTTCCCCTTCCGCTGTCTCTCCCCTGCCCTCAAGTTGTTGCTGTCTTTTCAAGCCTGCTGGTTTAGCTGCTCATCTGCACACTCACTAACACAGTTGTGTAAGCAGTCTAGGAAAAAAAGGGGAAAACAAAACCTCCCAGAACTAATTTCTGATGACAAAGCATTTGTTTGAAGTAATTAGGGCAATTAACCAGCAGAACAAAAGATCAATAGACTCCATTTTTTGTATCTTCTAATGGAGACAGATGCTGGTGGGGAAAATATATTTCCTCAGCCCCGAGCATATTGGAGGAGTGAATGGACAGAGTTCTGTGACGTAGTACAGTAGGTTGGATAAGATGATTTAAAGATCTCTGCTGACATAGAATTCTGAATCTAAGTTAAAAAAAATTACTTCAGAGGGAAGCAACAGCTTCAGTGTAGACTAGATGTTCATCTGGCAACTAACCAGTCCTAAAGGAAAAGTTCTTACATTTTGTTCTGTCCAGCACTTAATCTTCTCCAAAAATTACTCTCAAGATTCAAGGCAGTGCAAAGTCAGGACAGCTTTGCCTCTAATGTGGATCTAATTGCAGAGCCATTGGAATGGTATGAAATCAGCAAGTTTTTTTAATAGGCAAAAGCCATTTTAGAAAGATACTGAACACATACAATGTGAGTGTGTTCACACTGGAGAAAGAAGAGGAAATAGAGTATCTTGTTACCAACATGCTGCTTTTGGTCACTTTTGAACACCCACCGCAGGAGTAATGTGAGGTAAGATGCTGCTCCCTGCACAGTCAAGGGTTAGATGCAGACACCTCTGGAGATGATTCAGAACATGAGGTACTTATTAAAGTCATATGAGTTGCCTTTTGAGGTTTCTGGCCTCTCTCCATTGACTGTCTGGGGAACCCATGCTCCTTCTTAGACATCTAAGTTAGGAGTCAGACTATGTGAGTACTCTTCTCACCCTCCTCCCCGTTGGCATTCAACCATGCCACAAAATCCATGCAGATTGAGCTGGACTGAGCAGATCCTGTGGCCTCCTCACAGGATCTGCAGTTGCCTTCTGTTAGGCATGTCATGGGGAAATACATGAGGGATACTTAGAGGCCTTTGGTTAATGGCAGAGTCCAGCCTAGTAGGTGGTGTCTGTGAGAGCAAGCTTTACCCCAGGCTTGCTGTGCTGTGCCACTATTGTGTATGTAACTTGCTGCAACACTGCTGTGTAGAAGAGAGGAGGTGGGACAGGGGAAGCATGTGGCTCGTACTGTCTCCGTGGGACCTGGATGTTACAGTGTACGTTTGGTCTTACCCTCCAGGTCGAGGTGCCATGGCAGAAGTGTGGACCATTGTGGAGAATGTGAAAAGGATCCTTGCAGAACGGGTCTTGCCAACGCAGAGCTGATTGCTTGGCATGTGAATTGTGTTTGTTTCCCTCCCTGATGGTTTGAAGATGAAACCAACAGGAAGCTGAGTTGAGATGGCATGCGTCCCTGTAGCATGCTCTTCAACCGGAGGAGTGAGACGGTTGTGTTCCAGCTGGTGCAGAACTGAAATGTGGTACATCACTGCAGACTTTCAGAAACTGAAGCCAAGAGCAGTATCTTTAGTGTGGGAAAACTTTGTGGTATCTTACAGAGAGGGAGTAACGTTCCACTAGGCTAGTCAACCCCAAGTATTTCATGTGCAATCCCTTCTTAGGAGGTTGCAGAAGGACTTGCCAGTGTGTTCCAGATCCAGCAGTCCCCCCAAGGGGAGCTAGAGAGGAGATGGTGTGAAAGTGCTGGTGATGGGAATAATACCAGCCCCTTCCAGCCCATCAGTATGGGGTGGTGAAAGATCACTGGTCTTCAAAGCATGGTCTGTAGCTGTGCTGTCTTCACCTTTCCAGCAGGAGTCACTATCCAAAAAGCATTTTCCCACTGGGAACTTAATAAAAGAGAGCTTTTAATTCTGCTGCTGAAGAATTGCCTCTTGTAGCTGTTTTGGGGGCGTTTGTGCTTAACATCATAGCTAAATGGTTGCATTTGTGTGCTGTTTTTATCAGATGTGGGGAAAAAAAAAAATGACTGAAAGAAGCTGTCTGGTCCCTGAATTAGCCTTTGCCCTTTTCTATCTGTGGACTGGATAGGGAAGCAGACATCAACTGTGAACCAAAATGACACCTGTCCATCTAGGTACTTGTCAGGAAGCAAAGAGGCTGGGCTCTTGCGGAAAGCCAGGGTGGATTTTCCCAAGGCGGTGAAGTCAGACTTTGCCTATGACAGTCCTTTTCAGCTTGAAAATTAACTGCCTGGCATGAAAAAATTGGGAAATCCTGTGCCTGTGGGCCAGACCAGCCAGGGCTCCCCCAGTCCAGCCTTTCCTTGGAAACATGATCCTGCCCCAGGGGAGAATGGGAGCGAGCTGGGGCTGTTGTATACATCACCACAACAGAGCACTGCTGACCAGAAAGTTTATTTTTAACTAGACCTAGTCAAATGTAAGGCCTTCAGCACAGAATGTGCATCCTGCTTATAGGGGGCAACCTTCAAACTGCTGAGCGCAAGGGAAGAAGTTATCGGGGTATGTTTGCTTTCCTTATCTATTCCACATAAATAAAAACCTCTGAACTTTCCCATTTTTGGCTCTTCCACAGAAAGAGAGCTGAGAATTCAGAGCTTCTAGGGATAAAGTCAGAACAAGCCTCGTGTGAGCAGAGCTTCTGGCTCAGTAGCAGTAAGAAGGGCCATAGTGATACTAGTGGCTGAGTTTTGCATTTTGTCTCCCAGTGGTGGTGCTAGATTGCACCAGTGAAATCTTTGTGGTATAACCTGCATGGTTTGCTCACATTCTTAGCCTGATGACAGCTATCCACCTATCAGACGTTTTTACTTTAAGCTTATTGAAGGCAGCAGAAGAGATGCCTCTTGATTTCCATGAGTTTTGTAGCAGGTATTGTTTCTGGCACTTACAAAGAAATATGTGTTCTGGCAGTTGCAACTGCCAGGCCTTGGTGGGTAGAGCTTGTGGGTTCTCCTCCTAGCTCTGCTATGGATGTCCCATATAGTTGGAATAGTTTATCCTCTCTCCTAGTCTATGATTTGGCAATAGAGTAAATCTGACATTAGGGTTCCTCATACTGGATCACAACCCTGTGTCCATGTGATATGAGTGTTCATTTGTTAACCTATTTTGCTAGTTTGAGCTTGCTTCAAAAGCCTCGACAGGTATTGTCTGGCTTCTTCCATCGCCGTAGAGTAAGCGAGAAGGTATAAAGCATACACTGCAGGGTGTGAACTCTGGTATTTGAACAGAAATGGGGTAATGTGCCCATTTTAGAGCCAGAATTTATGTTGGGTCACCTGATAGCACACAGATCTGGCACTTATGATCTTAGCACCGATCTCAGTGAGTTGATCTGTAAAAGGCAGGGAGAAACCGATAGGCCATTCAGGCTCCTTGAAAGGCTTAAATTAATGCTTGCAAAGTATTTGCAGATCCTTGAGTAAAAGGAGTTAATTCTTTGTCTTGCAAATGTGTAGAGCAGACCCTGGGCAGCAATAGAGATGTATGCATGCCTAAGTAGAGCCGGAGGCAATGACAACCAGCACTTCACAACAGCCAGGGGTAACTGCCTGAAAAACACACAAAGAGCTCATCTGTGAAGAACACCACTCCTAGTCTGTCTCATCGTGCTGCGAAAACAGATACTAATTGTGTCACTAAATAATCCTCTGCATAATTGCTGTAATTTCTAATTGGAGGCAGGTCCTGATATCATTACAGCTTGGGATAAACCCTGCTGAAACCACCTTTCCTTCAGGGCAAATATAAGAAACAGTTAAGTTCCTTTTAGGAACCAGAGGGCTGAAGCAATCGTAGCTTCCACCCGTAACACAGACAACGTCCCCACCCATGGCTAGGTATGTGCAGGGAGCCTCTGGGCAGGGAAGTTTTGTTTGATGCTTTCTGTATAAAAGAAGCAGAAAGAGCAAGCCGCGGGGAAGCCCTGTCTGCAGCCACACAAGTTGTTCACCTCTAGGAGAGGACTTTGGGCTGAGGCCTTTCTAGGACATGGTTTGGAGTTATGAGCAAAGGACCTGATTCCTGCTGTGTTCAAGGAAACAGGACTTTGTTCAGTCTCTGCAAACAAGCAGGATTGCGGCACCGCCTGGTTCTGCCAACTCTGAACCAAAACCAGCCTGGGCTTTGGTTGGCCACTGAGGCTGCAAAGAGGTAGGGCCTGGTGAGGTGTTGAGTGATGACTTCCTCAAGGGAGCCTGAGACTGACATCTCAATCCTCTGGGCTTTTGTGGTTTTTTTCAGGTGCGTAGAGAAGGCCTGAAGCTTTAGTTGTGTACTCTTTCTTCACCTCTTAAACTAACTGCTGATTCTGTTGCACTTTCCCATGAAAGTCTCTGATGACAGAAGCAGCATCCCAGTGAAATGTGCTGTGTTGCAGTTTCATTCATGCTGCTTAAAACTGTTTCTCTCAGCACTGGTTTGTGAGTGATAAGCAGCTGGGATAAAGCTCTGCTAAGGCAGCGGCCCTGCTCCTTTCCTGYGTTTAGATCAAGGCTTTCAGCCTTGCCTGGACTAGGACATGGAAAGGTTTAAGACGGTCCTGCAGGCTTTGTTCACACCAGGAGTTGAGTGCTTTAGCAGTGTTTAATGCTTCTTAGCAAAAAAGAAAGAAATCTACCCAATTTTACTTAGAGGGATCTATGGCTTCTGACCAATTTGTCAGATGCCTCTGAGTATCCATTCCTCTGGCTGCTTCCCCTCCATCCTAAACTTGAAGTGAGCTATTTATTGCTTAGTTAGGTGGGGTCCTGGAGAAGGACAGAGATGTTGTGGTGCTGCCTTACATCCAGGTAGTCCGGCTTCAAGGATAGTTCTTTTGTCGGGAGATCCCTGTTAAGAGTCAGCACCCCAGCTGCAATCTGGTCCTTCAAGTTCTCCACTGTCATGTGAGTTGGGAGCCCTTATGTCATCCCACATGCCTCACCCTCCTTSTGTCTCGCATGTCTGCTCTGGGAGCCTTCAGCAAAAATCAAGGAACGCAAAATGCAAGACCGACTGAAAAAAATCCCAAGTTAAAAAAAAAAAAAAAGGCAAGGAAAAAATCCCCACTTTCAGACTGTGATTAACAAGCGTGAAAAAGTTGTGCAAAAACACTTAAAGCCACGTATTTGTTCATTCCTTTCACAGGTCTGAGATCCGTCTGTCCTTGTGACCCTTGTCCATTTGATAGTTACCAGGCATGAGTTTGACAGTAAGTTCCCCTGTTTCTCCTCCAAACCTTTCTTAAGCTGTTTGTCACCTCTCTTAAGTGGTGCAGAGTGCCTGTTTTTAAGAGCCCTCACACAGCGAGTGTGTGTGTCTGGGCTCCGGAATTCACACCTGCCTGTAGCGAGCCGGGCAGCTGGTGGTGGGGTTCGCACCTCTGCAGCTCTGCCCGGAGACAGCCTTTCGGYGTGCCCGGCGAACGGGGAAGCGGTGCGGTTTGTATCTTCGAAAGCACGGTGCGACAGGAAGTGTTTTTCTTTCCAGCAGGCACACGCGGGTTGCAGAACTTAGCGCGAGCACAGCCGGCAGCGAGGCCGGGTGCCGGGAGAGGGCGGTGGCTGGGGGAGGCAACGCTGATGGTGACAAATTGGTGGTGGCAAGTGAGAATAGCACTTGGGCCAAAGTGCGGCTAACATGGGCGTATCTGAAAGAGGAAAAGCAACCTGGTGTCAACCTGTTGTACTCTGTTGAGCGCTGTAGGCAAGCCTCAGTGACAGAAGGAGAGTCAAATCCCAAAGGGCTGCCTTTCWTTGTAATGCTGGCTGGTAACAGCGTTCCCTGACTTGGGGTTAATTCCCAGGGCTCTTTCCTTGCACTGGCAGAATTAAAAATACCTAGATAAATCCAAAATAAGTGGTTCTTCCTTCTGAAAGGTTTACACTGATTACAAGACTAGTGTCCCCATGTTATCGTGCTGTAGCAGCATGGGATTACTGTTAAACTCTCTTGCTTCCGTGTAAAGCTGGCTGCTGGACTTACAGCTCCACAGGGGTGGTTTGGGCTGACTTTGCACTGGAGTGGCTGAGGATGCTGCCTTGTTCCTCCCCACCACTGCACTGTCAGAGCCCTAGCTGCCTGCTGATGAGCAGCCTGGAGGTGAGCTGGATTCAGCTGTCGCAGCTGCAGACAGCTGAAGGCCTGCTTGGCACGGTGCCTGAGCACGGGGGCCACCTGAGCACGGGGGCCACCTGAGCAGGCTCGGTTCCTCTGCAGAGTAGCCGTGGGTACCTGGGAGCTCAGCCAGGCACCGGGGGTTTGGCCTGTGCTGCAGTGCCCAAGCCATCACTTCTCTGTGCCTCAGCCTTGCTACTTAGAAGCTGGCTTGGACACCTGCACCGCAAGGAAACCTCTCTTTGAATGACTAGCAAGTACCTTTTGTCTGTGAAGATGGGACCTGGTTTTTAGGTGTCACGCTCCAAAGTGAGAAGCGCTGCTGTTAGCAAAGGAACTGCTGATCCACCTCTTTGTAACACCCACTGTGTTACAAAAAGCGAGCCCTGATTTGGGTTTTAATCTGTCCACCTGTAGCGCACAGCATGTCCGTTCAAAGCCCCTCCGTTATCCCTGTGGCAGGGCCAGGGGGCTGAGGAAGATGCAAGGTGAGCACTGTGTGTAGGAGAGAGCTTGCTACAGCCTCTCRTTTTCATCTGCCCATTTGTAAATCAACTATTTGGGGGGGGGGTTCAGAGTCTTTCACAGTATCAACCAATGTGTTACTTCCTAGTTAACCCTACCTTGCTTCAAACTTTTGTGCAGCTGGATGAATGCAGCAGCAGCAAAGGGGTGATCACAGCCTGCTACCTAGAACCGCCTGGATTTCCCCATGCCCAGAGCTGCAGGTGGCCACTACTCAAGTGACGGTTTTGCAATGCGGCTGGAGCCTAATTAAGAATTTGCTGCTAAAAGGGGGAGGACTGCTCCCATCATTTTCCCAGACCCCCTCGCTGCTTGTCCTAAGCTTGTTCTCTGTGACGAGCTGTTAATTTGCCTCAGTTAACAGTGAACCTGCGCCTTCAGTCAGTGATTTGGGAACTGAATGCTCATCTCAGATTAAAATCCCACTTGTGAATCTCGCGATTGTCTTGGAGACACCAGAGCCAAACGCTCTTCCAGCCAGGCCTCTTCATGTCAGGAGGACGTGGTTGGCCGCGGGGCCTCAGCTAACCCGAGGCACCAAGCTTTAGGCTGCAAACTGTGTGTGCTGGCTGAGCCTGAGCAAGGTGTGAGAGCAGCCCCGGGAGGAAGCCGAGCGAGTGAGCACTTCCTGGGCACCAGTCCTGCTGTGTTAAAGCAAGGAAATTGCCTGCTGTTTCTAGTTTCTGTCAGGTTTGCTTCCTGCCATGTGTACGCTTTATATTATAAATGAAGGCCAGTGCATCTATAGCACCCCTGTCTCACCCTAACAAGACAGTATTGCATTGGTAGTTGCTTGCATCGAACAGGGGAATGATGTGCCCATCTCCCAGACAGCTCTCTTGTCAGAGCACACTCAGTGTCACTGCAAATGCTGTGTCCTGAAAGTCTCTTTCCATACCTTCAGGTACTGCCAGGAGAGACCCAGCCTCGGAGAAGCTCCACCGCATGTCGGCAGAGCCGGGATGCTGAGCACCTCTGCCCGCGCTGGCTCTCACTGGCGCAGAGCAAATGACCATGCTCACGTTCAGCAGCTCATCAGACTGTAGCGACTCAGTCCCGTGGCCAAGTGTGACAGCATGTGTGTGCCACGTGGGGACATGCAGCAGGAAAACGTAACGCCAGGGAAAAAAAGGAAAAGCAGCTTCCCCCAGTCATCTGGAGACRCCCTGCAGATGCTCCATCCCTGCTCTCTGCCCTGCTGCACTCCAGCCCCATGGCCTGAGATAGCCTGGCGTCTCCAGGAGAGGTGAGCGGCACATCCCGCAGTACCGGCAGCCCTGGGGAACGGCAGTGGAGCACCAGCCACAGGCTTGGCTGGAAGATTTTCACTTAGTGCTTCAGAGCCCAGAGGAGCTGTCAGCCAACTCCCTCGGGTGCAGCCGCTGGGGCTTGCGTGCACGGACACTGGCCGTGCTCTCTGCGTGCCGGGTGGTGCTGTGAGAGGTGCGTTTGCCAGAAGGCCAGCAGCAGAGTGGATCTCCAGGTCCTTCCTAGGAGTCACTACTGTATCTCCTTGCTGTTTGTTGCATAGGATGATTGTGATTTTCAGATTTGATCTCTTTTCTGCTTGCTAATCCAGGCTTCTGCTCTGCTTCCCTTTTGGCATTAGGTGTTTCTGCTGCAAGCTTTGGGCTCTGGCTGATCTGTAGGAAGGGATCTGAGGGGATCCCTGTTGTTCCAGCAGTGCTCAGTGGCATTGCCAGAAGGGTTTCGCTGGTGAAGTCAGAGGCTGTTTCCTGCTGGGATTCCTTAGCATGCTGCATAGGGACTTGTTTGCACCTGCTCTCAAGGTGCGCTCAGTCTATTCTGCGCACTCTCATGTCTGATCCACATCTGTTCTTCTGCCCTTGTGGTTTTTGCCCTCTTCTGCATTAACTTTTTTTTTCTCTCCAGCCTCTCAGGTTGGGATATTTTAGAGAGGCAGCTGAGCTGCCCAGGCCTGTGATAAGAATGGTGCTGAAGGACCCAACACTGCTCTGTGCAGACTCCTGGGCACCAAGCACTCTGATATCTTTGCTTTGGTGGTGACAACCATACAATTAAATCTTGCAGGTGTAGTGTTCTTGCCCTGGCCAGCAGCCTTGGTGGATAGTGTAAAAATTGTTTCCGGCATTAATTGAGCTTAATTAGAAGCTTGAATACCCTGGGGCTGTGCTGCTCAGTGTTACTGTATTGAGACCAGGAGTTCATTCCCTGTCTGGAGTCATGCAGGGGCTGAAGTGCTCCTTGGCCTGCTGGTGTTACTGGGCAAGCCATGAAGGCCTTGCCTTGCTCTGGAGATGTTCTGGGGTCCTTAGGCGAAGGCGTAGGGTGCCCAGAGGTGCATGGAGGGTGTAGAGAAAGGAGAGGATCGGTGCAGAGGAAATGCCCTGCTCTTCTCTTTCTGATTTCAGCTGCAGTCTCTGCTTTCTGAACCAGCTCAACATCCTGGTGCTGAGGGATGGGACAGCAGGCCATGGCTCTGCGAGGTGTTAGCTGTCAGCAATGCTGGGGAGGCTGAAACAGCTTGCAAGTGTTTGCCTGCCTGGGGTGAGACTAGGGAGTGCTCAGTGAACCCCCTCTGGGGGTAGGAGGAAAAGCAGCCTGGCTGTTATGCAGGGGGATTGCTCAAGGAAACATTTCCTGTGACAAAAGCAGGGAAAGATGGGGAACCATTTGCTGTGTGACTGCCTGGCAGAGAAACTGGCAATCGCTCGATTGTCCGAGACCCAGACACTGCTGTGCTGGACGCTGCAGTGCGTTGTGCTAGAGAGACCCTAAGAGCAGAACCAAAATGTAGGCAGTTTCCCTTGGAAAAGACCACAGGGTCTGCTGGGCTGCCTAGCACAGGCTCCCGTTTCCAACAGGGATATTGTCAGCCCTCCAAAGGGGATGCAAGAATAATCAGATCAGGGCAGTCTGTTCCCTGTTAGGTCTCAGCCTGTTTTTTTTTTGTCAGCGGGATGTGGTTTTGTACCATTTCCACATGCATTAGTATAAATTGGGACAATTGTGCATGTTCTTTTTAGAGAAATACTCTTGCCCATTTTGGTCCTGCGGTGAGTTTGGCCTCCCGGGCAGCAAGTCCCAGGGAGGGAGGCTGTATGGCATGGAGGGCCCATCTGGGACCCTGAGCCAGCCCTTCACTTAGCTGTCATCCTTGAAAGTCAAACACGTGACTATTGAGATGTTCCTGTGCCAAAAGACAGGGATGTGTGTAAGGTTCCAAATGCAAATGTATTTCATTGCGTCTTTACCCAAATCCACTCCTCCAGATTGAGACTGGAACTTATTTCTGTACTGGCTGCATTCTGGAAATCTTCAGTTTGGCTTTGTATCTCGCTTTTCAAACTGTCTGCGGAGAAAACAGAGGATAAAGGGTACAAAAACAGCAGAAAGTCTTAATGCTGGCCAAAAAAGACAAGGAAGAATAAAAGCAACTTTTAGGCCTGTAGTCATCACAGTTAAGATAGGACAAATCTGCATCTGTTCCTGATTCCAGACTCCTGGGCTTTTTGGAGGCAGTATGAAAAGAGAGAAGGACTCTGCTATTGAGTCATAAAATCAGGCTTGGCCAACTGCAGTTGCAAAGAGGACAGATCCTGTGCTTGAAACGCTAACGTGAAAGTCAGGGGAGCGCAGCTAGCTCCTAGCCCCCGTGCTGGCTACCCGCGCAGCCTCTGCAAGGGGGCTCTGCTGACAGCCTGGCGCCTAGTCCAAGGTGCTCGCTCAGAGCTGCGGGGAGACGAGCAGCTCGAGGACCCATTCAGCCCACCCTGAGTGTAAGTGATCCCTGGGTGGTGCTGTCCCTGTTAAGAGCTGAATAGAAATGAGGAATAGAAAATCCCTCAGCAGTTGTCTCTCCCAGTGCCACCAACAAGGCGGGTGAGTCCAGGCTCAGGCCGCCCGAGGCGGCTAATGGCAAGATGGGAGAAGCGTTGTCAGCTGCCGCGTGGGGAACGGTGCTGTGCCGACCACAGGAGCAGCCAGCACTGGTGCCGAAGTGGTTTTCTTCCAGCAAATGCCTCCAGTTCGCTGGAACGGCCAAGCGTGATGGGGCATGTAACATGCTGTTGCATGTTCATGCCCTCCTAGTCATCCAGCCTCCTCCTGGGGTGTGTCTGTCAGCCGGGAAAGGGGTGAATACCGTGAAAGCGAAGGAAAGAAAAATTCATGGCCTTTGGGGGTCCGAGTGCAGCAATAAAAGCTGGAAAGGAGAAGGAAGGATTTATTTTTCACATGGTTCCTTTCAAGCTTCCCGCTTAGAAGTACTGTGCCTGAAACAGCTTTTCCGAGGGTCATGTTGCCTGCATGCTCCCACCCCAGGAGGGGCAGCTGTGCCCCCGCCAAAGCGGCCCACAACTCCATGTTTGACTCTGCTTTCTGTCATGGTTAATTTACACAGGTCACTTGGGTGGTTTACAGCTTTGGAGAAATGTGATTTGCAAACTTGAATGTGATAAGGATGGGGGAAAAAGAAAACTACGTCAACCCAAAGGAATGCAGTTGGTAGAGAGCCCAGTCAGAGTGTGTCTGGCATAAACCCCGGGAAGGGGGATCCCACTTAAAACAGGGCAAAACAGTAACCCACACCAGAGAAGCAAGGCTGGGAAGGACTGGGAAATGCACGCCCCTGCTGCAGGAAAGAGCCACGTGCCAGTCAGGGACGTGCATGTTACGTGGTGTCCTTACGCCAGCTCCACGGAGCGGCAAGCTCCTGCAGCAAGCCCCTCGCGAGGGGCTGCTGGGGCAGGATGGCACAGGGCAACTGCCCCCGGCACAGGGTGAGGCAGAGAAGGAGCGGTGTTTTGGGTGTCTGGTTGATATGATGGAAGGATCTGGTCCTAACTCAGCTGGGTTGCCCTGGACTGGCTAAAAGACAAAGTCAATGTATGAAATGAAGAGGACAGAGACTTGTGTGCTGCTGGAAGTCCCCAAGGATGCTCTTTGGTCATCCAGCCTCTGTCTGTCCCAAGGGCCAAACTGCCTCTTCTTGAAGTCCATCAGTGTAGAGCTGATACAGTTCGCTCTTGCCTATCCACTGGAGGATTCCTGATGCTCTTTCCTCCTTCCTTTGCCGGGGCTGATGTTCCTGAAGCAGGTAGGATCTTTGAAAATTCAGCGGGGAGTAATCATCGCCTTTTGGCCAAGCCTTGACAAGTTGGGAGTGAGTCAAACAGGAGTTGTGGAAGGGGTGTCCGCATTATCCAGGGTGAAAGCCGTTTTGCCAGCCGCTGCAGTGAGGTTCCCCACACTGCACCTTGGCAAGTGAACTGAACTACAGAGACCTTCAGTGGGAGAAACACGTTCCTTATGAGATCAGAAACTAAAACAGCTGAGCCTGGCCCTTTACAAAGTGGCAAGAATTGTCCTTTGCCTACCAAATATGGCACTCTGGAGAGGGATGTGGAGGAATGAGAAAGAAGAGCACAAGGCGCTGTCTTTCATTCCCTCTGCACGTGGAGGCAACAGGGTGTTCCTCAGCTGGCCCCAGGTGCTGCAGGGATCTTCCATCAGTCTCTGCTTGCAGAGAGGTCTGAAGTGGGCACCAACAGCAGGGATGAGTACACCTGCTGGAACCAGTTGGAAAGCATCTGGAAAGAGGATGCATGTGCTGGGAGCAGCCTGTTGCAAGATCGTCATTGCATAGTTTGCTCTTGAGGGAAATCTGTCGCCTGCACGGTTCCCCTCTCAGGCCGCAGGACAGCTCCAGGCGAACTTCACAAGCAGATCCATGTTAACACAGATCTTGTGGATCTGCCARGGGGGGGAAGGCTTCATAACAGGAAGTAATTTATGACCTGAGCTGTTGTGTTTACACAGTGATGATTGTACTCTACAGACCCTCAAGGGACTGCGGCCATGCTCCAGACCACTCTCAAACTTCTCCAAAGATAACAAATCCAGCAAGCGCGAGCTGTGTGCGAGCCACATGCCACACACGTCCCAGAGCAGTCAAACAGCAGGGGCACTTTGCTTCTGGCTTGTCTGCCTGGAGAAACTGCCCACAGTCGCTTCCCGCAGAGAAATACTCTGTGGACTTGAGACACCCGAGGCGCTGTGTGTTACATGCTCCACATTAGATAAACACACCAGCTACAAGGAGAGGAAATGCTTCCCTGCAGTGGCTGAGCTCAGAAGTATTTCTGAGACACAGTTCTCACGAGACAGAGGAAATGAATTTGAAGGTGAGTTTAATTCTGTATTTGCCTCCAACACCTGCTGCTGGCCCAGAGAAGGGATTTTCTCCAGCTCCTCGACCCCACACCCCAGCAGATGAGTGTGTCGACCAGCTGTGCGAGCTCCTGGTGCAGAGCTGCCACGCCGTGTCTGGTGTACATTGCCTTGCCCTGTCGTGTCGCTCGATCCAGCTGCAAAAAAGGCAGCTGTGAAGCTACACAGCCCCTTTCCACTTATCCATAATGGGCTGTCTCGGCCCCGAGGGAGCAATCGCTCAGCCGCGGGGGAGCAGACTGGCTGCGATCTCTTGCATAACTTGCAGGCTAGGGAAGCCCGGGGCCGCTGGTCCCTTCATTCCCTTTGCTCTCCCATGAGTTGGAAGCTGCTGTCCATCCGAGGGTACGGTGCCATGTGCCAGGCAGACACATGGATTGGGAAGGCTAACGCTGTGCAGAGACTTCCTCTCTCTTTAGTGATGGCAAAGAGTGTTTTTGGCCGAGCAGCGGCTGAGCTGAGCAGGGGGGCAGCGGGGCAGGCCCTGGCGCGGTGCCTGCTGGCAGGCAGGGATTCCCGCTGTCTTGGCGAGCGTCATCCCCCATGGAAATGATTCACGACCTGGCCTCTGGCAAAGACAGCCCCTGTATAAAGGCAGCAAGGCTTCGCCAGCGTCGCTCGGCGGTTAAAGGGGAGACCACAGCAGATAAAGCTGTGGGGTTGTGGAGTGGTTTTGCCTATCGAAGAGACCTTTGGCAAATCATTAACTCCAGGCTGGAGGACGGCCTGTGGCTCGCTCTGCTTCCTTTTGGGGGCCAGAGCTGCTACCGCTGATCAGGAGGGCTGTGAGCCCCGGGGCCGGGGGCTCAGTTCCCCTGGGGAGCGCGACCTAGCCGAATAGTGCCCGACCAAAAGCGCTATTGATGCTTGCTGGAAGGCAGCCATGCCTGCTCTTGCCCCAGGGAAAGCTGTGGTTCAGGCTGCAGCTTTGGCTGCCGGTGCCTCCCCCCCTGCACAACCTTGCACTAAGCGTCGTACCTGCAAGGGGGTTTCCAAGCTGCCGTTTCACTCTGTGGTGCAAGTGCCTGGGAGCTCGAGTGCGTCGGCTGAGGGGAGGTAACTGCRGCGAGCAGCCCCTGGCTGGGGTATGCTGAGATTGACCCCCGCGCTGGGGCCCCAGAGGTCTTCTCGCCTGCCAGTGCGTGTCCGGCAGCTGGACACCGCTCCGGGCTCAGGAAAGTGCCCAGGTGATGTTACTGGAGACCAGCACAAATAGCTCATGTCCCAGGCTGTGGTCCCTTTCCAACTCTGCTAGCAGGAGCAGGGCAACGTTTGCCAGCCTGTTGGATGTTTTGGGGGGAATGGTGGGTGCTCTTGGGCTGTGCTGGTCTGTATTGCCCTCCAGGTCCCTCTGCTTACACCTTTTAATCCTTTGATCCTTGACTTGCTCCCTTTTCTATTTGTCACCTCCTGAAACCTGGGAGAAAACGAATACCTAGCTGTCGTTCGGTCCCTCTTCTAAGAGAGGACGCTGCCCTCGGCAGGGATGGGCAGATGCCTACCCCAAAGGGACAACCTGTAGGATCCACCTGCAGCTGGCTGGAGAAACCATGTATAGGAACTTCCCTCTCCTTGCCTTTCCTGCCAGTAGTTTCAGGGACTTCCCAAATCAGGGTCATCTGGACTCCAGAAGTCATCTTTCCCTCACAGAAAACAAATGTTTCTCCTTTCGGGCTGGGATTTTCCCTCTGTAAAACACTTGATACAGTTAGTCTTTGTATGGTGATTACTCCATGCTGCCATCCTTAAGCAGCCTTAATTGTATGGGGTCTAGGAAAAAAAAAAAGGAGCATTAATAAGGCTTTTATGGGCACAGTGGATAATTTGGAAACAAGCATGTCCTTGGGACAGGGATAGAAAGTGTTCATGACTTTTCTGGCATAACCTTTGCTTCCTCTTGCCCCTGCCTGAGGGAACGAAGCTCCTGCCTGTGTTGTGTCGTTGGCGTGGCTGTGCTGGGAGCATCCCCACAAAAAGCGAAGTGTCAGCAAGCAAAACCCTTGTGCTCTGCCTGCCTCTGGGGCAGGTTTGTCTGTCACATGTCCTGGGGGGGGGGGTGTTATTTGCCTATGTAAATGATGGCATTTTTGCATTGATACAAAATTGCTCTCAGATCAAAGGACTCCTACCACTAGGACAGAAGTGTCTTCTGAAAACAGCTGGGCCAGGGAGGCGAGTTTGTGTCTGCCAGCTCCCGACTACCTGTCTCGCGCAGAAGTTACCCTGCCTCGGGCCTGCCGGCAGAACTGTCTGTGTGAACGGTCTCCAGCCCGCTTCCACTAAAATCATTTGGGATCAGCTTAAACAGTTTCAGTAGTAGCCTAATATGCATACCCTAATCTGGAGGCAGATTGGCGGAAGCACACCCAAAAAGCAGAGATTGCTGATGAATAATTGAGGGTGGAAACCTCTTCCACTCCTCTGCTGGGCCCACAGGAGCCCCCTGCCCCCAACCCTTGTGAAAAGACATGGAAAGCGTATAGCAAAGCATCTGGGCCATGCCATGGCATGCCACATACTTGGAGTGCCATGGAGCTGGCTGATCTCCAGGCTCCGGGCAACCCTGGGGCTCAGTTCGAGTGCATCCATCCAGACATAACCCAGCTCCTCTCCGTGGGGCAGAGAGCTTCCTTGAACAAGCTCCTTCGCCTGCTCTCTGCTTGCCCTGTGCGCAGGCAGGGTGCGGCCTGGCGCACTGCATGCCATGAATATCAAGATCGGCACAACTCTAATGCCTTTACCCTTCTAGTCAATGAACCCTGGTGGTTGCTTCAGTGGAAAGTCAATATTTACTTTTTGCGATCGTTTGCATGCGTCTGCACTAAAATTAACAAAAGCAGAACAAGGCTGTTGCCTCGTTCCAATACTAGTTTTGTTGTGCTGATTGTTTTTTTTAAAAAAAGTCATATTTATTGACTGGGTTTTGCTCTGCCCTGCTCAGCTTTCAGACAAATCACCTGGTAAGACTCCTGGCTCCTCTGGTAGCCAGCAAAGCAAACATTAGCCAGAGGAAAAGTGGCTCTTTCAGGCCCGGACAGATGCTGATCTGTCTGGAAAAGCTCCTTACAGTAGCTCTGGACATGCGTGTGGCTTTGGCGAGTGCTGATGTGGTCACTGGCTCCCCAGGGTCTCTTCACATGTCCTGCAGGGAGGAGCTGCCTGATGATCTCCAAGGAGTCCTCAGAAACTCAGCAGCCAGGAATCCTTCATGCTGGATTCATCTGTCACATGCGAAATGGCATCACACGCCAAGGAAGTGAAAGGGAGCAAATAAGCAGAGCAGCGATGTGTCTGGGGTTTGGTGTGGCTTCCATGGCCTCACGGAAGACAGCTTGGGCTGGGGTCTTCCTCTTTTTTCTGCTTTGATGCAACACTGACCATGTCCACAGTTAAGACATCATGGCTGAAAGTAGCAGAGGGCCCACCCCTTCCCCTAGATGAATCGTTTCTCTGCCAGATATCTGGGGGAAAGGTTTGAGTTCAAGCAAGTTCCACAAGTCATTGACTCACCACGTGAGGGTTGAATTTGGCTTTGGTTTGTTGTTTTGGAGCTCAAAGATCTTGAGAAGGTTAGATGCCAGGGTTGCCAGAGAAACAGAGCTCAATCTTCTGATCTGGTCGTTATTCCTTACCCCCTCTTCCTCCTCATTACCGAACTTCGTCTTTGACTTCCTGGGAAACTTCCTCTTCCCCCAGAGCATCCATCAGAGCTGGACTACCGCAGTGAGAGAGWTCCTGACTACGGCTGCAGCTCAGTCCTCCCATCTCCGCTTTGTCCTCCAGCTGCTCGGAGGAGACCCAGTTCAGGCCATAAGGCATTTCCCAAAGCAGGGCAGAGCTTGCTGCAAGGCTCTCAGCCCCTTCCCAGAGCCCGCAGGCTGTAGAGCCTGACCGTCGCAGGACATGGGAACTGGTGGGATCCCTGTGGTTTAGAAACTGGAAATAAAAACTGAAGTGGTTTGAAGGCTCGGTCTTGAAATAGGGAAGGTGGAGGGGGAGTGAAGAGGAACCAAAACCAACCCACAGAGGAACGATCAGAGGAGTTAAGGAGAAGTGAAAACAGCTGTGATTACTGAAAGATCTGATGTGAAAGAATGGGAGTGCTATCTTTGTTTCTTTCACTTCCCTGTCTGGGCAGGTTTTCTTGGCTTAAGTCTTTTTTTCCCCCGGTCTCTGCTAATAAATTCCTCCCTAGGGTGGGTGGGGTTGGTGGTGCGGGATTTTGTTTTCTCAGTGGGCTCTGGCTGAGACGATCTGGTGGAAGTGGGAGTGTGCCCCGTTGACTGGGCTGGTTCCCTGACCCCATTCAGCGGTGCAGGAGTGGTAGGGGGACTTGGAGAGGGCAAAAGCCAGGGGGGCAGCTCCTCTGCAGGAGGCTGTCGGCTCTGGGTAAGGGCAGGAGCACTCTAGAAACCAGCACCAGGTCTTGCCTCGGACACTGCTCCATGGGCAGATGTCCTGACTCCACCACTCGGTGCCTTTGCTCGCAAATTATCCCTGAGCAGGAGGCGCCYGAGGTCCAGAGATGCCAGAGGGTGCAAGGCAGGAGGGGGCACAAGCTGTAGTGTGACACGATGCCAGTCAGGCACCAGGCACGTCTGACTAGCTCTGACTCAAGGGCACCGAGAGGAAAAGAAGCCAAGGTTTGGTGCCAGTGGGTGAGCTGAGGCAGGGGGCATCCCAGGCGCTGCCCACCCCCATCATCCCTCCTTGCCTGGCTTTTGCCCAGCACCCCCGTCCTTGCTGCCAGGTTGGGTTTGGCTGGCAGACCCCATGGGCCAGCAGTCACTGCTCTTCCTCTTCTTCCAGGAGAAAGTTAATCTCCCCTGCGCACACTGGAGGCACGGGACCTCTCGCTGCTGGACCGCYGTGGTGGTACCCAGAGGCACCTTCCTGCACGCTGAGCCTCGCTGCCGTGATGCGTTTGGGGAGAGGCTGCAAATCTGCACTGCGCAAGTGTCCTGCAGCTCTTGGAGTGGGTTCGTACCTGTGTTTTAAAGAAGGGGGGACAGTTGCTGCTGAGCTGCTCCCTTGAGCGTGCTCTGGCCCTGCACGGGAATGGGCTAGCAGCCTGTGCCCGGACCTGCGATGGAAACGGAGGAGATGGGAGCTGCAGTGCTCTGGAGCCATCCCACGCCGTGCCTGGCCTCAGGCTGAACAGCGCTGCTCTCCCGCAGCGTTCCCTGGGGAATAACCCTGCGCGCAGCCCCCTGGCTCTGCCCTTGCCTCCACTTGGGCCACAGACTGAGCGTAGGGAGGAGACGGCTAGGAGGGAATTATGCCCTTTTTCGAGTACCTGTTCTCTGCCAGGGTCAGTTAAAGTGGCTTTTGTGGAGCTGAGAACAAAGGCCGCTATATTTCTGCAAACTTTGCTGGGCTGGGCCTGCCCCATGGTTTGTCACCTCTCCCGCAGGACAGTCTGCAAACAGAGACAACCATACAGTAGGCCGCCGTTACACAGACTTTTTATACATATTCTTCTGTGGTTTTGGCCTCTAAATAGGGCCATATTTTAATCTCTTAAACAGACTTCGTCTCCCATTATTCCTTCCCCAAATGTTTTATGTGCAACTGGAGGCCTGGGAACGGGCCAGCAGCAGGGGCGCCCAGCCAAGGCGAGCGGAGGGGCTGGATGGTGGCAAGGCAGAGGGAGGTGCAGTCCGACCCTTTCAGCCTCCTGTTTGCTTTGGTAGCTGCCCCTGTTTACCTCAAGCAGCTCAATAAAACCCATTTTTGTTAAAGATTAAATGCTGTCACTGCTCCACTATGGATTGAAAGAACTTCCAGTCTGAAGTCGAACAAATGTTTTCATTCTCAAAAAAAAACCTCAGGGATGGCCAAAACCTGATGTGCTGGCTGTGTAGAGAAGCTCTGGCATTGAACTGATATGGAAAATAAGCATTCAGCCATGAAAAACAGTCTGCAGCCTTCCCGTGAGCTCTCTGAACTCAGGATGAGAGCAGAGGCCTCCGGGTGAGGTGTTTATTCCTCTATCCCCCACCTGCTTCAGACGCGGTCAGCTCGGAGTTACGGCTGTGGCTGGCAGCAGCGTGAGTCTCGCCAAGGTGTTTTCACTAAGCGCCTGTTTAAAAATGATGAGAAGTTGCAGGCTAGTTAATGGATTCACTGGTGACTTCTCAGGAAAATAAAGAAGAGGAAGAATGGTTCTGTGCTGCCAGAGAGAAGGCCATGAAGTTAGGGAGGCAGAAATTACTTCTTGTCCAAGCCAGGGAAGCAGGCAGGAAGCTCTTGTGCTAGAGGAGCCAGCAGAGCTGCTCGGGCGCTGGGGGAGCGTTGCTGCCTGCACTGCTGGGGGTCCGGCCCTTGTCTCCCCGATTAGCCTCAATGCCTCCGCCCATGGTCCTTATCACTGGAGCCTCCGTGTTTAGTCTGGGCAGTGAAGGCCTCCGGGTGCATGGGTTTAAGCCTGATTAACAATCCCTAAGTAAAATAATGCACTCCTGTCCCTCCCCTAGAAAGCATGAATGCAGCTTGCCCCTGACCTCAGCTCAGTCATTTGACCTCTTTCTGCCCTGGGAGAAGCCTGTTGTCCTCTGTGGGACCTAAACATGTGCTTAAAGTTAAGCCTGGGATTAGAGGCTGTGCTGAAGCTGGACAGGATGAGTCACTCGCTTTCCTGAATCAGCAGAGAGGCCTCGCGACGTGCTAGGAAGACCAAGAGAAAACGAGAGATCTGATGGCTCAAAGGGAGGTTTATTCAGATGAATGGGACGGGGAGCACATTGTTAAATGCTGAAAGGATGGGATGGCATGAACCGGGGTGCGGGGCTGAAAAGACCAGCAACAATCCTGTCCCACATGCATCAACCAAGCCGTAGGGGACAGAAAGTACCATGAAATCTGTGGGGTCATGTCACTGTTCGCAGGGCACTGGATGAAGTTCTTGGTGATGGAGGACGCTGTACTGAGGTCCACGGCTGAAGGATATTCCTGTGCAGGAGCGGGAAGGCTCCCCACTTCTGCACCGTGCTGCATGCCAGCCCTGGCCCTGAAGGGACTTTCTCGACACTCCAAATTTTGTGTCTCTGCTGAAGCACCAGCTTCTGTTTGCTGCAGAGGGTTTGGGTTTCAAGGCCATTGTGATCCCAGGCTCTGTCCGCCTCCATAAAGCAGAGCCACAACTGCTTTGTGGAACTAACCGTTTCTGGCGGGGCCTGGCTGTACTGTCTAGGAAGGTGTCCAGGCTTGGTTTAAAAGAGGGGGCATGTTCAGCTTCATTTTCCCTCCTGTGTATTAGTGAATTATCCATCTCCACAAGYTTCATGACAATGCCTTAGAGTGATCCAGAAGCCCCAAGCCTGGACCCTACACCTCAACCTTCATCTCACCTCCCAGCACGTGACTACTAGGCATTGGCTTTGGCTAATTAAATGAATGATGCTTTTTGGTCCCAGCTGCATTGGGAGCTGTTTGCAGCCTGCTCACACCAACCTCATGATTACAGACAGATGCACTGTCCAGTGCTCAGAGAAAGCAAGCCCTGGAGAGGCTGCTGGCCCATGTGCCACATGTCCTGTTTGCCTCCCCGCATGCTGCCTTGCTGCCAGCCCACAGGCATCCCGCACTGGCACGGGGCTGGGCGCGGGCATGCAGGGTTCTGCACACCCTTGAGGACATGTGCTGACGGGGCTGGAGGTTGTGGCTTGCTAGACACGAGGTAGGCAAGCTCCGTCTTGAGGGCAGCTTGAGCTGTGCCCTTGACAGCTGTGGTAGATGCAGGCAACGTGATCTGTAGCTGGTTCCAGGATAAGCGTCTTTCACCTGGGCAGAACTAAGTAATCCTGTGGGCGGTCAAGCCCTTCGCTTAAAATCACCTCTGGCAGACAAAGAGAGTCCCAGTAAGGTCTGGGAAAGGATCAGATAAGACATCCCATTTTGCGAATGCTACACATAGGTTCGCCCCAGCTTTTCCCCAGGGTCCCCAAAAGAATGGGTCTTCCTCTGTCACCTTGAGTGACACCTGCCGGTCGGTGCCACTTGGGAGCAAGGGCAGATGGTAGTTTGGCAGGCTTGCTTGTCTCTCAGTTTCCTTCGTATATTTTCCAAAAGGACACTCTGGTCTAGGAGGTAGCCAGCCCTGGAGAATGGAGCCTGCTATCTGCTCCGCAGTCGTATGGGCAGGACCAAGGAAACCTTCATTATCTTTCTGCAAAATGCCACCACTCTGGCCAAGGTGGATGTATCTTCCAGTGCCTGAAGTTCCTGGGCTCTCTGCTGAGCCTGCTGTTGAAAGAGCCAAGAGATGCTGAGCAGGACACAGACTCCTGCCTCATAGGGGGAGAGGGAAGGAGAAGGAAACGACTGTGTCCATTAAAATGGAACTAATGACTGCAGGAAATGAAAGCCACATTTTGTGCCCTGTAGGACCACCAAGCACATAGGAGCCCTGGCTGTTACTACTGAGCTGCAGTTGCTAAGTAATTCACTGTTATTTTGCATAGCAGCCCATGACAGGAAAGGAAGGATTCAGTCTTGAAATGAAATTCTAAGGTTGTGGGAAGGACACAGCTACCTTCACTGGACTTTGGCTAAGGCAGCAGGAGAACCCCTTTACTGGTAGGATGTAGGACAGGAAAATAAAATGACAAAACTCTTCATTTTCTCTGTTTTACCTTAGATGTCCTTTGAAAACTAGTCCTCACTATCCCCCGCAAAGGCACCTCTTAACACCAGGCCGGGCATTGACAGTGTTCTGATCTTGTTTCTTGCTGAGCCCTAATATTCTGGGGTTCTTAGGGGGCTCCTGTCTGGACAGGAGCCTGGTTAGGTGGTGATATATGAGACACATATGGCTCCATGCCGTAGAAGCACTGAACAACCCTCTTCAGATACAGCCGCCTTGTTTTTAACCAGCCTTGTAACCACTGGTGCATGCAGCATGGCATAGAGCCATGGCCCTGTGGGCCTCGGGAGAGACTAGGCTGGCAGACGCTGGCACTGGTGACAATACGGTGGTGGCTGAATCACAGCATTGCTCTGCAAAGTCCYTGGGAAAGGGACACTTCCATGTCATTCGGGGACTTGCTGTCCAGTGTGTGTAGCTGCGGCTTGGCTCAGTGTGACTCCCAGAGCAAGGAATTGCTGAGGGGGAGAGAGGGACGATGGCTCATACTGTAGTGACTGTCGTAGGTCCTCTGTCAGGCTTGAGCACCCCAGGCCAGCCCCGTCATGAAAGCGKCAAGGAAATATCCAAAATGCACCGAGTGAACCTCGAAGGCAACAAGGCAGGCAAGAGCTGAGGAAAGCCACCAGGCAAGTTCATAGGATGCAAAATTAATTGAGCACTTCTGACAGCTCTGTCTCCCCGCCACAAAGAGGCCACAGGACCTTGGCAAGGCAGAGAGTGAGCCATGCTGGCAAGGCCCCTCCAGCTCCCGGTGAGAGCACAGCAGAGCGGTGGGCACCGGCCTGCAAGGGTCTACCACTGGCATGACGTCTCGGCCTGGGGGAATCTGGCTGAGAAAGCTGGAGCCAAGGAAGGCAAAGCAAGGAGKCTGGCTGCCTCTCAGGCTGGAGATGTGAGCATCGTGGGGAAAGGGCTTGACAGAGGGTGCTGAGCTATGGTGTGTGCTTGCCAGAAGGTAGATGCAGCTTAGAGAAGGGA
This sequence comes from Apteryx rowi, assembly GCF_003343035.1. Lineage (NCBI taxonomy): Eukaryota > Metazoa > Chordata > Aves > Apterygiformes > Apterygidae > Apteryx > Apteryx rowi. Next base: position 2,899,345 of record NW_020449085.1, read on the forward strand.
AAAACACGTGGTTGGGTGACCCCATGATCATCAAAAGCAGAGCTGGGCACCCTGATTTGCTCCCTGGCACACACATGCTGCAGCCAAGCCAGGGGCTGACAGGTAGTCCTGCACCAGGAGCCGGGCGCTTCCACGTCCCACCAGCCCAGCTGTCCCTGCTGGGTTGGGAAACAAGTCTGAACTGGCACAGCGAAACCTTCCTGGGTCAGCGTGTGGCATCACGCAGCTCCTGGCTGTAAGTGTTAGGAGCTGGACTTGTCAAACTGGGACCTCTCTTTCCTTGGGAGCACCAACTTGTACTGTTCTCCTCTGTCACTCATGTTTACCTGGGACTTGTTGGCAATCCAGGGCTTCAGGAATCACTGTCAAATCCCTCTTCTAGACTCCTGAGCCATCTCAACCTCTGTTGTTATGGGTATGAAATGATTGCTTTTCCCCCATGGTGTTACACCTTGCTCTGGCTTGCAATGCTCCAAACAATCCAAAGCCAGAGGTCAAGCCAAAATCGCAAACCTCCAAAAGGAGAGATGTTAGAGAGAGAAAGGTGGTCCTTGTTATTTTTAAGCCTGTTTTCTGATGTGCTTTTCCAACATTTTTTCTTCCCCTTTCAGTAGATATGCTCTATTTCTTCAAATAAAAGCTGCAGTTCTCACCTCCTCACATGACTCTGGGACCAGGTGCTTCAGGGAAGTGGTCACGCACAAGAACACAACCCACACGTGAGATGTGCCACAGGCACCCCAGACAGCCTTTTCTCCTGCAGGCTCACAGAGTGGGGAAGCAGTTCACATTTCTGAGTTGCTTTGTGCTCCTCCACGAAGCTGTGCTCCCAGCTCACGCTGGGTAATTGTGAGTTTTGCAAATGCATTGCTTTTCCTTGGTGTTTTTCATGGCTCTTATTTTAAAAAGCTGCTCCTGGCTTGCTTTGCCCTACTAGTGTAAGGCTTGAAGGCCAAGCCACTCCAAATTTTTAAGGCAAAGCTAAACATTCCCCAAATACAGGACTTGGAAAAAAATCAGCATCTCTCCAAAATATACCTATAGTTCTCATAATTTTAAGCCTACTTCAGGATTTCTGAGTTGTGATTTTAAAAAGCCTAGGGCCTGTCCTGAAAGGAGCATCATCATCCTTATGAAACCTCAGGCTGAACTCTCCCTAGCGACGTCTTGAGTCTGTTTTAAGCCTCGCTTTTTTCCTCCTGTGTCTAATGCTGCTGGGTTAATGTAGTTCCAGAATATTAACCTTTATGCTGTTTTTCCTATATGCCAGTCTTAAATCCCATAATTACCAGGTTGGCACCATCAGTCCTATTCCACAGGCAGGGAAACTGAGAGATTGAGGAAGGAAGTGACTTGCCGGTGGTCGCCCTGTGAGCCCGGGATTGAATTCACAGCAGCACCCAGGTCCCATGAGTCCAGGGCCTGCTCTGAGTCCCTGCCCTCATCGCGGGGAAGGGGGCAGCATTTTTTAAATGCTAAAAAAGTTTAAGCCACTCCCTGAAACTCAACTGCTTTCATCCAGAAAGAGCTCTTAGGTTACACCACTCAGCAGATAGCTCACAGGCGTCACTGGGTCAGATGCTCTGGAGCTCTTCCAGGCCTGGACGATGTTTAAATAGAAAGGTTATGCACCTGGGAGATTTATTTCATCTTTTAATTGGTTGTTTGTTTACATGACTCGGGAACTCTTTGCTAATGTTTGCTTTGCTGGCTCAGTCAGCTTCTGAAAATCCTGGACGGATGCATTCCAGCCTGGCCCGCGTGCCAGGGAAGTCTGGTTTGCAGCTCCTGTTCCTCGGTTTCATCGGAGGCACCCCGGCAGTTTCCAGCTAGCCCTTTTCAAGCCTTGCTCGGTGGAGAGCGCAGTCCCCCAGCCCTCCTCACTGGGGCACAAAGGCCAAGCAGGGAGAGGATTTCCTTTTTGTTTTGCAGTCATTCCCTGACAGATTAGAGCTGGCAGCAGACTGCCATCAGAGCTGAGATCTCCCCAGTTTTGCCCTGGCAGATGCGAGGTTCGGTGTCGACGGGGATGACCGAAGGGCTCGCTGGAAGGAGCAAGGCTCAGCCTGGGTTGCAGGGTACCTGGGACTTCCAGCAGTCACCGGGAGCCAAAACAACATTTGTTCCAGAGGATTTGGATGTTTGCTGCTGCGGCAACCTTTGTGGGCTCTGGGAGCCTGAGGCCCCTCCACTGCTCCACCGGAGCTTGTGTTTCGGCAGTGCCCAGGCTGAGTCCAGCCAGAGACCGAGCACGCAGGCCCAGACCCAGAGGAGGGAGCGGAGAATGGCACCGAGCCAGCAGCATCCCTATTCATCCCGGGCATGGGAAGATCCTGATTGGGGTCCTTCACCCCAAGATCTCTGCTTCCACTTTTTTTATGTGGAGCATGTTACAAAATAACAACTCAGGCCTTGAGGTTTCGGAGGGATTTGCCTGGCTGAAGTAACAACCCCAGAATCTTTATTTGTATGATAGGGACTGGGGCTCCTGGTCTCCTCTTCCCTTTGGGCAGGGTGACAGGGAGTTGACAGGTAACAGGAGCAGGGTCAATCCAGTCTGCAGAAGCCATTGAGATGGAGCCTGCCCCCTCAGGTGGGCTTTTGGGTTCCTCCTCTCAGGGTTACGCTACCTTCTCATCATCTTTCCAGGAACAGCAGAGAATGAGAAGCAAAACACCTGCATGTTTTTTTTTCCAAGCATGTGTTAAAAGCTCAGTTCTCTGCCGGTGTCAGGCTGCAGGAACAGTTTTGGAGCAAAGCCAGTTTCCCCCCACTAAAGATCTTGAGAAAAGGGATTTGAAAATGACTTGCTAAGTGCAAAGATTCTCTCTTAACTCCTCTTCCATTTTTATTTAATTTCTTCTAGTGCCTTACAGAATCAGCAAGTTGTCCCAGGACAGGAAGTGTAAATCAACCATCTGGGCCATGCAGCACTGGCTGATCAGCCACTCTGGATGTGAATTCCTGGGAAATTGTGGCCCATCTCCTGCCTGATGAGTGTTTTTCGCATTGTTATTTGCCTTTCGATGAGCCATGGGATTGGCTTTGCAGGCATGCCTTGGCACTGAGATCCTGCGGTGATAGACACGACAGCCATGTAGGTGGAGCGCTCCACGTACAGGGTGTCTTAAGGCTTTTTGGCAGAGTGGGTGTCTGATGGCATATGGTGCAGAAGGATGAGTGGCAGTCACCAGCCCTGAAAACCCAGCACCGAGCGGGACTCATGGGCGGCAAGGACTTGCTTTGCTCAGGGCCTCTTTCCCTCCTGGCCCCAGCATTGATCAGGAGCCAGCAGATACTTATCTTTGCTTGGCATGTGTCCCTGGAGGGGAGAAGGGAAGTGACGTTCCCAGGCTCTTTACGATAAGAAGCAACCACCCAGCCAGGTCAGTGGGGTGAGTTTTGAAGGAGCAGCATCAGGGATGATGGGGAAGCCGCAGATAAAGGTGAGGCTAACACCCAAGATAAGCTGGCATTGACAAGAACCCCCAGAAATTAGGAAGACAAAGATGAGTGTTTCCAAGGCAGACAGGTTTGTTCCAAAAACTGCGCAGCTTCTGCTGCTGAAGTTCACGCACTGTGCAGAGTGCCTGCAGGAGACGTGGCCCTCCGGGGACACGTGGGACTGGAGGAGCTCCCTGACCTTCCTGCTGGCCCCAAGAGATGGGCACTCAGAGGCTGTCTTCCCGCTGGAGTGGCTTGTTAGGTCCTCCACCAGCTTCCTGCCTGTGTTCATTGAACTGATGTCAACAGCCTCCATGTGTGTTTGGGAGGAGCTGATGGGTGTCACTGCAGGAATGTGTGTTTTTTTCCCCTCCCTTCATGTTTTTTGGGTTACAAATGTGTTAACATCTGCTTTGCGCAATCAATCAATTTCACAATCTTTGCTCCCTGCAAACAACTGGAGATGAATGCGTGTTGCCTAACTGGCCAAATCAAAGAGCTGCCTGGGCTCCGCCAGCTTTGCTAACCGCACTCGACCAGATCTCCCTTCTTTCCTTCCTCCCTTCCAAGTCTGCATTAATAATGATAATCGAAACCATGTTTGGGAGTAGTCTATTGATTTATCCTCTCTGAATCTTTTTTCCTGGATTTTGACTGCTTTTCTCAGTGGGCACCATGATATGTTTCCTGGTGATCTGGTGGAGGAGTTCCCAGGGAGCTGGGCTCACACTGTGCACACTCAGATTTTGGGGGGGAAGCAGATGGTGGGGATATTGCAAAGGACACTGGGCAGTGTTGAAGGCCAGGCATGATCTTGTGACCATCCCACATTTAGTGTGGAGGCCTTGATAGTGTCTCCAAGCTTTGGTCGGTATGGACAAATGACACACACTTGGCTGTGGGGCATCCTGCACTGCCTTACCAGCCCGGCCCCATTCCCTCGGAGGCAAAGGCAGCTAGGCAGGTGAACCCAGCCACAGGGCACCTGGTGACCCCCTTGACTTAGCAAATATGGAGGAGATGTTTGACCACCTTGAGAGCAATGAGGAGGTCAGACTGGCCGCCCGGGAAGCCTCCGAGGTGTTGCTGCCCTGAGGAATGACAGGAGGACCAAAGGCTGCGGGGAATTCTGCCTCTTGCCATAGGGGGTTTGGAAAACTTATCAGGAAGCCTCCACCCTTCCCAACTGAGTGCGCCAGAGAGTTTTCTGTAAAACCGAAACAAAACAATTAAAATCCCTGTTGCTTAACATGCTTGTAGTCTGGGAGGGAGAGCTCTGCCACTGAGTTCAGACGGGCTGAACTTCAGCCAGGGCAGACATCTGGGAATGAGAAAATCAATCAGGTCTGGTAACCGGGCTCGGAGTTGGTTTTAGCCAGCTTGTGTGAAAGTGGTGGCAGGAGGGCCTGCTCGGAGACAGAGCCTGTTGCCAGATGATTTCAGAGATAGTTTTTGTCCCTCCTTTATTCCTGGGTGAAAAAAATCTTTAAAAAATCATCCCCACCCTGGGCTAAAGGGTCCCATGGAGACCAAGGGAGGATAGAGCCGCCTTCCAGTCTTTTTGTCACCCTAAGGCGGGCACCGCAGATGAGAATCACCCTCTGGAGATGCTGATCTTTCCCCTGACCCTGCCGTGGGTCTGGACCATCAGCAGCACCAGGAATTGATGCTGGGAAGTCTTTAGCGGTAGCTGGTCCCACCCTGCCAGGTGGGCCGCCRTGCTGCACGTGGGCCACCCCATGCACAGTGCCCGGCCCGAGGGCTGACGGGAACCAGGTCCCGGCAGCACGGGCTGAACACAGCTCTTCTGCCTGGTGCTTTGATGGGAAAAGCCAGTGCTGTTTTCCTCCCTCTGATTTATGACCCTGGAGAAGAGGGAGTGCTCAGCCAGGCAGAACCAATTTCCCTGAGCTGGGATTTACGTCTCCCACCAGCCTAACAACCCACTGGCTGCAAAGTCGGGAAAACCCGAGGCCTGCCATGCCTTGCCAGAGCCACCAGGCTTCGCAAAGCGAGGCAGCCAAAGCCCAGCCCACTAATTACCTGCCTGGGGACAAAGTTTGTGTGTACGGGCTCCCCCCCAGCCTGGAAACACAAAAGCCAAACTATGCAAATGAGACAACTTCCTTAGACAGCGAGACGTGTCAAGTCAAAGTCGGTCTTGCTTTTCAGCTGTTCTTCAGTCTAGCGGGTTGCACAACCCTTGGAGTGCCATCGCCCCGGGAGCTGAGCCCGACGCACACCGGGCTGTTTTCATTTCTCGGCATCTGGCACCAAAAAAGAAGAGAGGCTTTTTATTTCCTTCCCCTGTTGATTTTTCGGCCCGGCCCTGGGCCTGCGGGCTGTCTGCATCCACGTCCGTGTGCCCGGGCGGCTTCGTTAGCAGCCGGGCCGTGGGGCTCGGTTCCGGGCGGCAGCGCGGTACCCGCGAGAGCCCGTCTTGTTCCTTCGAGGGCTGGTGTGTGGGGGGAGACCTGGTTTCGTTTTGGTGGCGGGGGGGGTCTGCCTTCATGTTTTAGCAGACAGAGTTACAAGGAGTTAGGGATCCGCGTAACGGCCAAGCCAAGTGGTTGCTTCTGTATCATGAATACTGCGTGGCTGCTGCTTAATCCTATTAAATGAGTATTGAATCAATGTGGATTTAATCGTAAGCGTATCTATAGTGTATTGTTCTGCCTGCTTGAAATATTATGTGACTTTGGTCACATTGTATGCACTAATCCCAGGAACTGCAGATTTACTAATGTGCCGAGCTGTGGTCCTCGCCACAGAGGGGATCTGCTCAGCGTACCGGGCCCTGGCCAGAGTTTTCATCATATTCACAAGGTCCCACACTCGGGACAGGCTGGTGGGATGGAGCCTGCTGCAGTTTCGTCGCTCGCGGAGCAGCTCTCCTGCCTTTCTCCCTCCTTCAGCGTGGTGGGAAGGTGGTGGGAGGCCTGCGCTGGGAGGTGCCGACGGCTGCTGTCAACCCAGCCCTTGGGCCGTGGACAAGAGCAGAGGGAGCTGCCGTCCCGCTGCCGGGGCTTGGTGCAGCTCCTGCTTCCTGGCCCGGCTGCTAGCGTGGGTGCCCAGAACGTGTCCGGACACTGCCAGCGCAGGGGGACGCGGGATTTGGGGCGGCTGCGCGGCAGCCAAAGTGAGAAACACCAGCGGCGAGTGAAGTCTTGCCGCAAGGAACCCATTCTGATTTCATAATCGCCAACCGCAACGCTAAAACAAAAAAAAGYACCCAAGAAAGCAGAGGTCTAACCAAAAGGGAAAAAAAACCCAGCCTAAAACAGGAAGGGAAGGCTGCGCTCAGGCTGCCAGAGACCCAAGGCTGAACTGAAAAAGCGCTGAGCGGGCAGTGGCTCCAGCTGAGCTGATGGACCAGGATGGCCCATCGGGGCGCAGGCTTGATAAGATGGTACCGTCACGAACATCCCTCCAGGCTCGCTGGGACGGACCCTCTCTTTCCCAGCCCTGCCAYGCAGGGAGGTGTTTTATTCCAGCTCCGGCCAGGAGCCGGCAGGGAGAGGCAGGCTGTGCTCCCTGCATGGGGCATCCCGGCCCCGAGCCCTGCGCCGGGCTGGCTCTGCCGTGGCCCTGGGATCCCGAGCCCTCAGCTGCCACAAACCCGCTTTGCTTGCTGAAATGGCTTCAGCCATAAGCACGTTCCCAGTTCCCAGCTGAAGGCAAGGCACAGGTGACACTAAAGTGGCCAGCAACATGTGAGGAGTACAACAGCAGAAATGAATAGCAAACCCAGGGCTGGTCGAAACATGCCCTCTCCAGTAGCAGTTGCATCTCTCTGCAGCTTCTAAATACCAGTAATCACTAGGATGGTGCAATAAAAATACTTGACCAAGAAAATGTTGGGTAAGTGGCTTTGAACTGCAATGAAAATCAAAGGAAATCTGTAACTGCAGGTGATTCGCAATGGCAAAGAAAGTGAGTAAATAAATATGGGAGGCAGTTAAAGAGATCAGAGGTTCTCAGCCACCTTTAACATACGGATCTCATCCTGGCAGTGGGAACACCACCTCCTCCATAGGCAGACTCCAGCCTTTACAGGTGCAATCACATCCCTTGTGCTGCTCCAGGGCTGACTTAACTGCAGCTATCATGGGAGAAACACTCTTTGGTGATTTTCTAGCAGGAGCATTTTAAAACTACTTAGCAGTTGAATGGGCAGAGCCCGRCTGGATCCATACATGCATTGCAACCCGAGAGCAGGAATTCTTTGCTCATCCCTGAGGGCTGGCTTGCATCCTATAAAGCAGCAGCATGTGTTACCAAAGGCTGGGGGAGGATCATGCGGTGGTGGAGGGGTGCTTGGGAGGCTGAGGGATCTGAATAGGCCCTTCCCTTGGCCTCAGACATCCGAAATCTCGAGGCTCCCAGCCAGGAGGCGTCCCTGGCCATCGCAGAGCTGCTGGCCAGCCCGTCTCCGCCAGGTGCTGCTTGCAGCCCTCGCGCATGGCCCACGGATGGTCCCTGCATTCCCAGCTGCTGAACCGCGCTAAAGGAGGAGAGGCAAAGCAGGAAAAGCTAATAAGGAAGCAAGAGAAGAAGGAGGATGCGGCTCCCGCCCTGCGGCCACCCTGCCTCCTGCCTGGCCTCCCGAGCAGCCGTTCCCGGCCGCAGCAGGGAGTTCCCAGGCCTCGGCCGTGCAGGCATTGCCGGGTGTCACCGGGGCGGCCCGGTTAACTGGCTCCGCCGAGCCTCGGCAATTGGACGCGCGGCCCTTTCAAAGGCTGCCAAGCGCCAGCTGCCGGCTCTGACTCACGCGCCGCCCCGCGCGCGCGGGCTTGCTCCCACCCGCCAGGGCTGGCGTAGCCGGGCCAGCCTGGGAAGTCCCCGGCCGTCGGTGGCAGCGAGGCCGGCTGCCAGCTGGGGCCGGGGAGTCCCGGCCTGGGGGAAGATGCTCGGCCGAGGCTGCACGGGGACCTGCTGCAGGGCTGATGAAGGCAGCAGGTGGGAAGGGCCGACCCAAATACAAGAAACCAGAGGGTGAGAGATGACCCAGCCGGCAGACATGCAAGAGGGAGGGCTCAGCCAGGGGTTAAGCCTCCTCCTTCAAACAGGTCTGGCTTGAGGCTCGTTTCCACAACCCATAAAATGACAGAGGGAAAGACATGGGCCAGAGAGTCACTTGGGACCTAAGCTGAGAGCAGCCATCCCTCACCCACTGCCAAGGGGCAGGAAAGCACGTGCCACCAAGGATGGACCTGTGAGATGGAGGAGGCTCGTGGGCACAACTTCAGCGTCTTCCGCAGACGGCCACCACGCATGTTATTGTAAATTGTCCAGCTACCCCCCTCCTACAGCTGCCGGCACAGTTCATAGCATTTCTGAGCTCCCGTAGTGGAGCTCTGGCTCCTGTAGGGGAGACCCGCCGGGCTGGGACGCGGTAGGGATTTGGTTCGGTTCCTGCCCTGTGCAGGGTGAGTTCCCAGGAGACACAGGTCTCACCTCTTCTTGGTGCCGCGGAGGCCCAGAGAGAAACCCATGGGACAGTTCTCCTCCCAGGCGGTGGTGATTCACCCCAAGGCCGGGCTCTGCCTGTCGGCACTGACGTGGCAGGAGGYGATGAGCCAGGAGCCAGGCCGAGACGCCCCAGTGCCAGCTGCGGGCTCTGCCGAGGCTCCCCTTCTTGCCGCGTGCGCTGGCCTGTGCTGCTTTTGGGACACCAGCAAGGTGAGGAGCTCTGGCCTCTCCTGCATCATAACTCTTGCTCCCCAGGAGCACTTGGATGCTGCGTGAGGACAGATGCAGAAGCTTGCAGGCTCTCCCCAACCCCATCACAGTAACAGATAGAGGGATGGAGCAAAAGATCTTGAATTTCAAAGCAGTTGGCTAACAAGAACTCCACTCATGTACCAGGCTGGAGAATGTCCAGCAGCCCAAGTTTTTGGGCCTGCATCCAGAAATGTCATGGCTGGCAGAGCCAAGAACTTCACTCATTTATTTTTTCCCTTCTAGGCACTGAAAATTGCTGCGTGGGAAGGAGGGGATTTAGAGGTGATTAATGGGTTTTCTATGTTTGCCAAACAGATGTTTTCTTTTTATGGGCATCAAACACCTGGGCTTGCCCTTCCTAGTTGGAAGTGCAAAGTCCCAGGCTATGGCTGGCTGGGGAGCTTGCATCCCACACCGCCTCAGAGGACACGCTGGTAGGCTTTCCATGGCCAGGAGAGCTGATACACAGCAGCAGCCAGATGGGTCTGAGAAAGGAGGTTTCTTTGTTCAAATTTTTGGGCCAATGTACCCTTTCCACCACTGAGAACCTCAAGGAGAAGTCACTTGTCCTGGGCTCTGGCCTTGCTGCCCCGTAAATTTGCCTGGCCAGGAACCAGCACCTCTCTGCTTGGCCACTCGCTCACGCGCTGCACTCTTTGAGGTCGGCACGGTAGGGCTGCGAGTGCTGGGGGAAGAAATATGTTGTCTCTGTTGATCAGAAACTATTCACAAATTATAGCAAAATTTATCATTTCAGAAGAAAACTAGGAAGGCTGGAGTCCCAGAGCAAGGAGTTGAGGGAAGAGCTCTGCTCATCGTAGAGTCACCCAGCAGTTAGGACCATCACCCAGGCTGTGGGACACCACAGGTCTCACTTTTATAAAGTGGTGACGTATGAACCGAGGTGTGGAGAGAGGATGACGCATGCCTGCAGGCAACATGGGCACCCACGGAGAAGGGAACTGCRAGCCCGAGTAATCTGTAGCTGCTTTATCAGCATCTGCAGGGATGACCACATCCCTTTGGTGCCTGTAGCCAGGTGGCGGTGGGAGGTCTCCTGCGGGACACCCAGGTGAAATCCTCAGGTAGTGAAAGGGTTCGAGCMTCCCACCCCGAGCTCCCAGGGAAAGGATCACAACCTCCACCTGGTTTTGCTAATTGACTCCACCTGGACCTTCAATCCCCCTTGCTTCGCTTTGGTTGAAAAGGCATTAGATGAAAACAGTGTTTTCCAGGTACTCTTGGTTTTGGAGGACCAGCCAGCGCTGATTTTTGGTTTGTCRCTGAGTTGCTTTATTCGCATTTATTCTGCTCAGAAAGCTTTGCCTGGGCAGCATCCTGCCCTCCATCCTGACCCATTTCTCTGGCAGGCAGGCTGCAGGGCTGGAAAAACACCGTAAAATCGAGGCTGTGCCACTTCCCCACATCTGGGGGAGAATACGCGGCTGCAGACTCCCCTGCGGCTGCCCGGCCCAGCCCGCCGAGGTGTGCAATGGCCACACGCATCTTCTCTCAAAGTCAGGGGGATTTTCCCATGACCGCAGCGTAATTAGAGCATGCTCCTGCTTTAACCCCAGTCCTCGCTCAGCTGCTCTTCGTCATGCGCGGGAGCCCCACGGCACAGAAACCGAGCCAGGTGAGCTACCCCAGGCCAAACCCTGCGGCCAGGCCTGACAAACGGCATTCGCAGCCAGGAGAGCCGGGAGTTTGGTCTACTCCCACTCCTGCGAGCGCAGAGGGACACTCAGGAGTCCCTAAATCGCTGGGCGTGGGGTGAAGTTCCTAGATCACACAGGTGCTTTTTCCCCGGCGTGCCGCAGACCATTAGAGCTCACCCACACCTTCCTTGCTGCACCTTCTAATGAGCAAAGCGCCTGCAGGGTTTCCTCCAGAGAGGCGTCAGGGAGCATCAAAGGAACCGGGCGCGAGTTCTCCAGCCGCTGCGGCAGCCCGGTCCCGCAGCACCCATGCAAGGGGATTTACCCAGCTCGCTGGGAAGCCGTGCCCGCGCGGGGCRGGGAGGCAAGGTCTCCCGAAGCTGGTGGCTGCCTTCTCCCACGCTGTCCCTGCTGCCAAGCAGGAGGCCGGTGCCCGGCTCCCTCGTTTGCATTTGGAAATCAGGGATTTCCTTGTTTCTGTGTAACAGAATTATTGCAGTTTTCTGTAATGTGTTCTTGGAGGAAAGGCACTTTGGCTCTCCTTACTGTCTGCAGCTCCTGCGCTGGCTAGCAGAGAGATCTTCGTGGGTCGCTCTGTAGGCCTGCAATAATCCAGCCGTCCTTCTGCCAGATGTTTCAGCTGTGCTCTTTTATATCAGTGTGCAGCCTGGCCCGTATACTTCTGGATCATTCCACCCAACTCAGCACAGCCATGAAATACCTGTCGTTGTGACTGCTTTGCCTACGTTGCTTTCTTGGCTTGCAGGGAGCTCCGTCTGGTATTTTCTTTTTTCCAGGACATAGATCTCCTTTCCTGTAGCAATACCAGCCATGTGCTCACTTTGAAGACCTGTTGCAAAACTCGAGATCACAGGTTGAAACTTGATGGGTTGTTTGTTCCTTGGGTTTGAAGTATTTCTCTACCATTGCTGTTTGCAAGGTCCTCGGTYGGGATTTCGCGCTGCTGGAGCTGGTACATGTTGTTTAGCTTGGTTTACCTTGGCTCTTCTGCCTCTTTGTGCCGTGTGGGAGGTATTAATAGTTTCTTGTGGTACCTCTGAGGATCAGGCTCCATCTGTTTAGCCAGAGGGACCCTTTGGACACCTGTGCTGGTGTCCAGATGGGCCCAGATGGGACCGCCCTGTGGTGGGGCTGCATTTTCCCCACCTGAGGGTCTCCCCACGCGAAAGGTCTGGGAGAAGTGACCGCTCCTCCGCAGCCCTGGAGACCCTCCCGGGCGCGAGGGCGCGCGGGGGCTGTTCTCGTGGGGGGGCTCCTGGCACCTCGGCGCGGAGGCCACAAACCGCCYGCCGCGCAGGGTGGCGGCAGAGCCGGGCCTTTCGCCTCGGCCCAGGCGAGGGTAATTCACTGGAGGGGGGTCGCGGGCGTCCGGGAGCGGCCGCCCCGGAGGGACCCACAGAAGTCGCGGTCCCTCCCTCCCGGCGGCTCTCCCGGAGGAGAGCTGCCCCGTGGCAAGAAGGCAGCTGCGGGGCAGAGCCGAGCCCCCGCCAGCCGCCCCGGCCCCGGCGCTGCCTGGGACCTTCCCCCCGCCGCAGCACCGCAGGCGGCTGCCGGGAGAAACGCCCCGAAGCCTCCGGCTGGCCTTTCCCCTCTGTTTTTTACAAGAGCTTTTCCCGCAGATAACCCCGCAGCAGGCTGCGGAGGAGCCTGGCGATGCTCGAGGCGCCGAGACCCYGGGGGAGGCGTTTTCCAGCTCACGGGGGGCGAGGCGGGAGCTGCCGGGTGCTCGGGCTCCTGCAAACCTCCCAGCTTCCCCGCGGCGCCCCCGCGCCCGCTCGGCTCGGCAGCACCCAGCCCGTGCCGACGGGGGGGTCCTGCCGCAGATGAGGAGCCCGGACGCGGCTCTGGCACCGCTCTGCTCCTTCCTTCTCGCACGGAAGCGCCTGCGCCGGGTTTGGCGGCACTGCCCTGTCCCCGTCGCTGGTCTTGCAATGTGCCCCGCGGCTCTCGGGCTGTAAAAGCCTCCTTCCAGCGCGCCGTGGCGTACGGGCGCCTTCCCTACGTCTCCCATCCCTGCCCCTTCGCAAAGTCCTGGCCAGCCACCCTGCCCCAGCGGCGTCCCTGGGGCAGCACAAGGACTTCCCGTGCCCGTCTCCCCCTCTCCTGGGGCGGGACGGCTGCACGATTTCCCTCTTGCTGCAGCTTCGCTGCCTCCGCTCCCGTCTCCCGTCGCACCGCGAAGGCCCCCAAGCCTTTTGGTCTTATCTCCAGCGGCGACCTCGAGCGCAGGGCAGGAACGCGTGCGGCCGCTCTGGCTCTGCTGGACGCGTGCCTGGTCCCTGGTGGCACGTTTCCGCCGCCGCTCTCGAGCCCGGCTCGCGCCGGCACCGAGCGGCGCCCTTCGATACGCCCGTGCCAGCTTAGCAGAGGGCAGCGGCGGTGTTCCTGGGCTTCCCAGCCTCCGTTCCCGGCCGGCCGTTTGGCAGCTGGTTGCCACATGAAAGGAGTCCTTGATGTGTGCGGCAGCCACCGGGCTGGGCAGGGCAGGGCAGCTCGCGTGGACCTGGGCAGCAGGGCAGAGCTGCTTTCGGGGACRGGCGCCCTGCTCCTGGGGGTTTAGCCCACAGCTCCTGGCAGCCTGAGCGCCGCGTGCGGTGCGGTGYGGGAGAGAGATGTGCCCCATGGGATGGGGATGGGGACAGTCCTGAGGCAACGCGGTCACACACAGCCCTGGTCYGCCCATTTGTGCCCTGCGCTGTCCTGGGCCAATTAACAGCTCTGGTGTCCTTCAGCTCGCTCGTGGCTTCAAGGCAGCCGCTTGGACCCCCCCACGTAAGGCRAGCAGCGGGGAGATCTGCTCAGGGCTGTCCATCTGGGGCTGCGGCAGGCAACCAAAGGCAAATCAGAATATGGGGATGTCCACAGTGGTTGGATCACAGGACCACCTGCCCAAGAGCAGGAAAAGCATGTAGCAAAACTCCTCCCAACTTCTCACCCAGCTTCCAGAGAAGAGTTTCTAAGCAAGGACTGATATCTTTGATTATAATAGCTTTCAGTCTCTTTTCCTAATTTCTCTAGCTGCTTCTTCAACACCCGTGACATTTTGGCATCCTGTGGCAAGGAGTTCCACAGTTCAAAGCACAGCGTTACCTTAACTGTGCCAGGAGAGGATCTGGCGTGAAAGCAGTGCAGTAATTTTCCATACGGCTTTGCACTATGGAAATACACCAAAGCATGGGAAGAGCCTGGAAGGGAAGAAAGATGCTTGGCCAATGCAGCTTGGCTAGGTCTCAAGGCAAGGAACTGCTTCAGGTTCAGCTAATGTTCCTCTTGGCGCTGCAGCCGGCGACGGGAGCCTTCACTTTTTGACCTGAAGTGCTGTCTCTCCTCGCTGCCCTGCAATGGGCCGGCTGCTCGGGGACAGCTCCCACCATGGCCRGGAGCAATTATGGGTGATGCTTGGGGAAAAATACTGCATGGGAAAAGAAATCTCTCTCTCTTTCCACCCAGAGCAAGCAGTCTGCCCTGAGCCCCAGCGAGACGACTCACTCGCTGCAGGAAGGTCCCCTCGGGTCCCCCCTTCCTCCTCCGTGCTCTCCTGTGCTCCCTCCGCAGCAGCCCGGCGCCCCTCGTGCAAACRCCGCCTCGGCCGCTTGGCCGGCGCTTTCGCTTCGCGTGGGCTGTGGGCTCCGTGGAGCTGCTCCCCGCTCAGCCGGCCCCGCTATATATGGGATGCGCCAGAAAGCGGCAGCTGCATTTCGCTGTGCGGCAGCGGTGCCAAAACCCCGAGCAGAAAACACTCCTGCTCCGACAGCTCCCTGTGCCCATGGTTTTGGCATACGGAAAGATGAGAGGAAAAAAATGGATTTCTTTTTTGTCGTGTTTGTTTGTTTTTTGCTGCAGAGCGAACGGGGTTAAAGGCTGCCTTTGGCAGGAGAAGCGCCTGGCCCTCTCTCTTGCAGCCAAGCCTCACCAAAGGCCTTGGTGAGGGCAGGTGATAAAGGAGGCGCGAGGATGCAGAGGGGGATGCGGCCGTCGGAGGGAGACGGCGAGCGGTCCGTTTATGAGACTGTAATTGCACGAGTTAGTGCGCGTTAGCCCAAGGACTCAGACGAGCTTTTTACGAGGGCAAGGAGGCGTTCCGGCGTGCTGTGGCAGTAACTACGTGTGCACGGCCCGGGGCGCTAGCAGGAGCCGCTCTCGGGCCTGCTGCAATCCGGCCCCAGCCCAGACAAGAGGGTCGAGATGCATTTCCTAATCTCCCCGTGCTAATCCAGTTTACCTCACYGGCACGGCACTAAAGGAGCCATCCGAACGTCCCGTTGCCAGCACCTGGAGAGAACAAGATGTTCCCAGTCAAATCTCCCCACACCCTCCGCCCCTCCGATCGCTCCGTTCCTCCATGCATGGCTCCGGCAAGCCAGAGAGGATTCCAAAGCCAGGCTCTATCCGTCCCCCAGCAGCATTCCCAGGCAAGCTGGCTTTCCATTGGCAAATGCCCATGGAGAGCTGCAGTCCCCACCTGCCTCCACCCAGCCCCATCTTCGGGGCCGCGGCTGCACTGCCCGGGGGCTCCTCCTCRCACGCCGCGGGGCCGCTGAGGGCTTCAGCGGCGATGTCCCGGGCACTCAGGATCGGCCCCCAGCTCCGAACACCAGCGCAGCGGGAATCGTCCTGGCTCCAAGATCGCCAGGGCTGCTGCYGTCCTCGGAGGGAAGCCTCCAAAGCCCAGAACGGCGGCGTGAGCGCCCCGAGCTCGAGCAGCGGCATGGGCAGGACRGCAATGCAGGGCTCATCGGGCCGAGTTCAGCCCTTTACGCCTGTGTTTAATACTGGCTGTTTCGTATTCTGTGCAAGCTGAGCCCCAACTCAAAATAATGCAATAAAACTGGAACAGGTACAGCAAGAAGACGGGAGGTCTGGAATGGCTCCTGTGCAAAGTGTGATGAAAGAGGTTGGAAAAGAGACAGCAGGGTGGTTATGACTGAGGTCTGTAATATCACACCAAGTCCAGAGAAGATAAATAAGGCAGTGATTGCTCACTACCTTATTATGCAAGAGCTAAGGGCATCAAACGTATCCAGCCGCGGGCAGGTGCAAAGCAAAGGAGATGCTTCTCCACGCCATTGAACCGTGGAGCTCTTTGGTGTAGGGCACTGCGATGCTAAAAGCTGACGCTGGTTCAGAGAGAGGCACTGGGAGAGAAGAACCAGCCAGGGCCCGAAGAGCATCCCCGGCTCAGAAAGTCACCGGCCGCAGGCTGCCGGAGGCTGCGGGGTTTTACTGGGGAAGGAGCTGGTGGTCACCAAGATCTTACATTTTCCCCTGGCCAACTGCTGCTGCCTATGGTCAGGAGACAGATGTTGAGCGAGATGGACGTAGAGGCTCCCCCTGCTTATCTGCATGCCCCACGTGCTGCTGAGTCGAGACGCCGAGCAGCAGCTGGGCGCTGGGGGCCAACTGGCCTAGGGTGCACTAAGCCCTGGCTCTGGGTCACCAGCGCACCAGGTTGTGCCCCAAGCTGGGTCAGGAGCAGGGGAGGGTTATTTGCTGCTGGTGGAGGCCAGCCAAGGATCATTTCCTGCTTCCCAAGGTGGCCAGGAGGGAAGCGAAGCCTCCAGGAGCTCACCTCCTGAGTGGAGTGACTCAGTAGAAGTCAGTCACAGGAACAACCACAGAGATCGGTTATCAGTGGAAAATCTTTCTCACGAGGGCATCAAAGCAAGCTGTTGTCTGTCAATCCGAAGGGGGAGGGAGCGAAGGAAAGACAAAGAGCTCCTGCACCCGGCAGGCCCCAGGGGCCACGAGGAAGGCTTTGTGGCCACCAGCTCCCAACCTCAGATGGTCCCTTTCCAAGCCCTGCTCCTGGAGGGAAGGGGTAGACAGAGGGGATTAAAAGCCAGATGTCCTTCAATCTACAGGCTTCATCTGCCCATTTACTGACTCCTCTATCTGTCCATCCCTCCATCTATCCATCTAGCGGCGTCCGAGCACAGCAGCGCAGGGTCACGTGTAATATCTGCGAGTCCAGCACAACGCAGAGCACTCCATCGGCCAGGCCTGCCACCGGGAGCCGGTCATGTGCTGCAGACGCTTGAGGTGATGTAGCATAATTATACCCTGGGGAGATAAGATAAGTCATTCAAACACAGCTCAGTAGATCGGGCTGTGCATGAGTAATACTGACGTCCTGTCAACCCAAGGGCTTGGTGTTTGTTTAGCTTGAAGACCCATTGCCTGACAGGCAGAAGGCATGGGTATTTGCTCAAAGAGAGGCCAGCGTTTTGACGTGGGAAGGGGTTTGGAGACTCACCTGGTCTCCAGAGGCTGCAGATCCAGCAGTGGGAGGGTGCTCAGCATCTTCTGAGTCACAAAAACAGTGATTTGGAGAAGGTGTGTTTATTTTGGGGACTGAAGTAGGACTTGAGAAGGACCAGCCTGGCTGCTACTCTCTGCTATACTGCAGCAGCTACAAGTGTCCCTGTGGTTTATATAGCCCATTTCAACCACTACCAGGAGGTATGAGAAGAAAAAAGAACACATCGCTTTATGAATAGCCCCACTGAAGTGAAGCCAGCGCCAGGCTATATATGTGTTATTCACCTTGAAACTATGTGAGTAAACAGAGAAGTCTCCTCTTCCTGTTCCCACCTCAGCAATTAAGCTGCATTTCTGCAGGCTGGAGGAGACAATCCTTGATCCACCCCAGCAGATAAAGGTGATGGTCTCGCTAACTCTTCTGGTGTTTTTTTTGTAATCAGTTCATAGCATTAGTTTTGGGAACTGCAAGAATCTGTGCCACTGGTAAGACCTAGAGCCAAACCACCCAGGAGACGAAAAACACGTAGCTCCAGTTACAGTCTCCCGTGACATCCCCTCTTGGCTCTTGCATGGAGCTCCTTGAAGACATCCCACCTGGAGGGGAAAGCAGGCATTTCCCACTAGGTCTGGTGTTGTTATCGCCAGCACCACGTCCTGCTCTTTGTCGTGCAGGAGCAGCAAGGCTTATGATTTGCTCCACGATGTGGGGGGAATGGAGCAAACTGGCCAGAGCCCAGCCAAGGGACAGGACCCGGCATCCCCCTCCGCACCCAGCATCAGCCATAGGCAGGACGCAGAAACGTTGCCCCAAGCCGAATTTGGAGGCAATCTCCCTGTATTGGCATGGGAAATTAGATGGAGTCCAGACTAAAACGTGTGCAGAAGGCATGTCATAAGAAAACAAGTCACTCCCCAGCAGTTCCAGCACAGCTCCCTAGAGCTACACAAGAAGAGATCATCTCCTCAAGAAGAGACCTCCCTGCTAGGACAGCAAAACTTCTGGGCCCCACGTATTCAGTGGCCAGTCTCAACTGGGTGTCCCATCCACTGCTGTGTTCCTGACTCTTTCCACCCCAGTCTTCGAGGTTCCCAGAAAACCTGCCTTCAGCAGACATTGGATCTGGGCCCAGCAAAGCAGGAGCTTTCGGGAGGCCCTCCAGCCCATGACGCAGCGGAGCTAGCAGCACCTGCGCTTGGCAGGTACCRCTTGGCTCTGCCGGTCGGGTGGGGTGGGGCTTCCTCTCCTCTAGCAAATTTTCATCTGTTTCAGTGTCTTTTCCCCTTTGCTGAGGATTCCCCATGGAAAAGAAGCCACTCTAGACAGTCTTGGAGGGAAGAGAGCAAACTCCTGAGCAGGAATGGAGGTGGACCAGAGTCAGTAAGCCTTTCAGAAGACTTTGAAGGTAAGAGAGGTTTTCGGGCTCTTCTGACACAGCAATTTCTGCAGGCAGAAAGGGAGAATATGACTGAACTTACCATGAAGCCCTGCAGCTGCAGAGGGGCATACCAGCCAAACACACGAAGCCTGTGCTCTGACTTTGAGTAAACGAGTGCCACAGATACTGCAGAAATTGAGCACTCCTGAGCCTTGGGTATACATAGTTCTGCCCCCATGGTACAGAAATAACTCTGCATTTTCAACGTTTGCTGCTGGAATGGTTTTCAAAACTAAGACAAACAAATGAGTCCCACCTCATGGGTCTGTGGTGCTGCCTGCAGACTGAAGCATGTGTCAGGTGGTAGCTTCCAGCTTTTTGCTTTGTTTTGAAAACTGCAAGGCTAGAAAGATGTGAACATATAAGCATGCGTTTATTTCTTCTTTTATTCAAATGAAAACCAACCAGGCCTATCAGCAGCACGAGCTGATGCAACTCAGGGCTTGCACAGTCCCCCTTCGCCCCACATCCTGGCTGCACAGTCCCAACTTCTCTCCTTGCTCTGACACTAGCAGAAGCCACCCCAGGAGCTGCTTCATGGAGCTAGTCTGACTGGAAATCAGTCACCTCTTTTTTTCCCCTCTTGCCGGCTGATCTTTCAGCTGGATCCATTCCCTGAGCCTGTTCACCACAGGATCCCACAAATTATTGCTAGTGGAAGGGAAAGGGCAGGAGCAGATGGGCACGGGCAGATCGGAAGGTGGAAACAGGACAGGTCTGGGATGGCCTGGAGCTATCCTGGAGAGGTGCCTGAGCTCAGGAGCGTGATGCCCAAGCTCTCAGTCGGTGTTGAAGGGCCACTGCAGGGGCCGTATTCTGCCAGATTAACTCTTACCACCATCCCCATATCTCATATTTCCTGCTAGATAGCTCCATGCATGGTGCTGCCCCCCATCATGTGAGCTGAGCTGCTTGGACATGATTGCTTGGCGAGATGTGCTCTCATGCCTCACCACCCTTGCAGTAGCAGGTTGTGCTGCCGCGCTGTCGCTGTTCCCAGGACCTCAAACAAAGCTGAGGCCTCTCTGGAGCTTAAAAGCCTCCAGCCCAGCTGGCAGAGGCTGGGTCCCTTCTCCATGAATTTGTGTACTGCTTGCTTTGACAAGCACTCATCCCCCCCATCTCACGGCTCCCCGGTTCACCTTTGGCTGCGTCCAGGATGGGTCAGTCTTGCAAGAAAAGAGAGTCTCCCATTCCCGGGGCTGTGTCTGCTTCTGCAGCCCTCCTCCTCCACTTCCTCCCTACTTGCACGACACCACGGTGCCTTGTCACCGAAACAGTGCCGTCTCCTGAAGCCCTGCRGAGTGGCCACCTGAGCAATGACACCAGCCTTGGGTCAGGCCGTCAGGGCGGAGGCGGTGGCTGTGCAGCRTCCTCCCGGGTGGCACCCACCCATTTCCCCTCGCATGGGACGGGGTCTGCACCCGGGACAGAGAAGTGTCCATTTTTGGTGAGGGATGTTTTCTCGCTCACAGGTCAGGTGCTGAGCTGAGGAAGATCTCCCATTCCCTCAGTTTCCTTGCTCTCTCCCCGGTCCGACTACCTGGATAGAAACTGTGCCAGTTGCAGTCAGGCCAGCGTGAGTCATCTTCTGCCACTGTTTTCCTGGCACAAGGACTGTGCCGCTGCGTGTGGGTGGAAGCCGCGCACACATACGCACAAATACGGCTCAAGCATCACTCGGGACAAGGCCGACTTCGCAGAGCCGGGCGGCTGGAGCTGCCCCCGGTGCCCACCCCAGCTCCAGCATGGACTGAGCAGCTCCAAGGCTCTGCACCCATAGAGGGGGCCTCAAATTGCCAGCCGCTRAGGGCTTTGAAATGGTTGGACCCCCCCCCCCTTCCGAAGCCCTACACACACACCCCTTGGGTCAGAAAATCAGGACGCTGGAGTGTTTCATCTAGGATAGGTTTAGGGGAGAAAAGAGGACTGGGATCTGGTGACCAGCTGTAGGGATCAGCCAGCCAAAATCGCTCTAGTCTCACTGCGGCTCTCCCCGCGCTGCTCTCCTCTCCCATCCCTGCTTCAGACCCAGCGATAGACACCAGTSCCCCCCCGCATCCGCCTCCCCCCGCTCTTCTCTCCGCAGCCAGCCCAGGCGGGCTGGCATCTGGCCCAGGCCTGCGGCACCTGCCTCCTCGCCAAGCACACCAGAACCCGGCAAAGCTTTCCACCCCCCTCAGCGCTGCCCGGGGTTCGGGTCAGGCAAAGGGGGGTGTTCAGCTTCATCAGCCCCAAAGAGAGGCCAGTCCCAGGGTCCCCCCTTCCTTCCACAGCTCCTTYGGCAGCAATAAAGCCCAGCGGCCGTATACGCCGGAGTCGTCTCGTTCGTCAGCACGTCAAGTTCATTTGTGGCCATAGGTGGCATTTCTGAGGCAGCCAAACCACAAGTTTAGCAAGAAATGCAACCCCCTGTTGCTCCCGAGAGCGTGGAAAATGTCAGAGAGGTCGACAGCTTCTCTGCTGGGGTAAACCAGATGTGCACGGTGCGGCCACGCAAAGCGGGAGGAAGGCCCAAACCAGGCAACCTCAGCCAGGAAAAAGGAAAAGGAGGTAAACAAAGCTGACAAAGAAGCTGCAGCTTTGGCAGGCTGAGCTCTTGCAAGCCTTACCCGGAGTTACATCATGGTGCTCATTAGCAGCCGGCAGCACAATCCCACGGCCCCAGCCTGCCGGTTCCTCGCTCGCCGGGAGACGGCTACCGGGCTCCGCGGGAGGAGCTCTCCCAGGACGGCTCACGGCCTGTTTTGACRCTTTTCCTGTTGCCTCTTGAGTTTCCCCTCCCCGGGCCGCGGGCTCCAGCCACTGCCGACTCGCGTGCAGGATCCCCTAGGCACCATCCCTYGGGGATCCTGGGTTTGGAGGGAAAACAGCAGGGAATAGGCAAACTTTGGAGGGACCCAGGAATTACTGTGCAGATCTCAATTTGCCTCCCGTTCCTCTTGAGAGGCGGGAAGGAGGAGAGATCCCGGCACTTGCAGGCGGCTTCGTTCTGCCCCGGCCGGGAGAGSCTGGGCAGGAGCAGGGGGCTTGGCCACATCCGACCCCCGCAAACGCTCCTGCAAGGAGGGCTATGCCGGGAAATGTCGGCCTCGCTGATAGTCACCGCTCCGGAGCCCTCCACCRTGCAGGGAGGCAATGTGGGAAGGGGAACGCGGCACGGACCGGGCAGCGTGGTCCCCAGGGGTGCCGGGAGGAGAGGGGGCCCCGTTCTCAGCAGGCTCCAGCAAGCAAGCGGCCATCACAGCCACGTGGTCACGGCCAGCTGCCCAAAAGCCTCATTTTGCACTGGAAAAGACATGGAACCTGGTTTCCCTGGCTTCAGCATCCCAGACACTCCTTCCGCCCCAAATTAGCGTGGCTCAGATACAGGAATAGCCAAGTGTCTGCCAGCCGACGAGGGGTTAACGAGAGGTGCTAAAGCCAGGCTGCCCTGCTCCGTCGCACCTGGGGGTGCTGGTGGGGTCAAACCCGGGGATTAAAAGCCAGGAGCAGTGGGGGGGGGGGAGCAGCTGGGGCAGTGGCTCAGGCTCCCGGGGGACGCCGCGTGGGAGAGCAGAGGCAGCGGGCTCCCCGAAGGGCTGGGCTCGCTCCGTGTGCGTGCTCATCCCGGCGTTCCCGCGGCGGCGCAGCTGCCGCTAGCCGGAGCAGCGGGCAGCGGGCCAGCTCCCCCGGCCCCAGGGCTCGTTGCCCCATCGCAGCCTCCTGTACCGCTCGCAGATCTAGTCCTTGCGGCGAAATGTTGAGCAAGGCAGTTYCTCTGCTTCGCCTGCCCCCCTTCCTCCCTCTTCCTTGCTTCCAGACCCTGCCGCCTTCCCAGCCCGCATCTGTGGGCTCCCGGTGCGTGTAACCTGCCACCTCCCGCCCTGCAGGGCAAAACCGGGGGGGGGACGGGGGGCAATGCTTTTGGGCTGGAAGGGAACGATGGGGAGGGATGCGGGGGAGGCTTGAATCCTCCACCTCACCCCGCACCCAGGATGCCTCCTCAGCCAGGGCAGCAATGGGAAGCTCCCCGGGGAATCCCGGCCCAGGGATCTCTGCTCCCAGCTGCAGGATTCCTGAGAAAGGGTTTTTCTCAGGGCCCCGGAGGCTCTTCCTCTCCCGACGCGGCAGGAAGCTCCCCGCCGGCCTTCGCCAGCCCCCACGGTGCAGCGCGGTCCTGGCCGGCTGCCAGGCTTTCTGCGCCGTTCTCCGGCCAGGCGGAGACAGCGGGGAAAGACCGTTCCCGTGGGAGCAGGGATAAACCGGCCTCGCGAGCCCAAAACGTGGCGGGCTGCGTCCAGGCCCAGCCAGGGCCGTGCTGGCCTCAGCGGGCGGCTGGCTTCGGGATTACTGCTTTCCCTGTGCCGGGCGGGAGAGGCTGCACTAGACACCCCGTGAGCCACGCGGGTCCGAGTCCTGCTGTCCGGAAGGGCAGGGAGTTTGTCGGGAGCGCGGCAGAGGCCGTCCTGACATGGAGAGGTGGCGCTCCGAAGCATGGAGCCACCGCGGGAACGGGATCGGGGCTGGTTCCCGGGCCAGGCGCTGTGCTGGCAGCCGCCGGTGATCCCCTGCGCACCCGGAGAGGGGATCCAGCGCGTTGCCGAGAAAAGGGAGCCGCGAGCACCGCCTGCGCCGGGTTTTCTGCCGCGTCAACACGCCAAGCGGCAGGTCGGTGCCGGACTGAGCCGTGATCTCCGGCCCCATCGCCCCGGAGTGGCGCGAAATGGGCTCTCGGCGTTAATTGTGCAAAGATGAGATTGGAGCCGCCTGCCAGGGGGCAGGAAGGGGAAGAAACCTCCTCACCTCCCTTACGCAGCCCCAAGGCCCCTTACGTCGGGGAGCCGTCGCGGAAACGGCCCGAAAGCCGGCTCGGCAAGGGGCCCGTCGGCAGCGCGGCTGCAGCCCCGCCGGGCCGGGGCACCCGCACCCGGGGCTCGTCCAAACCGGGCGGTTTGGAGCGGTGCCCCAGCCGGCCGGCGGCAGCGGAGGAGCCGCCCTTCCCGGTAAAGCCGGGCTCACAGCACGGCGCTCAGCCTCTTCCCGGGTTGCATTTACATTCAAACTTATGTCATGCATTTTCATTCAAATTGTAAATTGAGTTTTAAAACGAGCCATCTGGGTGGGTTTTTTTTTTTCCCCCCCCCCATTTCTGCAGCGTTTCTGCAGCTCGGTGGCTGCCAGGCCCGGTACCCTCGCTGCGAAGGCGACAGGCGCTTCTCTTCCCACGGCGAAGCAAAGCCCTGGGAAGGGAATTTAGTTTTCTCCTCTTTGCGGCGACGAGCTCTTCGCCGCGGCTGGCTGCAGAGGGTACCTCGCGAGCCGGCCCTCTCCGGGCCGTTAGCTGGGCGCTAACGAGGCGCCGGAGCGCTGGCCGCGCTGGCCAGCCCCCGGCGGGGACGGAGGCGAGGGCCGGAGCACCGCGGGAAGGGCGGGCTGCCGGCCTCGGCCGCGCGCGGGGCCGCTGAGCGGCGCCTGAACCCGAGCGCCGAGGCCGAGCGAGGCCGGCTGCCGGCGTTCGGTGCTGTCGCCGGCGTTCGGTGCTGCCACCGGCGTTCGGCGCTGCTGCCGGCGTTCGGTGCTGTCGCCGGCGTTCGGTGCTGCCACCGGTGTTCGGCGCTGCCGCCGGCGCCGCGGGACCGACTTCAGGCCGGTTTCGTGATGCAAGAGCCGTTCTGTCTCCTGCAGGCAAGACCTCGACGGGGTTTCATCAGCCCACTGCTCCCCTCCCCGCAGACCCGAGGGGAAGCTGAAGCGCTCCCGGATCCAGCCGCGTCCCGGGAGCCGCCTGGGAACATCCCGCGACCTTTAAGCAGGCGGGCGTTGTGCGGCCGCCGCCGTCCCGCCGCAGGAAGCCGCCCGCTCCCCTCCTCGGCAGAGCAAAGAGCTGTCAGAGCCCTAATTCATCGCGGCCCTAACTGCCAAACGGTGGCTTTGTTTTTGCACTGAAAAAAAAACAAAAAACGAGGGGGAGAGGCTGTGTTTTGCGGAGAGATAACTGTAAAATAATCCCACCGCAAGCTCCTGGCGGAGCCCTGGCTGCACCCAGGCGGCCTGGGCGGCGGCAGCGGCGGCAGCGGCGGCAGCRCCCGGCGGTTCCCTCGCCGCGGGATCGCGGGGTGACGTCTCCCGCGGGAGCGCCCTCGCTGCGAACGAAAGGGAAAAAGCACTGCCGGGGCTTTTCTTAGGAGGGCAGGGCCGGCGCGGGGCCGCAGAGCTTGCAGCTCCCGAACTGCCCGAGCCCCGTGTTCGCGCCGCTCGTTGGGAGGGATTTTGTTTTCCTCCTGCCCTGGGAGAACAGGATTCGTTTTGTTTCCAAAGTCCCTGGAGAGCAACTTGCTGAGGATAGGCTTTGACACAGGAAAGCCCCTCTTGGCCGGTCGGTCGGGTCCGCTCCGGCCACAGCCCGGGGCCTCCTTTTGGGGCGAGAAAGAGAAGAAMTGGCACTTTGGAGCTGTCCCAGAGGTGTTCCCACCTCCCGGCCCCGGGAGCACCCAGCCCAGGAGCTGGCCGGCCGCAGGATGCCGGTTCACGTCCCTTGGGAGTTTCTACCCGCTCCGCTACTGCAGGGGGGGTATCTCGTTAGCGGCAGATAATTATCTGCCGATAATGAGATATCTACATCTACAGTGGTGTTTTACCGGGTCTCGTCCTTATTGCTTTCCTGGGGCAGCGAGTTGTGCAGGTTGCATTTTTTTTTTTCTTTTTTGGTAATAAATAACGGGAGGAACTGACGTAATCCAAATCCAAGTTTCAAGGGAGATGAGCGCAGAGACGGAAGCCCTTTTGTCCGGGAGAGGCAGAACGAAGGCAACGCGGGGGCCCCTCTCCGCCGCCTCGCCCTGCCGCAGCCCTCCGAACGGTCCCGAGCACGGGCATCGGCCGGCCAGGCGGGAGACGGCGCTAAAGTAGCCCCTTCTCCCCCGTTTTATYAAAGTGAGAGTAAAAATAATTTTCACACACACACACCCTGCTATTAAAACAGTCTGGTTTCCAATTTGCATTTTTGCTTTTGGGGGGAAAACAGGATATTTCATCTGGAATTTAGGCACAGACTGAAAACGCAGCAAATCGCCAACTTGCCCTCAAAACGGAGGCAGTGTTTTCCCTCCGCACGGCAGCAGCTGCAGGGCGACAGGGCTCGGTGCACGGCGGGGGGACACCGGCGGCGCTGGGAGGCAGCGGAAGCGGCACCTTCCTCCGGGAAGAAATCTTGGTCCYGGCTCCAGCTAACAAAACCGCCTAAGTAGCGGCGGCGTTGGTGCGCCCAAGGCGTTGCCCGTCCCACGYGAGCAAACCTTGCCGCGGGGCTTCGGCTCGCGAGGTCCGTTCACGCCGCGGCCCCGCCACCGCTGCCGCCGGCCCTCCTGCTGCCCCCGCAGGCTCTGGAGACCCCCGCGAGGAGGAGCGCTGCGTGGGCTCGCGCCCCGAAATACCGGGGCCCCGGGGCGTTCGCTCCGGCCCTCCCGCCTCTGCCCACCGCTCCGGCCGAGCCGTCGACCCCCATCTCTCTTCCCCTCCCTTCCCGATAACCCGCTTTCTCCCTCCCTGCCTTCTCCTCCACCTCCACCTCCAGCCCACGTCCTTCATCCCCATGTTTTCCTGCGCTTTCCGGAGTGACGCAAGACCCAGCCCCTCTCCTCTGGCCCYGGTGAGCTTGGGGAATGGGCAAAGTGTAAATTCAGACCATCTGTGCAGCTCCCTCGCTCCAATTAACTCAGTCATTAGAGCCTCATCAAGGACATCGCCGCCTCGGAGGGTGTCTGCAAGGCCCAGCTGGCTGGAGGTGCTAACAAGCCTCCGAAGGTCCCCTCTCCCCGGGGAGCCCGCGGTGACGTGGGGCGGAGAGGGTCGCAGCCACCCCTGGACCGCTCGGACCAGCGATGTGCCCCGGTGCCCCCCAGCCCCAGCCCAGTTCTCCGCTGCCATCAGGGACTTGCCCTCAGCAGCGAGCTTGGCCACGGGCGCTTTGTCCCACCAGGGACGGGGATCTGGAAAAATCGAGAGCTTGAAAACTTCTGCCAGCATCGCGTTTGGTTTTGTTTCAGTTGACACTTAGCAGAACCTGGAGAAGTTCCACCGAAATCTCCTCAGGCCCCTGAGGAAACCAGGGGCAACTGCTGCCGAGCCCCCAAACTGCCGCTTGACCCACGGCAAGCTCCTCTGCTGGCCTCAGCACCACCCCTCCGTGTTTCTGTTTCGGAGGAAGAAGGCRTTGGTGGCGGCTGGGAGCTCGGTGGCCAGGACAGCCGGGGCCTGGGCCAAAGCGATGCACTCGCCCACGTGTGTCTCRGGGATGCGGGTTCTTCAGGCATCTCTTGTTTTCCATTTGGGCCCAGTTCAGACAGTTTGGTGGTTGCTAAACGATTTGAGGAGGGGAGGCCTTTGAAGCCAAACCAGATGCCTTTTTGGAGGTGTGCTTTATTCAGCAATTTAATAAATTGTCCCTGATACCGAGGTAACTGGAAGAACTCCTGAAGAGCATGGCCAAGGAGCCCATCAGGGGTGACACAGTGAAAAGCAGGGACCCTCCAGCTCAGGAACCACCATGGCATATGTGCTCTGCTCCTGTAGTCCCTGCTTTGCATTGGCTTCTGCATCTTGGCTGGAGAAGGAGCTGGGCTGACATGGACCTTCATGTGACCACCAACAGCCCCAGGGACACGCTCAGGTCTCAAGATCTTGTCGACTTGGCTGGAGCCCAGGGTGAAAGGAGGTAACGGAGTCTGCTCACCTCTCATCAGACAACTCATGAGCTTCGTGTTGCTCGGCCTGGAGGAGCAAAGCCGTGATGTTCCCCACTGTGCAGTTCACCTCCAGCCTGCTGGTGTGTGCTACCGAGCTGGACGTGTTCACATCAGCCTTGTGGCCYGACCGTCTACCAGTATCCCATGCCTCAAACCGTGACGGAGGCTACCTCTGCTGCCAAAGAGGATGTTGGTGCTTTATTTTGCAAGGAGAGGTGAATGCTGGAGGTTTAGCTACCTTGCTGCAGAGCCTCCTTGCTGTCTGCACCCTTTASCGCCGGTGGGTGTAAGTACCGCGGTCTCCGTCTGCGAATGACCTTTAAATCCGGCCTCACCTTGTCGCCGAGAGATTAGCTGAAGCCTATCAGTTCTGCTGAAACGAGAGCGCAGCTTTCTTGGGGGCAGGCGGAGAAAATCAGAGAGTTTGGGGAGAGAAGTGAACCGAAGCCGAAGCTCCTGGTTTGCAAAGCGAAGAGGAGACGGGCAGAGATGYGGTCGGTCCCTGCCGGTGCCTTCGCCGTGCCCCATTTCCCAGGCAGGGCCGTGCCGGGTGAAGGAGGCGCCGGTGACGGCGGGGAAACGTATCTCCACGTTTGCCTGCAAGCGCAGGCGAGCGGCAGGGAGCTGCTGTCTCTGCCGTCCGCCTCCCTCTGCAAGCGAAAGCGTGTTTGAACAGCGGGGGCAGAAAGGGAGCTGTGAGCGGCAGGGCGCGCGCCGAGCGCTCCCGCCGGGCAGGCGGCATCCCGCCTGGCTCTCGGCCGGCCGGCAGGAGCGCGGCGGTCCCGGCCCGAGGGCCGCTCCGCTCAGCTGCCGACCCCGTGCCGGCCTCCGCTCCCGGGAAGGCAGGAGAGCGTTTCTCATGCCACGCCGCTGGCACAAGCCCGCGGGAGCCAGGCAGCGGTGCTCCAGGGCCGGCCCATGTCCGGAGCGCCCGGTGAGAGCCCCGGCATGGCGGAGCGCAGGTGGAGCCGTCCGAGCCATGGAGCTGGGCACGGACACCATCGCTGCCGCGGCTGCGACGGCTCGGGAGGAAAACCGGCCCCGCCGCCGGGGCTCGAGGCGTCGGCAGCCGCCGCTTTGGGAGCCGCTCGGCCGATTTCGGTTGCTGCGTTGAATGAAAAGATGAATCATGCAGGAAGTAGAGAGAGAAGGAAATTTGCAGTGAGCAGAAGAAACCAAAGAGCTATTGCCTTAGAGTACAGGTAGAAAAAAAAACAAAAAACCCCCGATACATAGAAATGTCAGAACCTGAGTTATTTCAAGAGGGAGGTTATGTGGCCAATAGTGTGTATTTTAGAAAAAGTCAGCGTAAAAACATCCTCTGGAAATTAGAGGGGGCTGTCATGAAAACTGCTTGTCACATCACAGCAATTTAAAGTCTTTTTATGAGGAAAATGATATTATAGAAATTACAGATCAAAAACTTAAACCGAGCAGACCTAAAACTGCTAAGAAATCAGGGGAYGATAATGAAAGATTTTGCTAAGATTTAGCTTCAACAGTTTAGCTGAGTTACTGGAAGCAGCTGCATGTCAAAACACTGGTAGCCGAGTGCTCAGGAACTATCCAGGAAGACAAATCGGTCCACGGGCAAGTTTGCTGTGGGTGCCATCCAGAGACAAAGACACAAAACACCCCGCAGCGTTACTTACGGTGTTCGTTTTCCTCGCAGCACTGCAGATTCGGTTGATAACGTATAACAAGGATGCGGGAGAATAACATGCATTCCCCCCCCCCCCCGGCACATTTCTGGACCGCGGGACCGCGCTGCGGCTGCGAGAAGGGCTTTGGGGCACGCGGCGTGGGTTTGCGCACCATGACGGTTGTGTTTGGGTAGCTTTGAGGCGGAGATGTGTTCTGGGATATTTTAAACATGTTTTAATGCTGAGCTATAAGCCTGGATCATGCCGAAGGGAGCTTTTTTGGTGAGGAACAGTGTTTTTGACATGTGTATAAAATTAAGCAGATGTGGTAGCCAGCCTAAGCCCAGGTGGATTATCCGCCCCATTAAACAATGAGTTGCAGTTCTGTACAGAGACTTGAAAATCAACATCAGTAAATTCCCATGATGATAAGTCCAAAGAATCTTCACTATCCTCCCGTTTGTCGATTTTAATATACAATAATGATTATAGYTTTGCATTACAATTTGACCAAAGAAAATACTATAAAAATGCATAACTGATTAACTCCAGACAAAGCACTCGTGTGTAAACATTAGAGTTAAGACACTGTAAATTCAGAGTTGGCCCCTCCAAACTATTTTTGTTGTCAGAATCAGCGGTCRCTGCCACAAAAATGCTACAAATTAAATCAGCTATAAGTGTGTGKGGGGGGGAGGCTGGCTGTGAGTCGAAGGAGAGAGGCATTCAAGCAATGGCTTTTTGGTCTTTGTTCAACAGCRTGCTTAATTGCAAATATTTGCAGTCAGGCACGTGCCCGAGCGCTCCGCGGAGCCGGGGCCAACAAGGATGTGAAGCGGCTCCTTCGCTGGCGCCGGGCGCTGGCAGCCCCATCCCCGTCCCCATCCCTGTCCCCAGCGGCACCGCGGGGCTCGGGGCTGCGCAATGAGCAGCGGGCGCCGCCGTGCAGACTGCCCGCCCGGCAAGCGGAGGCGGCTCGGGGACCGCCGAGCATCCGCCGGCCGCGGGGACAGAAAGGGCAGTGACCCAGGTGGAGAAAGCAAATCGGGCCCTGCCGTGGTTTGTGTCTCTGCCGCTGACCCCAGGCCCCTTCCACGGGGAGGCGTGCAGGCWCTTTTTCGAAAGAATATATATGTTCTACTTCTTATCGGTAACTACTGTGTTGCATTTAAATTTAGTGCAAATGCTCACGCTCTTGGGAAATGTCCAAAGGAATAGTTTTCTTCCCCTTCCTCCTGCCAGCCGCCATCTGAAGATCCTTGAAGGCTTTGTTTTTCAATAGAAATGTACTCAGATGAATGCACTTTCAGCCCTCTCCAGATGAATTTATGCCACGCTGCATTAGTGGCAATTTTGGCTATTATAGGAGAGAAAGATGCTTGAAAGGAAGAGAGTTTTCTACATTAAAATCTTTATTTCTCTCCCTTTTTATGGGAGCGTTTAGGCCCAGTCTTGGATCAGGCTCTAGTTGCACCTTTGCCAGTCGAGGCACCACGGCGGGATGCTGCTAGCGATGGGGTCTCCGTGTTAGACAGGCACTGCCGGGGCCTGCYGGCTCTCTCCCACGTCCCAGCGAAGAGCTTGGCGGCAAACACGGAGAAAGCTCCGCTTTTCGTCCGGTCCCCTTCGCCCTGTCCACGCTTTCCCGGGAAGGAGAAACCAGCTGGCGGCGTTTCAGCGTGGCGCCCGTCCCCATCCAAGGGCAGGCAGCCCACGAGGGAGGGAGGCGGGAGACGGGGTGACGGTGGGTACGGCGTGCCGCGGGCGCAGCACACGTTCGGCACGAGCGCGCGGGCAGGAGCTCGGAGGTGCAGCTTGGCCTCTGCCACTGCCTTACTCTATGGCCTTTGGCAACTCACTTCGCCTCGTAGGATTTGTGTCACTGGGTTAATAGTATTTACAGGACTTTATGATGGTTAATTATTAGTYGTTTAATGTTTGCGCAGTCCTTTCAAGATGTGGGTCCCTGGATAAAAAACAAACGTTAGCGCTGGCAAGCAGGCTGCGGGCTAGACCCTTCGCGCTGCGAGGGGGGGGTCCCCTGCGGGGGCAGATGTGCAGTCCAGGAGGGGAGTCTTTTGCCCGGGGAAGCGTCCTTTGCCTGGGGTTCGCAGCCTCATGCRGACCCCCCACCCCGGGGTGTGTGCTCTCAGAGCCGGGAGAGGATGTGCAGTGCCGCGACGTGTTTTGGGGCCACCAGGTGGGAATTGGCTGTTCCTGTGGCTGGAGGAGGCAGCAGCAAGCAGAAAACGTCACCTGGCAGCTCAGAGAGTAAAACCAGAGTTTTCCYGTGATACTGGACCAGGAGAAATGACTCCTGGCTTTCCTGACAGGGCTGGCCTTCAGTTTACAGCCCGCTTCACGGGAAGTGCTGGAACTGTGCGTGCACACCTATGTTCTTGTGTTTATCGTAACTACCTTGTCTTAGTGCCAGCTGCCGGGTGAAACCGGTGTCTGGGAACCAGACTGGCGTTGACAGAGTGGGGGGGCGAGGGACAAGGGAGCATGTGTTTGCTTTAACTGCTCTCCTTCCAGAATCAACACGCTCCACCTGCATTCCCGGGCACTCAGAGGGACGTTTCTGCTGACTTAGCCTGCAAAGCTGCTAGTGATGCCGTGTCAGGAGCAGAGGCAATTCCCAGGAAGCGACCGCTTCCACCAGCCACGCACCAGGTCTCGCTCTGAAGGTGTCCTCCTTTGGTTTCATTTTCATTCTTTGAGCAAAGGTGGGTTTGCGATTTTAATAGGAAAGTTTGAAAGCCTCGGAAACTGCCCCAGGGATGTGTGAGAGGCCGGTCCCTTCCCTACTGGGCATTTCTTGCCCAGCAAGAAAAAAGGACTTAGGAGCTGCTGTAAGATCACTTCAAAGCAGAAGATAACCCGGTTAAAATCCAACCTGCCCCATGTCTTCAGCAGATCTCAGCTCTCATCTGTGCCCGTATCTGGGACATAGGGAAGGTGCACGTGTGTGGCAGGGTGGACTCGTGTCTGCCTGCAGCCAGGCTCGGTGGCTGCCTCCACGCCTGCATCCAGCCTCCCACGGCAGGAGGCTGCGGGCAGGGGCCAGGGCAGTGTCCTGCGAAGGTGTCCCCGTAACGGGGAGCCCGCCAAATGGGTTCATGGGCTCCCCATAACAGGGGCTCCCTGCAGTGGGGGGCTCCCCTTCATAGGGGTGCCCCACAGCACAGGCTCCCCGCAACGGGGGCTCCTCCTCAGCGGGGGCTCCCCCTAACCGGGGGCCCCCTCGGCACCGGGGGCTCCCGGCCGCGAGCGCGCACGCCGCGCTGGGGGCAGCGCCGGGCGCGGCGGCAGGGGGCGGGCCGAGCCCCGACGAGCTCAGCGCACGTGTGGCGGGCTCGCCCCGCCGCGCCGCGCCGCCGGTGACCCCGGGGCGGCGGGAGCCCGGTGCGCCCGCTGCCCGCCGCGGCGGACAGGGCTTTTACCGGGCTGTTCCGCCTGCTCGGCGGCAGCGCCAAAGGGGCTCCGAGGCGGGCGGCGCGGCGCAGGTGGCCGGGAGCGCGGGGCTGCCGCGCCGGAGTGGCCCGGGGCGGCTCGGGACGTGCCCCGGCGCTTCGCCTCCCCTCCGCGGCCGTGAAGCAAGCGGAGCCGGGACGGGGCCGCCTTGCAGCCGGCGGTACCCTCATCCGCGGTGCGCACCGGGGACGGACCAAAGCGGCACGCGGCTTATGGAGCAGAGGGATTTTTCCCCCCCTCCCCTCTTCCTCCTTTGACTGTACCAGAATTTCACGTCTTCCTGCAGATCATCTGTTTCTTGTTGGGCGATTAGGAGAATAATGGGCTTCAGACTTCAGTTGCAGCCTTTTACCCATTTATGGACAGTTTAGATCATGTGGTTTGTGCACAATGTGTGTACAGGGCCAAGCGCGCTTTCCCAGCCATGCGTTCAACCCCCCTCGAAACTGGCAGCCGCTGCGCGGACGGCTCCGAGCGTGCCCCGGGGGTTTATTTTGATGGTAACTATAGCGCTTGCTACACAAATGCGCTCGGTGGGCAGAATTTAGGAAATGCCATTGCCGTGAATGTGCGGATGGAAGAGAAAGCTGGACGGTTGCGCTCGCTGCCGTCCAGCCTCCGCCGCAATCTGGGTCGGCTCCGCGGCGAGGATGGAGGCAGTGCCTCACTCACCCGTTTCCCGGGTCTGCGGGGGCTTTGCCAGCACTAGGATGCCTGTGCCTGACCTCGTTAAGCCTGGCATGTTAAACCGATGGGTTGGAGTCGGATCTGAAGCCGGTACCCGCAAATGCATGTCTTTGTGAGAGAGGTTTTATTGCCCTAAATGTTCGGGCAGCGCTGTCGCTTTGGAGGCAGCCGCTCCAACTTCCTCGCGCCTGCTGCGCGCTTCAGGCGCCTTCCGCAGAAGGGAATGTTGCTAGAGCTCTTTCAGGAGCAGCCCCCCACTCGCAATAAAAACGGCGGCTCGCCGTGCGGGTGCGCGCAGGTGCGCGCGTGTTTGGGTAAGGATACGAGGTCTTAAAAAGCAACTCAGAAAGCAGCTCGCTCGGTTCAAGTGAAAACTCGGTCTGGGCTTTTGTGTGCTCGGGAGCTGCAAAGTTCGTTTCCGCGAGCCGCGAAGCGCAGCGGCGAGCCGGGGCCGGGGCCGCCTCCCGCCGATCCTCCCAGCGCCCCGGGCGCAGCGGGGTCCCTCGCCGGCGGCTGCCTGCGAGCGCGGCGGAGCCGTGGCGAAGGTGACCTCCTCGGCAGCCGCCCAAGGTCCCCGGCATTGCGAAACCGGCGTTGCGGCCGGGCAGGAAGGCGGCTCTTATCGGCGGGAGAAGCCCGGCGGCTCTGGGGCAGCGCGGGGGAGCCTCCCCGGCCGCCTCGGCTCGCCTCGGCTCGGCGGGACCGGGCGGGCGGCGGGGCCGCGCTGCCGCTGCCCCGGGGCCGCGGCGCGGGATGCGGGGACCGGCAGCAGCGGGGCCCGAGCCGATGCTCGAGGGCCGGGGCCGTTTCAGGCTTTATTTACCGATACCTGTTTTCTCCGCATTGGCTGGGAGCTATTTCTTCGCGTCACATGGCGGGGAGGCGGCGGGCGGCCGCGGTGAGAGGCTCCCGCTTAGTCTGGCCGCGCTATGGCCAGCGGCTTGTCGGGCGCTAGTCACGCGGAGGGGAAGCCGGGGGGCTGCGGGCTGCAGCGATAACACACGCAGTCGGGCTTGTTCGGAGTTGTCAGAGCACAAATAAATGTGTTAAAGCTCCCTGGCAGCAGCCTTGGCGGCAGGGCTTGGCGCACTCGTGTGTACCTCCTTGCCCTCCCGAGAGGGAAGGAGTCCGGGGGGGGGGGTTGCTCTCCAGTGCCCTTTACACATCCGAAATGCACCAGATAAGCGTTGGCAGGCCACAGCCAGCTTTATCAGCGAGATTTAGTCTGCACGCAGCGGAATCGCACGTGTTCTTCTGTTTTATTTGGTTTTACTTTTCTCCCTTTGCGGCTCTGACCTCCCTTGCTTTCCCCTGCCAAAACGTTTGCTTCTGGGAAAAACCCCTGCAAGGAAGTTTAAAAAAAAAAAAAAAAAAGGAATAAATCAATTGTGTTGAATCCACCCACTGCTTTCCCCAGACCAGTATTTGCAGTGGGGTTTCAGTCTTGCTGGCGGAGGACGCTGCACGTGTTAGTGTTCGCTCAGGCATTCCCCTAGCCCCCGCTTCCTGCGCGGACCAGCCGAGCGCTTGTGTTTCGGGCAGGATCGGGGCCCCTGTCCAGGCCCAGACCCCCGCCCGGGCGCCTCTCCCCCCGGCGGCTCCGGGGAAGGAGGGCACTGCGGCGGCAGCCCGTAAGCAAATAGTCCCGGGGGGAGAGCTGAAGGGTGAAAGCAAAAGCAGAGATGTTTTCCTCAGTCTCAGATGGCAATGTGCACGGGTTTAGTTCCTTACCTGTGCACCCCAGCTGATCTTAATGCTGGCTGTGCATCTTCTGTTGCCTGTCTGTCTGACCCTGCCAGTAATCTCTAGACGTGTTGGGCAGTTCCAGCCAGGTTTGGCAGAGAGGCAAGGTGTAAAGTGCCACTGTATTTCACAGRAGGAGGCAGCTGGATGGAAGAGAGAGCCCATTAGTGCGTCACCGAGGGCAAGGCTAATTAGCTCAGCCCGTATCAGACATCAGAGAATCCACGTGTGCGGGGCGGCAGGAGGGCGCCTGGCTCTGCTCAGAGTCCCTGCTCTGAGGTGACTTGCTTTGCTCTGGGAGCCCTGAGAAAGGCTGGAGGTCAGAGCTGGTGCCTGCTTTGCCACCGACCTGCAAACAGATTGAAACGGCCTGTGGTTGTTCCCGCGTGGAAACGATTCCCCTCACCACCGCACTGGCCCCGGCCCCCGTGTAGCCTGCGGAGCAGCAGCGCCGCACCGGGCCCTCCGCAGGAAAAAAGTCCAGTGCCTCCTGGACTGCAATGTCAGGGCTACGGCTTTCAGGTCTGCTTATCCCGGCGCCTTTTACAATGGCGAGGTTAAAAACTGATAGTGCAGGGGCTGTTAACAACTGCCAACTTTCCAGTGCTGACAACAACAGTCTTTACGTCGCTGTGCAATCGAATGGAAAAGTTCTGATAATTCGACTGAAAACATACACACCGAAAACCACACGCATGTACGCACTCCCCCCGCTGGGAAGTGGGGGGCGAGAGGTCTCTGTTTGCTTTGCAGCGGCGTCAACGTGGGCATTTATTCAGGGCAATGCACTCCACGCCAGTCTTTTTTTTTTTTTTTTTAATTGGCTCCGTGCGACGTGATTGTTTAAAGCTGCTGAATGGGGTTACAATGCTTTTTCCTTCCTTCCCTGCTAAAGAGAAAGSGTGCCCGGAAGGAGAGGGAGCCCTGCTCCCTGCAGCAGCCTCTGTAATTGCGCTTTTCCCTGAGCTCACCCGCCGTTCTCTGCAGATGCGGCTGGAGTAATTTGGGTCATTCAGGCAAGAAACTGTGGGAGTTGAGGAACAGAGCTGTCCCGCTGATTCGTGTTTGCAAAATAGATCAGTGGCACAGCCGGGACCTTGCTGTGCTGGGAAATCGTGGCCAAGCTGGGACCTGGCTGCGGTTGATTTGGAAACGGGGTGATTGCGTTCACACTACAGATGTGGACGGCAGCGTAAGTCGGTCCCCTGACGTCGCTGCGGTGACGGCAGGGACGGTTACACAACGTCCCCGAAGCTGCAGGTTTTGTAGGTCTGTGCGTTTCAGGGAAAGGGGAAAAAGAAGCATGGAAACGTGTGAAATCACAAGATCTCCGCTTTCTATGCTGACTTTCAGCTTTTCCATCCCGAGTCTCATCACCACGCAGGAAGAGGGGAAAAAGCGCTGCAGTGGAGACGGATCCCCCGCGTGGAGCTCCCTGCCGCGCAGCCGCTCTCGTGGAGACGGATTCAGACGCCACCCTCCTGAGACGCCCGCCGGGAAGCCCTCGGGGGCAGCGGGGCCGAGCGAGGCCTGTCGTAGGTGGGGAGAACGGCTGCCCGAAAAGAGAAATAAGCCATTTTTGTACGCTCTGCTCTCAGATTGAAACAGAGCAGGGGCAGCGGCGGCGGAGCGTGCAACCCGGGGGGCCGAACGCTGCAATTCGTGGGTGCTGACTGCTTACGCTGGGAGCTGCGAGCCCCCTTCGGCTCGGCGTCCGGACCCGCGGGGCTGCGAGGGCACCGAGGCYAAGTGCCGGGGCGGGGAGCCTGCTGCGACTCCCGGGATCAGGCGTCGTCCCTGCCCTGGAACAACTCAGCTGGGCCCTGGGGCGCGTTGCCACGTCTGGCTCGATGACTCAGTTTCCCCATCTATACTAGGCCTGGTAGCTGGGCTGGTGCGAAGCTTAACGAGAGCGCCTACTGGTTCTGCGGAGCCTCCGGTTGAGCTGCAGTGCGTCGTCGCRTATCGAGCTGGCATCTTTGGCTCCGTCTCCTCCGGCGAGAGGGCGTGAGGAAGGTGTTTCAGTGGATTTTGGCAGCCGAGCATCGTTTCCCACGACCTTGGGGCCGTCAACAGCCAGCATGGTGATGGCCTTTTTATTAAAGGAGGCTGCAAGTGGCTCGCCAGCGACCTTCTCGCTGCTGCTGTCTCGCCCGGGGACAGGTCAGCAGACCGCCGCGCTGGAGGGCGGACRTGTCCCCGCAGCGCGACGGGGATGGAGGCCCCCGCTGGCCAGCCGGCTCTCCCAGGCTCAGCGAGCTCTCCAAGGAGCCTCCCGAAACCCAGGGCCCTGCCCGGCCTGCTGCTCCCTCGCCCCAGAAGCTCACCGCGCACCGAAAGCCTGCGGCAGCCCGGAGCCGATAACGCGATGCAGACGGGGCCCGACCGTGTCACGCCAGCGCCTGGCCTCAGCCTAACAATCACCCTATTATTCTGGTGAGGAAGTGGGTGCTGTGCGCCGCTTCCTAGTGAAAGGAAGAAGCGGAGCGGTAAACGCCAGCCTCCCGCCGGGACGGTTCCTGTGGAGCTTGCTCCGAGCCCAGGGCTCTCTGCCCACCCCCTTCCTGCCCTTATCTGCCGGCTTATCGGGAGCGTCGCGTCCTGTTCCAGGATGTGCTCGCGGGCGGCCGCGCGACCCCGCGGACGGGAGCCGCCGCGCGCCCCCGCCTGAGCCCGCCCCGGGAATTCCCCGCGCGACGCCCCG
>NW_020449085.1:2937038-2963959 GCF_003343035.1 Apteryx rowi
CAGCCGGGACAAGCCACCTCTGCGTGCCTCGAGCCGGGGGGACCTCTCCCCCGCTTGGTGGAGCAGGCACTTTGTGGGGAAAACGTTGGTTTTTCTTTTTTTCCCCTTTTTTTCCTCCAGTCTTTTTCAATTTGGGAAGCATTTTCCCTGGATCCCAGGGTAGATATGGATGGCAAATTTAACTGGTAATGGATATGTTGGTGATACCCGCTAGCCTCCCAGGGATAAAGCTCTGGCCAGAAGGAGACCTCTCAGAAAGCATGTGGTGTCCCCAGGAGCTGAAGGACCCCGTTTCCTCGGGGAGCTTATTCTGAGGGGTATAAAAGGAAAACTGGTTTAATTCTCAACCGCAAGGAAGAAATGACCAAAGAGTCTTTCTTCCTGCGGCCTCTGACACACCAACAAATTCGAGAAGGTAGATTCCTTCCTGGAAAGGGAGAAATAGTTGAAGTTTAAAAAAGGACATCAGAGGTTGGTCACCCGCCTCGATCACGACAGAACYGCTGCTTTGAGGCAAACAACCCGGTTTGCCTCCCTTTGCTGCGGCAGGGGGGCAGGGGCGGGGAGGGGGCGTCTCAGCGTGGCAGCCGGCTGCCTGCCTGAGCCACCGGCAGGGCTGGGCTGGCAGCTGCCTGCAGATGTCCCCCGGTCCACGCTCCCTCTCGGAGCCACGTGCCGGGGAGACTGATGTTCCTCTCTGCTAAATCCCCCCTGGGCTGGGGGTATTGCAAGGAAACCACCTTTTCCATTGCACGCAGAGGAAGCCTTCTTCAAGATCCCTCTTCTTCAAAGCAAAAAAAGGAAATCCTTGTGCAGGTTATTGCGAAAATCCCCCTTGCTGCGGCCAGGGGCAGCACATCTGTGTGGGCCACCCCCTCTCCGTGCCAGGCATGGGACCTGGGCGGCGGTGCTGTCACACAGGGCCGACCTCGGTGGCGTTGGGTCTCCCCGAGAAGAGCTGTCGGTGCTGTGCGGGGCTGCCCGGTCCGGGGCGCGAGGCAGGAAGGGGTGGCTGGTGGAAGCGTGAGCCCCGTTACTGCTTGCAAATGCATGTGCAGGGCTCTGCCTGCGCTCACGGAGCCGGCCGGAGCAGCCGCTGGGCTGCGGCGGGACGGCCTCTGGGTGGGCTCCGGGCTGGGCGCAAACCTCACCGCAGAGCGGCGTCACCAGACCGGGTCCCTTTATCTACCCTAGCAGGTCTACCGAGTTATCTGGTCTGCTTCCCCTTCTGTAGACAAGGCTTTTATCTTATCTCCGTGCTCTCTTGCTCCATTTCCCTCTTTGCTTCTCCACTAACTCTTGCAACAGAAAGTAGAAAAAAGGGGGGGAATGGACACCAGATCCCACGGGAGGGGAGACGGTGCGGCGAGCCCGTCGGTGGGCTGGGCGGATGCTGGGCCACGCTGGGCCGTGCTCGGGGGATGCTCACGGCTCGGGGGATGCTCGCGATGCCCAGGGGATGCTCAGGTGACGCGGGGGCGATGCTCAGGGGTTGCGGGGCAACGCTCCGGGGGATGCTTGGGTAGTGCTCAGCAGGTCTCGGGGGAATGCCGGCAGGATGCGGGCGATGCCAGGGCGATGCCGGGGTGATGCCAGGGCGGCGCRGGCCGCGCAACGACGGTCTGGCAGCTCCACCTGCTGGCACGGCTCTGCTCCCGCCTGCGGCTGCCCGCCCTGGGCCCGGCCCCACCGCGGCGGGCAGCAGCCCCACGTTGGAGGAGAGCCCACCAGGGCTGAGCTAAGGGCAGGCAGGCCACGGAGGCAGGAGCCTGTGGGCAGGGCGAAGGAGGCTGGCGAGGAGGAGCGAGGCGTGGGAGGTGGCGATGGGAGCCACGGGACGTTCCCTSGTGGGAGATGGTCTCTCCGGGCTGCTGCATGGGGAAGAGCCTCAAATTACCCTGGAAGGTTAAACTGAGCTGGGGATTTTTTGGCACTGTTGGACTGACTTAGGTTTTGCATCCAGCCACAGCTCCTGGCTGCCTGCTCGAACCGGGAACGGTCTGGGCAGGAACGGAGGCAGCTTTGGTCTGCCCGTCCAGAAGCCAGGCTGCATTTGTACCTTGCCACGGGCATCTTCTGCAACCTGCTGGCTCCTCACCTCAACTGACCTGGCTTTGCTCCCTGGAACAGACATTCCTGGAGGCTTTGAACCAGTCTGCCAGGAGCTTTCCAGAGTGACCGTGTTGCAGCCAGAGACGCACGGAGAAATGCTCGGCCAGCGAGCCAGGCCCCCTYGTGCGCCGAGAGCTGATGCCTTGGCTCATGCATGGGTGGCCCTGCCAGCCCCACGGGGAGGTGTGCACCTGCCTTTTGTGCTGAGGAACAAATGTTGCTTCTCAGTTGGGTTTTTTTAAGGTGACTGCAAGTGCTAGGGTCTCTGCCAGGTGCTGGGGGAATGGGAGAAGGGGATCGGTCCTGGTTGCCCTTGCCAGGGACTGAGCGCTGGACCAGCAGGGCTTTTCGTGGCCGTCCTCCTCTCCGGCTCTATCCCTGCGCTGTCTTCATTAGCCTCGCAGCGAGACGCTGACTGCAAATGAGTAGGGAAAGCTGCGGGTGAAAACCGGCGCGCTTTCTCTGGCCGGCGTGGGGGACTGTGGCTAAAGCTGCGGTGGCCGCTCGGTGCTGGCACGGACTGTGCGCCGGGGCCGGTAGAGCTCGTGCTGGCGGATGGGGGCACAAGGAGGCCCATCCTCGATGCTGTTCCCCTGCGCGCTGTCCGGGGTGGGAAGGGGGCGCGCTGCTCCGAAACGCCCGCGCAAGCTGCCCCTCGGCCCCGGGAGGCTCGCGGCGGGTCCGGGACTTGCTCTGCTTGCATCGAATAACGAGCGTGCCTGTGGTTTCCTCTCTCTCCCCTTCAGGAAGGCCAGCCAACCTCTTCCGTCGCACRCCCGGGTCAAGACGCCGGCAGCAACCTATAGATGGCCGGGAAACGGCACCTGGAGTCTCTGGACCCCGTGATTTTCAACAAGCTACCTCGGCTGGAGCCCGAGCCGGGCCTGGGGCTCCCCGCCAGCCTCTGCAAAGCGAGCCCGTTGCCCCCTCCCGGCCCCGAAAGCCACTGCAGCTACAAGGGCTCCTACTTCGCCTGCCCGCTGCCGAGCCACGATGGCCCCGAGCCGCTGGCGCGCTGGAGCCCGGCGGCCGCCTACCTGCACTACGCCGGCAGCGCCGTGGGGCAGCCCCTGCGGGCCGAGGGGACGCTGGTGAACTGCCTGCTGTACCGGCGCGAGGCCGAGAGCCTGGGCGCCCGGCTGCAGCCCCCCAGCGCCGAGAAGGGCAAGGACAGCCTGGTGCGGGAGCTGCTGATGGCGCGGGAGAAGTGGGCCAGCCAGCTGGGCGCCCCGGACCCGCTGGCGCCGGCCCCGGGCCTCCCGTTCCCGCTGAAGAAGCCGGTGGCCGTGCACAAGGCGGTGGCTCCGGCGGGCTGCGCCACCCTGGCCGTCCCCAAGCCCGTCTACAGGGCGCCGGTGTGCTTCGTGGAGCCCAGGGCGCCGCCGGCCCTGGCGACGCGGGCGGACGGCCTGCACAAGAGGCCCGGGGAGGCGGACTGGGCTCTGCCCGCCGCAGCCGCCGCCAGCCACCCGCCGCGCCGCGCCGAGCGGCCCGAGAGGGGCCCCCCCGCGGAGCCCGGCCTCCTGCCGCTGCACCCGGGCCTGGCGCTGCCCGCCAAGGACCCGCCGGGCTCCGCCGCCGGCTTCTCGCCCTACTACGCCGCCTTCGAGAAGTACGGGCCCCCCGCCGGCGCGCCCTTCCTCGAAGCCAGCTACCCCGCCGCGCGCCACCCCGGGAAGGGCCCCGAGGTTGGCGGCGGCAGCGGTGGTGGCCTGAGGCAGGACGCCTGGTCCCAGCTCCGCGCGCCCGCCGCCAGCCCGCTGCCCCGCTCCCCGGCCCCGGCGTACCGGGAGAGGCCGCCAGCCTGCTACCCGCACGCGCCCTACCCGCTGCCCCTCCACAGGCCGGCCCTCCTGTACCACCCGGAGGCTCCCGCGCTGGAGAAGCCGGCGAGCGCCCTCTCCTCCGTGCCTGGCAGCTACAAAGCGTTCGGCTTTCCGGCCAGCGGGGACCCTCAGCCCTTTCCTAGCACTTACCTGACGCCTCAAGTGCCGCGAAGCTACTTTGCGGGCCCGCTGGAGAGCTACGCRCCTCGGGCGGCCGGCTCCGGCGCGGTGGCCTCGCCGCCCTCCAAGGCTGCGGCGCTGCCCAGGGAAGCCGAGCCCCCGCGGCGGCCGCCCGCCTGCAAGGTGGACTTCCCGCAGCCGAGCCCCAGCTTTGCCTTCGGGCCCCCCGACGTGGCCTTCTACAGCGCCTCCTTCGCCGGCACGGAGCCGCCGCGCGAAGGGCACGGTGACGGCCGGGCCGCTGCCCCCCACGGGGCTCGGGCGCCCCCGGAAAGCTCCCGCAGGAAGGCGGTGGCGAGCCAGAACAGCGCTTTCCAACCCGTCTGCGCCCTGGACAAGCTGCCCCAGGGCTCCGAGAGACTCTTGGAAACGTTTCCCAAAGGGGAACTGGGCTACAGCTTGGACTTCTGCCCAGCGGCAAAACCCGCCGCGCAGGAGCAGGACCCTCCTTACCTGGAGAAGAGGAGGGCGAGCCTGGCCCTCAGGGAGAGCACCCACGGCGCCCGGGGGGCTCCCGAAGCCCCCCCAGCAGCTCCAATCGTTATAGCTGACAGCCCGGTCCCCCACCAGCATTTGGGGAAGGGAGAGGCCCCCAAGGTCAAAGGCGTAGCCAAAGAGCTCGTTCCTTCTTCTCAGGTCGCGTCCCCAGACAGTAGGCTGAAAGACCTGCAAAGTGGCGAGATTTCCCCTTCGTCCCCACCTATGCCGGTTATCAACAACGTCTTCAGCTTGGCACCTTACCGAGACTATCTGGAAGGGTCCGAAGGCTCAGCCGAGGTCCCCTTCTCAAAGGACCATCCAAAGGTAGATACCCCGCTCCGAAACGCAGCGAASAGCTTGGGAAGCAAGGACTCTTTTAGGTCTCCATCAGAGCCAGCTGCAGTCAAGGATATCTCGGAGATGTCCAGTGTGCTGCCTGCTGGGAAGGAGGCCAGCCAGGCGTTACAAGCAGGGAACGGCGTGGTTYGGAGCTGCAAGTCGATGGCTGGCGAGGGGGGCAGCTGTCACAAACAGGCCCCCGAGAGTCACAAAGCAAGGCTTCTGCCCTGTGACCGGTTGGCAAAAAGTAACCCGGGACCTCAGGGTGGCAGCCTGAGCGGTCCTGGAGGGGCAGGGGGCAGGGGGCCAGCCCCCGACGGGGTTGTGTTGGATCTTAGCTTGAAAAAGAGACTAATGAAACCGGGAGAAACCCAAGGCCCTGCTGGCCACGTGAAGGGGACATCTGAAGGAGAAGATGCAGCAGGAGAGAAAGAG
Source organism: Apteryx rowi (assembly GCF_003343035.1). Taxonomy (NCBI): domain Eukaryota; kingdom Metazoa; phylum Chordata; class Aves; order Apterygiformes; family Apterygidae; genus Apteryx; species Apteryx rowi. Next base: position 2,942,411 of record NW_020449085.1, read on the forward strand.
GAGCCACCCAGGAAGGTGGAGACAGGAGAGGGAGCCAAGGCTCAGACGTTACCGTTGTTGATAGAGGTTGGGTCTGGGGACAAGAGCAATTTCCAGAGCTCGGCCACCTTCATGTTCAAAAAATACAAGATCTTGAAATCCCTCCTGCCTGGCGCCGTGCCCCCGGGCCAGGCTGCCAGACCCCAGGCCATGCAGCCCAGCCCACCAGCAGTGGCTCCATCTGGCAGCGTCCCCGCGCCGCAAAGTCCACACGCGTCGCCACAGCCCCACAGCCCCCCCGTGCCGCCTGCGCTCCACGCCGACCCCCAGCCCAGCACCTCCGTTCTTCAGGTGACTTGCCTGAACCTGAAGCTCCCCGACATTTCAAAGCCCCTGCTGCCCAGCGCGCCGGAAGCCCCCCGCACGCTAGGAGAGGACAATGTCTCGCTGCCCAGCCACTGTGAATCTCCTGCCCAGCAGACCTCCGCCAGCCAGTATTTCACTGCCTTGCACGCCTCTCTCTGCAACGTTATTTCATGTTCTGTGTCTGGGTCCTCCCCGGAGCTGCTCCAGGAGTGGCTGAAGAGGGCAGAGCCTGAGGAGGAGCTCAAAGAGATGCCCAAATCTCCCCCCAAACCCAAGAATGGTTCCAGGCTCTCTGAGCCCCAGAAGCCCACCAAAGGCAAGGAGATCTGGCTGGCTTTCAAGGACGTGGCTGCTCTCCTCAGCAAGCTCCTGTCTCAGCTGGAGACCTTCATGTTCACTCGCAAGTGCCCCTTCCCCCATGTGGTTCGGGCGGGTGCCATCTTCATTCCCATCCATGTGGTGAAGGAGAAGCTCTTCCCCAAGCTCCCTGGGGCTTCTGTCGACCAAGTGTTGCAGGAACATAAGGTGGAGTTGCGCCCGACCACCCTCTCGGAAGAGAAGCTTTTGAGGGACCTGGAGCTCAAGAGCTGCACTTCCCGCATGCTGAAGCTCCTGGCTCTGAAGCAGCTTCCCGACATCTACCCAGACCTGCTGAACCTTCACTGGCATGACTCTGTCAAGCAACAGCTTGGTAGGTAGCTTAGCTTCTCCCCAAGCCCTTCCCCACCCCTGAGATCCTGCTGCCACGGGGATGCTACCGCTCCTCAGGAGGCAGCTACCTGCTGCCAGAAACCAGCATTTCCCATGTGGAGCTAACGAGCAGAGACACCAAAAATAGCACCGATAGTCTATGCAAGGAATTAGTAATGAAATAAATCCAGTGCTTTGTTCTTCCTTCCCTGAGTTCTCTTCCCCACTGCTTCTCATTAGCTGACCAAGGTGAATTAGTTTGTAGAAGTGTTTCCTTTCCGAGAGGTCCCACTGCCACGGTCCCTGTCTGACTCACTCGGTGTCACAATCGGGTCTTTGTAACCACCCTCCGCATTTCTATGGAAATGATTTGAACTTGCAGTTCCTGAATTGTGAAATTTCCTGGATGCGTTGGGCAGACGATGCCGCTGGCCCAGGCTGGAGTCTGCTGCTCCTGACATATTGCAGCTCTGACGGTGATGGAAGGCAAGGGAGGGCGATTTACCGCAGAGCAAAGTTGTTTTTTTTTAACCAAAGTTGGCCTCCACATGGCAGGGATGCTGCAAAAACCACCCAAGGCTTTAGGTGATCTCCCAGGTGCTTCATCTCCTGAGGGCTTCCTTGACCTACCAGATAGGGCACTGCCTGCTGTGATGGACAGAGCCCTGGCCAGGTGTCCCAGGGCAGGCACTCCGAAACCACGAGACCTGCCAAATCTCTGGTTGTTCTTGGAAAGCCACCGTCTCAGACGAGAGCGGATCCAGGCCGGTGGTAGTGGCAGCAGTTCCCAGGCGTGCTTGCGGATATCTTACTGTACCTCTTCCAGGAAAACTCCGACTGCATCTGCCTCCCAGATGCTGGCGGACAGGGGGAAGTTGTGTAACTTCTTGGCAAAGGAGCTTTTGTGGTCTTGTGCGTTGGCAGCGGTAAAACTCATACCGGGAATTCGCGGCTCCCCTGAGTGCTGTCAGGAAACGCCTGCCGGAGTGGAGGGGCCTTTGCCACTGCAGGTCCGTCCTGCGTGGCACAGCTGGGGGAGCGGAGCTCTCCTCCCTGGCTGCTTTCCCCGTTGTGCTGGCTGCCGAAGGAGGCCGCGGCGGCTGGATGCAAACCTGCAGCCGTTGGGGATGGTTTTGCTCTCCTCTCCCCCTTCCTGCTGCTCCCCCTGCAGACCTTACATCTGCCATTTCAGAGGTGTGAGCTACCCGTCACGGATGTGTTTGCAGGCATGTTCAGAAGAACGGACTTGGGGGACAGAGGAAGGCTGGAAAGATGCTGAGAAGCAATGGGAGCAGGCAGGGGGAGGGCAGCAATGGGGGCAGAGAAAGCAAAGGTGGGATTTCCGACCCCAGCATCACGGGGGAGAGCGAGGCAGCTGGCCCTGCGGCAGCGCTGCTGCCAGCCCCCAGGCGCTGGGGAAGCACCTCCGAGCGGGGCTGGTGCGCAGGGAAGTCCGTGCGGGTTCCCACTTCGCCTCGGCACGTAGCGCCTGGTGAAGGCCTGTGGTTGCTGGTCCTCCTTAGCTCAGCTCCCGGTGCCCCAGAGCTCGCTCTGGCCATGACGGAGGGCGAACAAATCGCTCCCGTTTGCCAGCCACGAGCTGAGCTGTTGGGCCTGTCCCCCCTGAGACAGCCACAGCCCCTGGGTCTTCCTCGTCTTCCTCCCTGTATTGCATTCTAGCTCCTGGGCTGCGGAGAGCCACGTGCTCCAGCTTGGCCCACCAACGGGCTGTGCCCACGCGCTGCAGGGCAGAATATTTAGCCTCTTCCCCCGCGTTGTGGAGGGAGAAGTCTTGAGCTGGGCGTCRATGGGGGAGCCAGGGGAGCGGGGGGCTGTGGAGGTGCCACCGTTGGAGGCAGAAGTCCTAGAAGCAGCGGCTCCAGAGGTCCTAGGGCGTGGGAGGCTCGGGAAGCCCGCTGGAGGCGTCGCAGCGTGCGCGCGGTGCGCTGGAGCGAGGCCGACGGCCGCTCCCGAGCGTCTCATCTCAACGGCGTTAGCGCTGACCGCCCCCCGTGTCCGCTCCTCRCCCTCGTCCCCTTTGCTGCTGCACGAGACGACTACCAACAACTTTATTTCTTGCAGGTTCAAGTTCACAGGCTGGCCAGCATGCCTCCAAGTAGGTAACTGTTCGTTGTGCATGTTTATAAAAATATATTTCTATATGTGTAAGCCGTCACGGGAGGGAGCCGGAGCCTCAGTGAGCTTGCGGTGCTTTGGCAGGATCCACCCGGCTCCTCGCGCAGGGAGCCGGGTCTGTCCCCCTCCTCCTGAAAAATCCCAGCAAAAGGGGTCTCCGAGGGGGCTTTGGGGACCTGCGTCCTGTCATCCCAGCCCGATCGCTCGGAGGAGACAGCCCCATGCGGAGGGGCTGGCTGCACCCCTGCTGCTCCCGCAGTTCAGGCTCCCCCCCACCTGGCTCTGCCGGGATCTGCTATGGACCACGACTGCCGCTCTCCCAGAAGGGGTTTTCTGCCCTCACCAGTCACTAAGGACAGAGATTCGTGGAGCAATTTGAACACGATTAAATCTGACGGAGCAGGGAGAGAAGCAAACCAAACCCAGCAGAGCATCATTTCCCGGCTCACTGACATGCAGAGGTGATGCTTTGACAACAATAGTTATAAAAAAACAGAAAAACCAAAGCCCAGCCCACCAGCATTGCCCGCACTGGCAATCAGTACCGGAGCCACGTTTTTCCGTGCTAATAACGGATTGCGGCATCACTGGAGCAGCAGCATCCTTCCGCTTTGCCGGCGTAATGGGGCACTTGCAGCAGGGCTGGGGCTCGGTGGGGCCGGGGGGCCGTGCAGGGACACCGCGCGAGGCCGGGGGGCCGCGCCGTGCCTTGGCGGAGGGCTGCGCTGGGGGGGGTCAGCCGGGCGGTCCGTGCACCCTGGGGGCACGTGGAGGTGCGGCGCCGACGTCCCCAACCCCGTGCTCTCTCCTCCCCTAGGTAGGGCTGACATGGAGACACCAGGAGCCGACGGCGAAGCAGTGGCCACAGGCGGCACGAGGGCAGAGGAGGCGCTGGGATGGGGCTGAGCGCCCGCCCACGTCCTCAAGGGGAAGCGCAGGAAGGGGAAGCTTCCCGCCACCTCCGGAGCATGGGGCCACCGCGGACACCGAGACGAAGCGGCCGTTTGCTGGGAGACCTCAGGGAAGAGCTCCGGCGAGCCCCCGGGGAAGACGCCGTCTCCCTGGGCTTGCGGCCGAGCCGGGTRCTGTGAAGGAGCCCTGCCGAGGCAGCGAAGTGCGACGGCGAGCCGGGGGCAGCACGACGCAGGGGCGCCCCGGGGTGATGGAGCGCGTCCCGTCCGCTCCCCCGAAACGCGCCTCTCCCGCCTTGCGCGCGCCGTTCCCAGAAAACACCCCTGCCTGCCGGCACCCTCCCGCTTCCCAACCTCACAAGCGCTACAGAGACTGGGAACAACATTGAAAGGTGGGGAAATCGCGACTTCCACAGTTACAGGACTGACTTTTTTGTTGTTTTAAACGAAGACATTTTAAAAATGTTATGGAATTACCTTTATAAGGAGCTGCTGCCTTCAGGTCACGTGTTTTTTTTTWAAAAATAGTAATTTATACTTGTCTTTTTTTGTTTATTTAAACTTACGGCTTCACCTCTTTACTATGCTGGACCAAGGTGGAGCGAGAGATGCTGTTCTGCTTGAGAGGTTCAGTCCGGGATCATATCCAAAAGAAGCTTCAAGAACGTCTTTAAAGACTATTAAAGCTAACAAAAACAACCCCCAGAACTGTTACAGYGCAGAGTCCGGATGTCCTAAAAGAAAACTTAAGAGATGTGTATTTGGTGGTGATCCTTTATACTTGACGAAGAAGCGGCAACTCTTCGGTGATGGGCGATGCCATTGCACGGAGACGGAGGGGAAGGAGAGGGGACCGGTGCTGCGAGACCTTTGAAGAGGAGATCGTTTCTGTCCCGACATGTTTTGGGGCGCGGGGGTTTCCCCGAGCCGCTGCCATGTCRCCAGCTAAGAGCGGATGTACTTGCACTTGCCCAGTCGGCCGAGCGCGGCTGGCTTTTGCCTGCTGCAGATGTACAGACCGGAGCAGAGGCCTTAAAAACTCAACACTCAGGTGTTTCCAGCTGTTGCAGGGAGTGGAGGAACAAGTTGAGGAGATTTTTTTTTCACTACAGGAAGTATTTATTTTAAACTAAAAAAAGAAAAAAAAAACCCAAACCGTACCATAGACTCATCTTAGCCAAATTTTGTGTTTTCCACCTTGGGGAGGCAGTCGCTGCTGCTGCATTATTTAGTGCAGGGGCATTTTTGTTTTCCAATGGGACGTACTGAGCACGCAGATGCCTGGGAAGTTGGGAGCACTCTGCTGTTCTCCTTGCTCTCTCTTGCCACACAGAGTCTGCAAGTAGCGTTGTAAAGCAATTCGGAAAGCCGTGTTTGTTAATAATATTGTAATTTTTTATATATATAAAATTCCCAGGAAGAAAGTTCCTTCACTTTATTTAAATGTTTTGTAAGAATATGAGTTTTAAGAGGTGCCTCACCTAATTAAAGTGTTTTTTGGCTCGTTTTGGGATGCCTTGCTTTGGTCTCTGCTTGCCAGCGCGGCCGGGGGCAGCTGCCTCGCGCGAGGCTTCGCCCGGTGCAGGCAGGGAGGGAGCGTCACCGTCAGAGCCGGCGATGGGAGCAGCGGGCATCTGGGACTTTTCTGGGGACAGAGGCAGCCCCAAATCGGCAGGCTGCACCACTGCACCGGCTGGATGCACTCACGCTTGCTTTGCTGGGGCTGAGCCCCAGGTCCGATATGCTTTACCTTGCATGCAACGGGCAAAAAGCGATCAGTCCGGTCCCTCTTGCCGGAGATTATCGGCAGGGAGGTGGATGCGGGGTCCGGCCTGCTGCGGGTGCCGGTGCCTGGTCTATGTGGCATCCCCGGGAGAGCGCAGAGAGGCACCCGCGGGGCTCGAGCCGCTGCCAGGCACCGGGTGGCGGGGCGCAAGCCCTGACCGCGTGACCCAGGGAGGGACAGGGACGAAGCTGGGCTCCATCCATTGCAGCTGCCGACCAAGCCCCCACCTGCGGCACCGGTGTCGGTACCAGTCTGTGCCTGCCAATGTCAGCGTTGGACCCCCACGAAATGCTGCCCCGCTGCTCCTTCCCCCGGCAGCCCCATGCCGTCCTTGCCTCCCTCCCACCACACCTTGCAGCGGGCAGAAGCACAASATTTTCATGGTCTCAAGAGCCAAATACCCCAAGCCACGTTTTTCAACCCAAATTAGTCGGGCAGCAGCAAACAGTGCTGTTGCCACCCGGCAGCTCTCGCAGGGGAACGGCGCGAAGCCGCACAGGGCTGCAACCCTCCGCCAGCCACGACGCTGCACGCGTAGCAGAGCAGATGGGAAGCACCCAGCTATTGCTCACCAAGCCTCCGCTCCGTGCTTGGAGGCGCTGCGGGTGCCGCCGAGGGAAAATCCAGCACCCAGGGTGGCTAAATCAGCTGAAAACCAAAGAGCCGATGGCCACCCCACTGCTATTTCTGCTCTGCGCTTTCTCCTCCCCAGAGCTCATCCCTGCTGCTCCATAGCTCCCTCGCAGCTGCACAGAGGCTCCCTTTCCTTCCCAATTCCTTGCAGATAAAAGGGGAGCAGCAGCACGCGACTGCCTTTCAACCCCTGCTCTGTGTTTGCATCCCAAACGATGGGTAAACATTTCTCTTCCTACCCCCTTGGGGCAAATACAGCATTTTGAAGGGCAGCCATGGTGTCTGGGGACGGTGCTTGGGGAGCAACCCGCCTGCAGAAACAGGCAGGGAAAAYCCTCCATGTGCCAAGGCTTAATGAGGAGCGGAGGGAAGGGGGGGACAGGCAGCTGTGCTGGGAACAGTGTCACCTGGGGAAGTGCGAATGGGTGAGTGGCTTAACGGGGCTCAGCTGGAGCCTGGCCTGCCCGGCCACGGGCAGGGAAAGGAGATAAAACTGCAAGGCTGGGGTTGGGATTTGTGCTCTCTCCTCTGCCTGGGTGCTGCCAGGTAGGAGCATGCTGGGTCACTGGTGGGCTTGGGATGGTGCTGTGCTGTGCTGTGCTGTGCTGTGCTGTGCTGTGCTGTGCTGTGCTGTGCTGTGCTGTGCTGTGCTGTGCTGTGCTGTGCTGTGCTGTGCTGTGCTGTGCTGTGCTGTGCTGTGCTGTGCTGTGCTGTGCTGTGCTGTGCTGTGCTGTGCTGTGCTGTGCTGTGCTGTGCTGTGCTGTGCTGTGCTGTGCTGGAGGGTTTTGGTGGGGTTGTATTGTATTGGTGGTGGTGGGGGGGGACAGAAAGACATCAGCAGGGTGCAGGAGAGGCTGTGCAACAGAATGCCATGGGGGGAAACTGCCCCCATCCTGGTGGCAGAAGCTGGAAGGTGAGGAGGGGGTTACCAGCTGGTGGCAGGGGTGACATCTCTTGCTTTTCCCCATGAGGCTGTCTGAGTGAAGGTGGGTGCCCCAGGTGGGGGATGAGGTAATGTCTGAGTCCAAGACTGGTTACAGACCTCTGAAACAGGAGCTTCCTAGGCTCTTGGGGGAGTGAACACCTGATGTTGAAACAGAGAAATAGCTTAGTGCAGCTGGAGCCCAGAGATGTCCTGGCACTGGTACATCTTGTCCTCACTGGCTCTGACTCTCCCTACTGCAGCAGCCAGACCCTTAGTGCAGCGTGCTGGGCTGTCAGGGCCACAGCTCAGCACTGGCCCAGCTTGTGGGTGCTCTGGGGACAGGCTGGGGTGGCTAGGCTAGCAGGCATCCCCTGGCAGGAGGACGCCTTGGTGGGACCCAACCTAAGGCTTCTGCTGCAACTCTTCACAGCTGAGCTCTTGCCATGGGATCCCCCAAGCAGAGCCAGGGTGCAGGACCACCAAACCCTGCTGATGCCACTGCTCTACGGCCAAAGATGGCACTTTGGAGTGAGAGAGAGGGGGATGTGGCTACAGCTCTGTGTCCCGCTGCTGATGTGGCTGCTGCTACCACTGGGCTGAGATGCAAAGCTCTTCTGGTGCTGGCTGTCTGCCTGTCTGCTACTGCACTCCTATACAGCATGGGGTCTCTGGCTGCCCTGTCCCAGGCCCCTCCTGCCTCCCTGCCTCTTCCTCCTGCTCAGGCAGGCTTAAAGCCCTCCCAGAGCAGGGTGAATGACAACTTGGTGGCAGTGCATCAGGACCCATGTACCTCCCCAGCAATGCAGCAACCTGAGAGGGCACTGGTGGGCTCTTCAGGCACCGTCCCAGGAGTCGAAGGAGACTTGTACCGCAGTGCAGATGCTGAGGGACTGAGCCTGGGGGCACCGACAGGGGACACTGCTGTTCCCTCAACACCTCAGACCCTCCTGGCACTGCAGCCCAGATCCCTGGCAGGGGAAGCGCAGGGGTCTGGTGTTGCGGCCATCGCTGTGATGCTCTCCCAAGCACTGCAGCTCAGTACAGAAGCGCCCACTGTGTCGGCTCGACTTCTCCATGCTGCTCCAGGGGCTGCCTCAACCGCTGGTCGCTCACATCCTGGCTCTGGCTTGAGGCGCGGCACTGCTCTGGGAAGCTTCCCTGGTGAGGGAGCAGGCTTGTACAAAGCCACGCAGCTGCCTGCAGTGGCCGTGGCTTCAGCCCACAGCCATGGGCAGGTGACTATGGAGCTCGGTCCAGCTGCAGAGCACATGAGAGCAGGGCTGGGGTCTTCCCGTCTCCTGAGCAGCAAGGCTGTCCCCAGCCTCACTTCAGAGCGCATGGCATGGCTCATGTCCAAGATGCAGAGTCAAGGGAGGAGGTCCTGGGGCACCCTCTGGACCATGAGGATGCCAGACCGGAAACCTGCTATGGTGGAGAGCTTCACAGCTGCCCTGGACAGGCAGCCCTGGGTCCCTGCTGCTGCCTCCTCAGCACAGCTGACCCCTGCAGCCCCAGTGCTACTGCAGGCTCCCTGCTTGGCTGCAGCTCCCTCCCCCACCTCTGCAGGGACTGAGAAGAAGTCTGCTGTGGATGCAGGGACTGAATTGCTGGAGATGCTGCCCACACAACTGGCCTCACCTGAAGAAGGGGCTGCTAGGGAGGTTCATGTCCYGTCTGATGCCCCACCAGATGCAGGTTCAGCAGAGATACTGGCAGGTACTTCCTCCCAGAGCCATGCCACAACAGACCAGTCTGGACTTGGTGTGGTGCTGTCCCTGAGGCCAGCTGGCAGGTCAGCTTGGCCTGCTGCTAATCTGCTAGATCCAAAGACTTCTGCTGGCCCAGATGTGACAAGGACCTTATTCCAAATGGCCTCAGCTGGGGCATCCTCTGACTGTAGGACCATGTTCTGCAGAGCTGACCACAGCCTGGTGATGAGCTCTAAGCCTCCTGCTGGAGTCACAGCCCACAACTTGCCTTCTCAGGCCAGAGCTGTGACTGTGGTTCAGGCTCCCAGTAGCATGCTTTTGTTGGACCGATCTACAGTCAGAGGCTTCTCTGATGTCCGACATGAAGCTTCAGTTGCTGGAGCTACAAGAGGGTCTCTGCTGATGGGCCCCTGGAGTCATAAAGGGCAGAAGCAAGTAGTGACAGCCAACCCTGGCCAGCACTCCTCCAGCCATTCAACCAGCCTGCCTGACCTTGCTATGGGCAAAGACCACACTGATGCTTCTGGGCTTGCACCCCTTCCAGGGGTGCTTCCACCTCTGCCATCAGAAAGGACATCCAGCTTGGCTGAAATACATCCTGGCACCATGTGGGCACCCTCAACTGTGAAGCCTAAGAGGGCCTGGGGCACACATCCTGCTGATAGCTTCCTGCATGGAGAAGCTGCTCTGCTGCTGGACACCATCTTGGTCAAGGCACTGAGAAATGGGTCCAGCCTTCTGGCTGCTGTCTCTGCATCACCTCCCAGCACCACATCAGCTACTCATGGTGTCAAGCACCTGCAAGTGCTGGCTCCCTTCCATGCTGCAGAAGAGTTCAGGGGACCTGCTGTCACCTCAGAGAAACCAGGCAATCTGTCTTCCCACTCTGCAAAGCAGACTCTGTCTACATCTTCTGATGGTCCTCCTTCCTCTAGCCTGACAAGGGGCCCCAGAACTGCAGGTGATCCTATGGCTGGAGTGAGCTTGGCAACCCTCAACACTATCTCGGAGCCCAGAGTGTCCAAAACATCCCGTGAGGATGGAGCTGCTGCAGTGGCTTCCCCCTCTCCAAAAGCTGCAGTTGTGACAGATGGCTCCTCCCTGAGTCCACCTGAGAGGCCTTCTCTGCACTCCAAGCTCTTCCCCACAGTCTCCCTTGCAATAGCATATGAGGAGGGGCCCACTGCTGGGACTACAGGGCAACACCAGGTTGCGCCTGTGGCCACAGAGGGGGCAAAGAGAAGTGTGCTGCCTGGAGAGGCAGCTGTGGCAGAAGGTGCCACAAGTGAGAAGCCCAGGGTGACTTCAGTAGATGCACTTGTTGCTCCATCAGGACCTCCAGAGCCCACCCATGCTATTCAGAGCTCTGTGCCTCCTCCCAGCTCAAAACGCCCCACTCCAGTGCATCAGCCTGAGGCCAGGACTGCAATCCAGACCAGCACCATGGGTTTCTCACCTCCATCCTATATATCAACTTCCACCAGAGCTACACATGGCCCCAGGTCCCTGCTAACCTCTCGGACCATGACTGCACCAGCAGGATTCATGCCTGACACTCTGTCTGTGTCCAGTCACCTGGTTGTTGCCTCACAGCACCCCTTCACAGCTGGAGAGGACCTCTCTGCAGCCACCAGACCAGCACCTGCAAGAGAAGGCTTCACTGCAGCTGCACTCCCTGCTAAGCCCATGACTGCAAGCAAGCTGGGCTMCCCTGAGGTGAAGTCCCCCGTGTCCCAGGCCCCTGGACTCTTCTCTCCTGCACAGCCTCCCCCTGTGCATGTGTTGCCCTTGCAGTTCAGGCTCACAGGCATTGCTTACACAGAGGCTCTGAACAGCAAGTCTTCAGAGAGCTACAAGAAGCTTGAGAAGGAAGTGATGCTGATGGTAAGTGTGGACTGACTCCTCCAGAGCTGAGTAGTGGACCTTACCCTGTCTGTGGAGGTGTCTCTCATTCTGGGTGAATGGGACTGAGCAAAGTAGTTGAAAAGCTACTGTACCCAGCTCCTCCTTGTAATCTCCTACCATGTGTGGTGAAGACACTTCCCTCTTAGCTCAGTAAGTCCTGGCACTACTGCACTGGAGCTGAACCTAGATGCTTGGTCTGAGGTGGGACTGGACTTCCCTAACCTTGGGCAGATAGTGGGCCTGTGGGGCCATCACATGCTGTGTTGGTGATGGAGGTGTTTACTCTTGACTGCTTTCCCAGGCTTACCTCAGGCTGTCTGGAGCCCTGGATAGGCTAGCTCAGCCATCTTAATCTTAGAGGCCTTGGCTCTCCTGGGGTAGCCAGTCTGCCCCTACTCAGGGCAAGCCAAGCTGACTTCCCTTCCCAGCTCTATCTTTATTGTACGCCTCCTGGTACATGCCCCATTTATGCCAGGGAACTTGCAAAYGCCTCCCAACTAACAGATATTTCTTCTAGCTAAACCAAATGCTGTCCACCTATGAGAACTTTCTCCAAGCAAATATCCTTGAGTTTATGTGAGTACACAGCTCTGCTCTGGGGCAACAGATGGAGATGGGTGGGTTTGAGTTGGAGGAAGGGCTTTCTCCAGCAAAATACTCCAGAGAAAGCAAGCAGCTCTTGTGAGGGGCTATGCTCCCTCCCCAGGATCATCTTCCCAGGAGAACCCTGGTCAAAAGTGTCCTTAGCTCCAGACAAAGCTTCCCAGGAGCTCAGCACCTAATAGCTCCCTGGGTGGGGTGTTAATGCTGGGCTGATGTGCCTTGTAACCTGCTCCCAAATAGGAGCAGAGCTTCCCTGGCTGGGCCTGTGCAAAGCACACGCTTTTGGACCAGACTTTGTCAGCTCGTGTCCTTCTTAGGAATGGCTCTGTCATCGTGCGAGGGGAGGCTCTATTCCGGGGGGACATTCCTGCTCCCACAAACTCTCACCTCATCCGTACAATTGTCACAGAAGTGAGCAGAGGGAGAGACACCTTCAGCTGGCAATTGGAGCCACAGTCCATCCAGTCAAGTGGTAAGCCATGGAGCTCCTACTGCAGCAGGACAGCTGCCATCAAGTCTCTGTTCCCTACAGGCCCCTCAAAGCTGAAACTTGACCAGCTTGGATCTCAATCTTCACTTTTGCTTAATCTTTCCTCTTCTGACCCRTGTAAAACTCCTTAGTATAAAGGATGCTGGAGACTATCTCTGCAGTAGTCATAGCTGTATGGCCCACTACTTCCACTAAACCTCTGACTTCCCCTCCTTGACCTGCTTCTGCTCTGAGAGGCAGCTGTACATCCAAAACCCTTCTCATAACAAAAGGGTTAGGTCTTGATCTGAACTTAGCTGACCTGCTGACTTCAGCTTTCGGTGTGTGCTGGAGAAGATGAACTCTAAACTGGTGGGTATCTCCCAGGCAAGGTAGAGGAACAGGTAAGGGCATGAGTCTTCTAAAATCTTTTAGGCTTCAGTCTAGAGAACTTGGACCCAGAGAAGTTGTCCATCTCTCTCACTGCTCTCCAACTTGGCTCTGCTGCATCTGGTGGAACGGGCAGGACAGACCCTCTGGACAGACTGATCAGTGAGGTATGGCAGGTCTTGGTCTGCATGCTGAGATTGGATGTCCCTACCCCCTGGGAGTCTCCATGCTGAACTGCAGTGAGATGGGGAGGAGGGAGACTGGCACTGAGTGGCTCCTGCAAGGAGGGATAACACCTGTCTGTCTCACTAATGATCTTTGCCTCTGGGCAAAGGGATGCTTTGTCATTTGAGGCCTCCTAAAGGAAAGCATCCGTTACTGGAGAGCAGGCAGCTGGCAGTAGAGGATATAGGGGGGAATGCTGGTGGCTCTTCCAAAGGATGATGCTGGGAACCTGGCCTGTTGGCAAAAGAGGACACAGGCTGACTACTCAGCTTTCTGTGAAGTAATATAATGGCCACTGAAAGCAGAGGCAGGGTATGAGCTGTTGTCTCATCTTCTTATAGGTGATCCAGTCACTCAGTGTCCTATACCATGTGAAGAACTTCACTATTGCCCATCTCAGGTATGGGAGATGACCACCCATCTCAAGCTCTTTATTAAAGCCTCACTCATTTAACCCTGTGCTGTATAAGGCACTCGGCAGCCAATTAGTAATGCTGCAGAAGTGGGGAGGGTGAGGTTTTCCTGCCCTAGGAAACCTGGGGAGGGTCTCCTCACAGCTGCCCTTGCTGTGCTGCTGGAAATGTAGAGGCATGGATCTTAATGTCTCAGGTTGCCTCAAGAAGGTACCCCTCCCTGTAAAGGTAGGGACTAAGGTGATGTGCAGCTGGTATCAAATGAAATTGTAACTGGTGTCTCCCTTCCTGAACATGGGAAACTGGAGCGTTGATCCTGATGCAGTGACTCTTCACTCAGTTATCAGCCTGAGCAAGGCAGGATACAGATGACCTGAAACATCCTCATCATTTTAGTTGTGGGCCCAGAAATGTGAGTGGGGGCCATCCTCTCATGGACCCTTCAGMATGGATGGAAGGGGCAGAATGACCACTAGATGCCACTGCAGAAGATGTCCAGGTCCTAACTGAGCATCTTTCCTGGGCTGAGTAGATGTGAGCTGCTGCACTGAGTGGGCTAGAGAGGCTTGGTGAGCCTCTATGCCTGTTTCTAGCCTTCCTGCCTTGCTTAGAGCCCTTCTCTCCCCTTAGAAATCTCAGAGGGGATCTGGAGATCAGCGGAGAGGTCCATCTCAACACAGTTGTCCATGCTGATGTTGAGAAGGTTCTGCAAGCCCTGAAGACTCTCTCAACCTGCTCTGTGGACCTGATCTCCCTCTCAGTGGAGGGTAAGGAAAGTCTCTCTGTGGCAAGGCTTGCTGCCAGGGACAGTCACCTAGCAGTGGTGTCTTTCCTCCTCAGGAGCCAGGCTTCATCTGAAGGTTTACCCAGTCTCCTTCTTGGTCATCAACAGACACTTTAGTGAAGACCTTCTGGATCCACTTTCTGTAGAGTACCAGGAGCTCACAAGAGAGCTTGGTGATGTGGTAGGCATGGCTGGTGGGAGGCGGGGCAGTATCCTCTGAGGAAAGGCAGCCGCAGGGGCTGGAGGAAAGGATATGCTTCAAGGTTGTCCAAACCAGGCCCTTAYAACTCCAGTGCCATGGCTGAAACATGCTGAAAGAGCAAGATCCTGAGCTCTGGGGTCCTTGAAGCCTTTGCTCAAAGTTTAAGGACAAATTTTGTTCTAGATCAAGGATGGCAGCTAAGAGCATTTGATAAATGCCTCCTGTGTGGAGAAGGAGCTCTGCTGTGACCTGTCCCATGCCAGTACACTACCCCCAGGGACTCCAGTGCTAGGATGCTCTCACTGCTTATAGTGTTTCAGTAGTCCAGGCCACACAATGCAACCAGGGACCTGGAAGTGCTGCAGGACCACAGATGGTCTCATCTGCCCTGTCCTTGCTGTAGCAGCTGTCCCAGCTGCCTCATGGCTATGGAAGTGGTGGCCTGGCTGGGTGAAATGCTCAAAGGCTGGTGGGGAGCTGAGCAAAAACTCTTTTTCCAGGTGGGAAGAGCCCTGAGGGACCACAGGAGCTTCCTGCAAGTGGTCATAAGAGGATTCCTGTGAGTAGGAGCACAGAGCCTGCTGGGTCAGAAGGACTTGTGCAGAAGAGCTGGAGGGAGGGTGTAGATCCAGGGAGGTCTCCCTAAGTATGCATACACACACATTATCCAACAGATCCCAGCTTTAGGCCTATTGCCTCAGCCCTAGGAGGGTTTGCAGCAGGCAGCTGAGCTCAAATGGGCATTTAACTACAGGCTTTTGAGCTACCCAGYGTACCTGTTTGAGGAGCAGCTTCCTAGACTCCCAGGGATGTCCCTAACATCMCAAAAAGCAGATGATAACCTAATGCCTCATAGCTGAGTGCAGGGACACTGGTTTGTGTGAAACCAGTGGGAAGTGTAGGCCATTACCAGGTCACAGTGAGGCTGGCAGCTGCTGGAGCTTTTCCACCCCTATCCACAGGCCTGGCTCCTTGATCTGTCATGGGGATGTGGTCTTCCAGCACCCTGCTCCAAGTAGCCTGGAGGTTTTGGAGGCACTTGCTGTCTCAGTTGGACCAGACAAGGCTTTGGCAGGTTCAGGCTTCCAGGTGGACCCATACTCTCTTGCTGTGGGAGGTAAGCTTCCCCTTGTGTGTGGGGGGGAACATGCATTTCCCTAGCTCATAGCTCTGTGCTTGGAGTGTGAGCTGAGTTAGATCCACAGTGTATTGTGCTACCTGTTATCCAAAGGGAGTGTGAGATGCCTGGGCTGATGAGGAGGCAGAACCCAGCTTGTGATGGTTGATCTGAGCAAAGCTGAAAGCACAATGCTGGTAACAACTGTGCTCTGCTGTCCCTCTGCATACCCTACAGGAATTGGAGCTGGAGAGACAGATCTGCTGAAGGCTGCTCTGGTGGCAGAGGGAAGGGCTATCTGAAAAAGGGTGTGAGGGTGTTGACTAGAGATGTTATTGGCACCCTTTATATTCTCTGCTGTGCCCCRAAGGAGCGTGGATGGCTGCAGTAACACTGGGCAGAGCTCCTGTATTGTGCAGGAATGGTGTTAACTGTTGCACTCTCCTCTAGAGGACACACTGGAGCCTCCTCCTGATGATTCGGGCTTTCCTGAGTATGGAGTGGTGATCATTGTCATGTGTGGCCTTGGCATCATTACTATTCCCATCGTCTTGCTGGTGGTAAGGGCAATATCAGTCTGTCTCCTCTGTGTGATGATGCAACTGCTGAGTTCTTTGTTTGAGCCCAGATAGCTATACTGTGACTTAGAGGTTCGTAGAAGAAGGGCTGCATTGCTTAATGGAGAGGCAAATAGGCCAGAGTGGCTTCTGCAAAAGCTCCTAATGTCACAGCACTGCTCGGGACTGCAGGATGGTTGGGGTGAAAGACTAGCAGGGAAACAAGTGGCAGYGAACTAGCCTCTTCCCTGTGGGAAGAGCTCAGAGCAGGGAGCAGGTGTACCTGTGTGGTGGTGGGGTGCCTGCAGCTGTGGTGCTCTCCTCTCTGCAGTGTCTGAGGACCAAGAGGTTTGGCTGGCAGGATGTGGCAGCCCTCTGGGATAGAAGAGACCCTGAAGCTGGGACCCAGACCTTGGAAATGGACAACCAAGGATTCTGGACAGCTTCTGAAGAGGCAAGTGCCCTTTAGAAGGGGCAAATGTTTCCTTGAACTTGTTTCTGTGCCTTAGGCACAGCATTGACCTTTGCTAGCAGTGTCAGTGGGGGTGCTGGACCTGTTGRAGATTGCGGCATTGGAGCCTGTGGGCTCTGTGCTGCTCAGGGGCCCTCCATGGTATGTGGCACCTGAATTCTCCCATTGCTTTTGGAGCTGTGACTTTGGGTGCAGTGACGACTTCCTCCCCTGCCTGCAGGGTGGTGAGGATGTTCATACACACTGGCGAAAAAGCTCTGCCTGAGAGAAGATACCCCAGATGGACTTCTGCAGTGGAGTCTGAAAAGGTGTTTGTGCAGAGAGAGAGATGCTGAAAAGTCACCCCTACTTCAGCTYGAACTGTTGATTTGCTCCCTAGAGGGTGCAGGCTCTCTGGGGTATGAAAAAACACCTTTGTATCTTCACTTTAATAAACTGTTTAAAAAACATCAAAATTGGCTGCAGTTGTCCTTTGCCCCTTTACCATGGTGGTGCAGAGCCCTCTCCTCTGCTGGGGCAGGCCTTGCTGCCTGCCCCGGGTGGCCCTTGCCCAAGAAAGGGTTCTGTGGGGACAAGAGCTATAACCTCTGTGCTCTTGGTGAGCATGGTTGAGGGCTGTGGAAGGATAGCTCAGTGTTTCACAGCTCAACATGCTCTGCCTCTCACCCTGGGCAGGTATCTCCTTCTAAAGCCCAGGCTGTGACCCCTCAGGCAAGGGGCAGAGCTACCTTGCAGCATCCTCCTGCTGTGCTGGGGTGCTTGTTCCTATGTCACCTGGCAGCTCTTGCTGGTCTCCTGCACCCCTGTGAGGGTTATTCCACCAGGAGCAGGGTGTCTGCATGTGCCTGCAGCCTCTTTCCCCTCTGAGCCCGGCAGGCTGCTGGGAGTGAGGCACCGGGTGGCATGGCTCCAATGTGGCGGACATCACCCTTCCTGCCCTCTACAAGCAAGATATCAGCTCAGTACTTCTCAGTGCATGTCCTAGCAAACCCCCATGGGGTGCAAGGGGCTCTGGCTGCCCTCCTGCATCACATCCTGCCTGGAAATGACATGCATGAAGTAAGGATCCTGCTGTGTCCCCAAGCCTCAACAAAATCAGAGCTCAGGCTTCTGAGGGCACAGAGCAGGGCAAGGCTGCTGGCTGTCAACTCACTTCTGTACATGCTACTTTATAAATTGATCGCTGCATGCAAGCTTCCCCAGAAATGAATCATCTCCTTGCTTTGATGATATTTGCCCCGGAGCACATAAATGAAATATAATAAACCAAAGGACTGAAGGGGCAGTTCTGCACTTAGAAGGGAAAAAGGAAACAATTCTGTAGAATTCTCCTCAAATGCTTATTTTCTAGAAGTGACACACCAAGGTACAGGAAGGAACTAACTGCTTTGAGCTGATGAAAGAAAGCATGCAAAAAAGAGGGGGAAATTCCAACAAATTGTTTGAGCCAATTGTGAAATGTCAGCTGGGAAAAAACTGTAATAAAGAAAAAAAAGGGGGAGAAAAAAGAAAAACCCTGCTGTGTGCTGGTCCATCTAGAAATGACATGATGGGGCTGTTTGACAGTTGAAGGGCAAACAACTGGCTTAGCAAGTCGTGAAGGTCACGGGCGCTGCAAGTCCCAGCAGAAGCTGCAGGAGCCGATGGCGGTGGGTGCCAGCGCCGCAGCCGGGCTTGCTGCCCCGCGGGGCCCTGGTGGAGGACGCTGTGCACTTGTGCCCCGGACGTGGCAGGTCTCGCCTGCTCCCCCGTCGCTAATTGGAAGCAGCCACTTCGTTCAGCTCTTTTGTTCAGCGAGACCAAGCGTGATGGAGGCCGCGTTGAGCTGTCCTGGGGACGCCCCGGCATGTGCCTCCCACCCAAGGGAAACCTCGTTACGCTCACGGAAATACGAGCGTTTGTTGCCTAAGCGTTCATTAGCCTCAGCTTGCTTTCCTCAGGAGACCGTGGGCAGGACTAGGCATCTCCAGGTCAATGCTTCCCAGCTGAAAACCCTGTGGATCTCGCAGCCTGGAGTGATTTTTCTGCCTGGTGTCCCACAGCAGCAGGGTCAGCCCCTGTGGGGCCGGTCCTGCGGGGCCAGCAGAGCAGCAGGGACCACCAGCCCTCGGCGTGTGCCCCAGATGAATGCCTGAAGGTGACCCRCCACCAAGGCATCCATCCTGGAAACCCCACTCCAAAGCTGCTCCTCTCCATCTGTCGCCTCACACAGGCACACTGGGGCACCTCATCACAATGTCCACCACGACGGACATGATGCCCTGTTAGAAGCATCCTGGTCCCGGTTGCCCAAACCTGGCCATGTCCCCCTGAAGGGTGCTCATCAGCCCCTCTGCCACCTTGCACCATTCACCCTGCAGGTCCCAGGCTCTTGAAAACTAATGTGCCGGCGTGGGGACGGCACCGCTGAGCAGGTAGGCAGCAAGAGGCCACAGAGCCGGAGCAGCTGCCCGTCTGGAGATTATGGTCTTCACATCAGTCCTGCCTCCAACCCCGGGAGAACGGCTCGCAGGGCTTTTCTTCACCCAGCTACACCACTAACACCAGTGCTGTCCCCACTGCTATTCATGCACCAGCCGCTCTTTGCTTGCCAGGAGAGTTATACTGCAGCTAGCCTGCGCCAGCCGGGTTTTTCAGGGAGCCTGCACTTCGAGCGCTGCTGCCATGTCAATATTTCCAGCATCAGTGACAGCCTCGCTGCTGGCTCTGGGGAATCGGAGATGCACACAGCCTCCCTGGGTGTGAAGGTGTCTCCCAGTTCAACACACACACACACACACACACACACACACACACACACACACACTCACTCATTTCCAGCTAACTAAGCGCAAAGCTACACATGCAGCAGCCCAGGGGTGGCATTGCCCTGCCACCCAGTGTCCTTTCTACACTGCAAAGCCAGGTGCTAAAGAGCTGCCGTTAAATGTTTGGGACTACTGCACGAGTCCCATGGTGATTGACGTCTTCCATCCGTAAATGCAAATTCAGCTATGGGTGCTGGTCTTTGGGCTGTGTCGGAGCCATTCCCAGCTGTGCCTGGGGTTTCACAGCGTGTCTGGAAAGGCGAGCGTTGACGAGCCCGTTGTCTATAAGTGGGTTAATCCTCCTTCCTCCCTTGTCCTGTGCAGCGCACACTGAGGCAGACGATGGGAGCTGGCGTACTCTTAGCATACAGCTTAAGTGAAATGTGTGCCTTTCTCCTGCTGACGCCATCGGTGTGGGAGGGGGGCTGATTTATAGTCAGGACATCACCCAAAATAAGCCAGTTGTTCAGAGGAAATTTGCCTCGCTGTAATTTTTCCAGGGAAATTGCACAGCTTCCGCAATGCCTATGAAAATGTTCTGCAAAAATTGAAGGGCAGTTTATTGATGCAGCCAAGCGCCTTGCTAGAAAGGGCTTTGCTTTGGGGCACAGAAGGCATGGAAACGTGTTTTATTTTTTTTTTTAATCTTTTAGACTTTCTCAGCTAAGTGTCTCCAAAATCAATACTCTGAGATTTGCATTGTGGTAAATTTGTAAATAAAATGAAAATCGTGTTTTCCTCCACAGCACATGTATGAACAAAATACAATTTTAAATGGACTTATTTGAATGTAATATCCCTGCTTGTACCATCACATGCTGCAATTATATATGTCAGTGGATGGGACAGTTTGACAGTAGTTTAATAAGCCGCTGTATTCACAAGCTGTGGTTCTTCTTTTTGAACTTCTCTTACTTTATTCTTTCACACTTTTCAAGCTGTCCATCCTCTGACATGATGCAAGTGGCTCGGTCACTGCGAGCCGGCTTGAAGGTTGCCTGGAGCAAGAGATTTCATGCTTAAAGGGGGATATTCCAGAAACTGCAGAGATTAAGTTCCAGTTCCTCATGTTTCCTTTAGTTAGTATTTTTTTAAAAGCCCAGTTAAAAAAAAAAAAGGAGCTAAAGAAAATGTATTTTTAAATAAAAGACGCAGTGTCTACACTACCAGGTAATTCCTCTCATGCAAAGTCGTATGAGGGCCGATGTGCAGCTTGTCACCGCCCGCGCTGCTCGACCGAAGCCGGTGCCGGCGTAGGAGCTGCTCGGCGGAGCCCCTTGGGCCACTCCGCGCACCCTGCCAGCGCCGCCGCTCCCGGGACACCCCGTCCCCGCCGGTGCCACGCCGCCTGTGCCGCTGACGGCGTAYGCTTCAGCCGTGGCTAACAAGTCCTGCAAACAGGAGATACAGCAGCCTCTCCAGCCAGAAATACATATATACACACATATATATGCAGAAAACATCTGTAGCCCACAATTTTAAATGTGAAGTTCTACAGAGGCCAAGCACTGGCTGTTTATTTGTTGGTGCAGATGATTGTTTAGCACMACTTTTGATAAAATACGTCGTCCCGCTTTTCTACTTGCATTTTAAGTGGCCTCTTTAACAGACTTTTCTCTCCCCCAAAAGCAAAGAAATGCATATTGCACAATATTTATATACTAGGAATAAATATTTGGTTTGTGAAGTCACATTAGAGCAATCTGGTATTTACTCATGTTGTGTAACAAGAATTCGACACTATAGCGGCGATGTTCCTCTTTTGTGCTCGCCACAAGCGAAACGACTGAACATTGTACAGGAGCCTCAGTATCTTGTGGCGTTTTTTCTGTCTTTCGTCACCGGTTTTGGCGCGAAAGCAGGCAGTCTCCCGCCRTAATCTCCTGAACAAAGGGCCAGATTTAAGGTTGGCCGAAACACGASGAGGCCCCTCGGGTTTCCTCCGAGCACCAGATCAGACTCGAAAGCAAGGCTCAGGGAGAAGGTGACTGTGCCCTAAAAGCCGAGGTCTGCGTGGGCTGGTTTACGTCGGAATAGCCAGATTTGGGGTTGTCGGTAAATCTAGAAACTGCTTTTATCCAATGTCACTGATTTCAGGACGYTTCCTCAAAAGACTGTGCTGTGAAGGTGCCTGCGGCCGCCCCGGGACGGGAGGTCAGCGAGGCCGAGGCGGCGCAACGGCAGGGCGCGGGCTCCGCTGGCGGCGGCACCAGGCGCGCAGGCCCGGGCAGCCCCGCGGCGGCTTCCTTGCGGCGCGGCCCGGCCCCGCCGCAGAGACACGGGGCGGAGGCTCCCGCTCCCGCTCCCGCTCCCTCCGCGCCAGCGCGTCACGGCGCCGCGCTCTCGGCCGAGGCAAATCCCTCCTTCCCGAGGCGGCAGCCACGTCCCGCCCCGCCCCCACGCACGCACGCACGCGCACGCACGCATGCGCACGCACGCATGCACACGCGCGCACACGCACGCACGCACG
>NW_020449085.1:2964409-2990979 GCF_003343035.1 Apteryx rowi
CTGACCGCTGTCCTTCCCCCCGCGCAGTCCTCGGTGAAGCTGAAGCTCATCTGCGCCCAGGTGCTCAAGGACCTGCTGGGGGAGGCCATCGACGTAAGTGAGCTGCGCCCCTCTGCTGCCGCCGCCGCCGCCCCCGCGGGAGCCCCCCGCGCGGAGCTGCGCCCCGTCGGGCGCGGGGGGCTCTCGGGCACGGCAGCCCGGCCCGGCCCCCCACAACATCCTCACGGACGGGTCATCTTAGGCTTTATTGTAACACTGTTATTGTCTTCTTAGTGTCAGTAAAGTCATTGGCATTGTATTATTACTAGCATTAGAATTACAAATATTATCATTATTAGTRTTCGTACTAATAGCATTAATGTTAGTGTTAGTATTATTAGCATTCATGTTATTTGTTAATATGTTATATGACTATATTGTAACCTCGTATCTAGGCAGTGGGAAGAGCTCTGGACCACCACAAGGGATGGCTGACCTTGGGGTGGCTCCTGGCCTCCCRTAAATGGCCCAGCCTAGATCCAATGGCTTTGGCTGTAGTCGCTGGAGAGGCCACAGCCATGGGATGCAGGAGGACTGGGAGCCTGCGGCCCCCAGCACGGCTGGGATGGGTGCGGGGGGGTGCCGGGGCAGGGTTCCCCTGACCACCCTGACAGGGATTTGCTTTTCCTTCCTGCAGTATGAAAAGATCCTGAAGTTGACATCCGACGCCAAGTTAGGTGAGCRCTGCTCCTCATGGGTGCTGATGAGATTCCCACGGTGCTGGTTGCAGCTCCCCCAGGAGGAGCTGGGGTCTGGGGATGGGGATGGAGCTGTGCTGTCACCAAGGAGCCCGGTGCCATGAACCTGTGGCAGACCTGGCAGAGGAGACCTTTCTGAAGTCACTGGGAAGCAGCTTGGGACMCTGCTGCCTTGTTCTTAAGCCATGCTGTGTAGTCCCTTCTCTCCCCAAACACATCACCCATCCAAAAACACTTCTGAGAAGGGTATTTTGCTTTTCTTCACTTTATTTCCATACTCTTGCCGCTTCCCAGCTCTGCAAGAGGTGGCATCTCCTGAAGGGGGGGATGGGAGAGGTCCTTTTTGCCRGTGAGCTAAATCCCCTCCTCTCTGCAGAGTCTGGGGATGTGAAAGCCACGATYGCCGTCCTCAGCTTCATCCTCTCCAGCGCAGCCAAGCACAAYGTGGACAGTGAGTCCCTGTCGAGCGAGCTGCAGCAGCTGGGGCTGCCCAAAGGTAGGAGGAGGGGTGGGCACCCTGGGGTGTCATGAGGGCCCATGCAGCCCCCAACTCGGCAGGGTGTGTCTGGGCYGAGCTGTCACTCTTGGGCACTGCCTTCTCCCTGCTCAGCCGCAGAGTGAGCGCTGCAGGGTGACGGCTGTGCTCTCCCGTTACCTCCCGTTCCAGCCCTCTGTCCCCAGGGTCTCCTGCAGGCGCTTGGGGCTGTTTCGTATTCCCTCAGAACTGGGCTTTGGCTGTACCAGCATTGGAACTGGCATTAACAGGTGCTTTTTTCTTTTTTTGTGTGTTGTTTTCTCGGGTAGAACACGCCACAGGGCTGTGCCGTTCCTACGAGGAGAAGCAGAGTCCTCTCCAAGACAGCCTCAGGGCTTGCAGCCTGAGATGTGAGTGTGGCRTTCAGTCTTACGAGTATAACTAGCCATTGATTTTTAGCAGCAGGGGGTGATGTGGCTCAGAGACTGTTTGCTGGGAGGATGTTTGAGAACCGCTGCTTGTTGACTGCCCAAACTAGGGTCTTGAACAGCAAGACCCATAAGAATCTCTTCTTGGAGGAACTTGGGTGCCTCACCTTCGTCAAATTATTTCTTTGGGAGCTSCATTCTGCTGATCCCATTTTTTACTTCATCTCCTGAGCCCCATAGCATCGCTGTGTACTGTTAATGCTGTAGCTGTGTTCCACCCCAAAGCTCGCTCTGTTTCAGAGCTGGGAAGGTCTTTGGGTTGCTTTTGATGGGAGATGGCCCTGCCTGAGCGACTTGGGTACTCACTCCGCCCGTCTGCCTGCCCTAGTGAGCCAGCTGGACTCGGTTTCCTGGAGGGTGGATTACACGCTCAGCTCCAGCGAGCTGCAGGAGGTCAACGAACCCCTCGTGCACCTGATGTTCRGTGTGCGGGACAGGGACAGTGGGGTGACGGAGACCGTCCCCATGGCCGTGTCAGCAGACAAGTTCCGGGTCCTGCTGGCAGGTAAGGACAAGGGAGGGCCCATGGGGGGRACTGCTGTCTCTTGGGGTCAAGGCTCTCCTTAGTGCCAAGAACAACGCTGCATGGATTGTGTCCTCCCCTCAGCATGGGTGGCAGCTTCTCCTTTTGATGTTGCAGTGTTGATTGCTCCCCAAGCACCTCCCTTCTCCCTGCAGAGGGTGGGTATGTAGGCAGGGCTCCTGGGAGAGAAATTGCTGCCACACTTCTTCCCCTCTTGAGATCTCTAGCGCTGCAGCCTCACTCCCATCCTCTTCCTCTCTCCCCCTTTTTTGTCAGAGCTGAAGCAGGCCCAGGCCCTGATGAAAACCCTCCTCTGAGGAACAGGAAGAAGGAGCAATCACAGGAGCTACCTGCCAGTGGACTTCATGGCAGGACTCAGTGCACCGTCTTGGCCCTGGGTACTGCCCAAGTGGAGATGAGGCAGATGACCCTGGTTCTCTTCTGCCTGCAGGCTGGTGCTGGGGGCAGCGTTCCCCGCTGCTGCCTCCCTCCTTCCTTCCTCAAAGCTCTCTCTAGCCACCCTCCCACCATGCCCCAGCCCTGTTCCCAGGGCCAAGGCTGGAACCGTCTTCCCCGAGCAGGAATGCCCCACAGCAGCTGGGCTAAACGCACCATCGGCAGTCGATGCCCTGCCAATTGCAGGCGCCCCTTGCCTTGCCTGCCTTGATGCAGGCAGCTCTGTTCCCAGGGAGCCTGCAGAAGCCCACGTGCCCCTCCACTCTTTGCTGTAAAAGTGACCCTGTGCCCACAGGTCTCCGGTAGGGCATGCGGGGGGACCCTGTCCTGCCCGTGCTGCAGTGACCGCTGGTCCTCTGGGCTCCGATGGCCTCACGCCCTCTTGGCCGCTGCCTGACGTGACTCCGTTGTTGACTTGCGAGGGCTCGGGCAGGTCCGGGTGCTTTTGTCTCTCTCGGTTGCTCCCCAGTCCTTCTTTGAGRTCCCTCTGGGGGAGATCCCTTCTCTCCTTGGCCTGCTGCCTGCCCACAGGATCCCGCTGCAGCAAGGATCCCTCCTTCCCTGCCGCATTGGCCTCAGATCCTGGGCGCAGGGGCCTGCTTTTGGCGAGACTTCTCTCCTGTAAGAGGACTCCAATAAAGGTGGTGGGGAGAGCAAGGGCCGCCTCCGTGAGTCGTGGGACCGGGGTGGTGGGAAGCGGGGCGGCAAGGGGCGTCGGGGGGTCCCGGTGGCGGCGGCAAGGGCCGAGGCCCGGGGTGGGGGGAGCCACCGGGGGCGGCGGCCGGTGCTGCTGGGTCTGTGCAGGGGGGAGCTCGGTGTGCGGGGGGGGAGGTGGAACTACACCTCCCGGCGTGCCCCGCGGCGGCCGGGCCCCCGCCTACCCGTGCCTCGCAGCCAATGGGAGGCGGTGACGGGGGCGTGTCGCCGGGCAACGGGGCGGGCGGCGGGGTCCGGCGGGCGGCGGGGTCCGGCGGGCGGCGGGGCGATGCCCGAGGGCCCGGAGCTGCACCTGGCCGAGCGCTACGTGAACGCGGTGTGCGGCGGGCTGGTGTTCGCGGGCGGCGTGGAGCGGTCGGCGGTGAGCAAGTGCCCGGCCGTGCCCTTCTCCAGCGCGGCCTACCGCATCTCGGCGGCGGCGCGCGGCAAGGAGGTGCGGCTGACGCTGGCGCCGCTGGGCGCCGGGGCGCCGCTGGCGCTCGTCTTCCGCTTCGGCATGTCGGGCTCGTTCCGGCTGTGCGCGGCGGCCGACGCCCCGCGCCACGCGCACCTGCGCTTCCTGACGCGCGAGCGGCCCCCGCGCGCCCTCTGCTTCGTCGACGTCCGCCGCTTCGGCCGCTGGCAGCTGGGCGGCGCCTGGCAGCCGGGCCGCGGCCCCTGCGTGCTCGGCGAGTACCAGGCCTTCAGGTGAGCCCGCGGGCCCCCTCCGCCCAGCGCCCGGCCCTGCCGCTGCCTCTCCCGCTCGGGGGCTCTGCCGCGTGCGGGCTTTGCGTGGCTTTCTGCCCTCCGCGAGGCGGCTGCGCGCGGCGGACGCCTGCCTGATGCCCTCTCGCAGGGAGAACGTGCTGAAGAACCTGGCCGACAAGGCCTTCGACCGGCCCATCTGCGAGGCCCTCTTAAACCAGAAGTATTTCAATGGAATTGGCAATTACCTCCGCGCTGAGATCCTCTACAGGTAAGCTGGGCCGAGCACCCGGGAGAGGAGAGGAGAGGAGAGGGTGGAGCCAGGCGAGGGTGTTTTCAAGAGACCAAGTTCATCCCCATGCCTACTTCCATCACAGCCATCTGTCTGGTCCCTGTCCCCTTGTCATACCAAGGGGATATGGYGCTGCCCCAGATCCGCAGGTGACTGATGTCTGAGGTGCTAAGGAGAAAGCAGAGAGAGGAAAAACCCCATGGTTTCTGTCTGTAGCTGAGAGACGAGCTATCTGCGGTCCCCCAAGCTGCAAGTCGCAGCCCTAGGCATGGATAACAGCCCTGAGCTGCTCGGCACTCGCTCTGCTACTCCCATTCCCTGTGCCCCCCTGACGTTCGGTGTCCTTGGGACCCCCAGCGCTGCCTCCTGCAGCCAGCCGGGTTACGCAATGCATGCGCCAGCGTTTCTCTGTGCTGCAGCCACGCTGCATCCAGCATCTTCCRAGGCAAAAGACCAGTGCCTTGGCCTGCCCTGCTAAGCCTCTCTGCGGGATCAGAGAATCTGCTTGCTGTAGGCACTGACTGCATCAACCCTTGGGCCAGTAGCTCTTCTCTCAGGCCAGGTTATTGCTCAGGCTGCCCTGGCTACAGTGTCACTTGAAAAGCCTTGAGGTCTCTTTAGTCTTGCACTCCTTAGAGGCCACATTTGGTCCAAGCATTTTCCGGAGCTTGGTGGCTCCTCAGCTAAGCGAGCTGGGCCTCCTCTGCTGGTAGGCATGGGCTRGTGCTCAGCTGCCTCAGAGAAGAGAGATGGGGCTTGTGTGTAACAGATGGGCTCTCCTAGGCTGAAGATCCCTCCTTTTGAAAAGGCTCGGACTGTGCTGGAGGCCCTGAAGCACCAGGAGCAGGTGAGGAAAGGGGGGAATATGCGGATGCTTTCTTGTGCACAGCATCGCTCCAGCTCTTTGTGCAGGATCGCAGGAGCCTGTTCTGCAGCCTGGAGTGCTGCCCTGTCTCGGCATCCGTGTGAGTGCAGGCCTTGCCTTTTCCCTTCCAGCTTCCAGTGCAACTGCTGCTTCTACGGCATTTCTCACCCTAAGTTTCCTTAGGGAAAACTGTTCCAGAGCTGGGATTTAAGGGCCCAGCTGACTTCTCATGATAACTTTTCTTAGGAGAGTGGATGGGAGATTTGCAGCCCTTGGGGCTCTCTGTCTGGTTCAGCCCTCTTCCCATGGGAAACCTTGTGCAGGAACAAGTGCTGGCAGTGTCTCTCCAGCTCACCTTGAGCCAGGCAGTGCTCCAGCCTGTGTACTGGTTAGTTTGCCTTGGGCCAGGAAGGGGCAGATTTCCAGAAAAATGTGATTTCAGGGACTTGTTTGCTTGTAGCCCTGCAGGACTTCTCACTAGCTGTCCCAGGCCCCGGGAGCCTCTCTCGCCTGCTGTGCAGGGAGCAGGACTGAGCTGAGAAATGTTATTTGTTCAGGTTTGGGCTCAGCAATGATGGAAGTGGCTCAGTTTGCTTCCAGATCCCAGTCTGGGCTGAGCTGGGTGCCCTGCTCTGTCTCTGGGCTTAGCTGGGTGCCAAGCTCTGGTTCTGGTTCAGCTCTGCTTCAGAGACTTGTTCCAGCTCAGGGTTCAGGCCAGTTTCAGTTCATGTTTGGTTCCTTGCTCCGATGGGGTAGAACATTGTCATGGGCCCTTGGAGAGCTCACGCAGCCCATAGCTTCTCCCCGTACTGCTGTCAGGAGGTGTTTACTGCTCTGGGAACTGCGTGGACAGGTTTCCACAGGGCTCGGGGTACACCTATGATCAAAGCCGTGCTGTGGTTGCTGTCCAGCAGCCACAGTCTGGTTTTCCAGCCTGGCAGCAAGAATTTTCCCTTTGCCTCCATTATGTTTGCTGCATGGGATCTTTCTCATCGAGCTTCTTGCTGTCGTTTGCCATAAACACCCGTGTCTGAGCACGTCCGCCCCTCCAATGAAGCGGCGAGTGCGTGCAGCACTTCTGCTGTAACATCACGCTTTACAGAGCTCGTTTGCACGTGGCTGAGCCGGTGAGCTGTGGCAGCTCCCAGGACACATGCCTCGCTGCTGTGTTTGCGCTCAGCTGCGCCTCTGCACTTGTTTTGCCTTCAGAAAGCCTCTGGGTATATTTGGGGCCGAGGGGTGAAAGGGTAAAGAGGAAGGGACRAGGAAAACAAACACCTCGCAAACTTAAAACCTCTGGGGAAGGCTGCGGTAGCGCCCATGGCTGAGTTGCTGGTGGGCTACTCTGATCTCGGGGCCCTGGGGGAGAGGGGGTGGCTGTTTTTAAGGAGCCCGAGAAAACCCACGCAACCCGAGGACTGCTTTCGCAAACTGCTAGAATTCCTGCATGTTCCTCGCTTTCCTGTTTTTGTAGCTGTGGGGAACATGCTAATACTCCGTTTGCAGCCTACAACGGGGCCTGCAAGCTTCAGACGAAGGCCAGTTTGCTGTGGAGCAGGCTGCATCCCACAGTTACCTCGCTCGTGCCAGCGCTGGGGCTGACCCAGTGTTAGGGCACCTGTGGGGTGAGATCAGGGCTGGCACGTGCTGCGGCAGGTGGAGGATTTGGCAGCTTATCCTCAGGAGGGCAGGGTGTGATGGGGTATTTGGCTGGGATTCACGAGGAGAGACCCGGGTGAGGCCAGCATAGCTGGCAGGTGACTTTCCTTCCCTTGTCCACCCTTGCAGGATCCTTCCCTGACGCTGAGCAAGAAGCTGAAGCTGAAGCGGGAGAACCCAGATCTCCTGGAGCTGTGCCACACAGTGCCCATGGAGGTCGTCAAAATGGGTGAGGCTGCAGGACAGGGAGCCGGGGGGCAGGGACAGCTGGGCAGTCGGGGGAGACCTGGGCATCGTGTCAGCCTCTCCTGTGTTCCCAGCAGCAGAAGGCTTGGAGTGTGGGGCCCCAACATCATGGTCATGGCAGAGGACAGATCTCTGGAGCCCTGCTGCAGGAGAAGCCTGTGGTGGTGGTCGCTTGCTGAGCTGTGGCCCCGCACCTCCCCTGACCTGGGGTCTGGCCGGAGAGCTCTGCCAGACTGGCTCTCGCTTCCTCTCCAACTCTTAATTATTTCTGTCCTTTCACATCTCTCCTTTCCTAGGAGAAAAGGGCTACGACCCAGAGTACTCGGGTGACTCCACTGCTTTCAAGAACTGGCTGCAGTGTTACTCCATGCCTGGCATGCGCTCTCTGCGTGACAGCAAGGGCAGGACCATCTGGTTCCAGGTATGAGCCAAGGTTGCCGTCTGGGGCCTGGGGCTGGGTCTCCCCACCGCTCCTCCTAGGAAGCACCAGCCCATTTTCTGCTTCTCGCGCTCTGCTTCCTGAGGTCACTAAGCCTCGTGCTGTGACCTGTCCCTGGAGGCCTCCCCCTCCAACAGACTGGTGTGATCACTGGACGTGCAGGTGGGGCGACAGGGACCCGCCAGGCAGCAGCTGACTCCCCCGAGGGATGGCGTGCCCTCTGGGGCAGAGGGGCTGGCTGCAGGAGCCGGGGGCTCTGCTGTTGCAGGGAGCTCTGGCAGCCCTGTTCCTCCTTTGCGAGCCCCATCCCCAGGGTGAGATGGTGTGATGGTGCCTTGCAGAACGATCACGGGCTGATGGGAGGGTCCCCCTTGACGTGGAGGGGGGCGCAGGGCAGGCAGAGCAAGCCCGACTCCTCCAGGTTCCCGAGCAACGTGGCTGTTTGCCTGGTGCCGCTTGGCTGCGGAGTGGAGAAGAGGCACAGATGGGTCCCAGTAGCCCTGCTGAGAGCATCTGCAAGGAAGCTCTCATGGCGGTGGTGCTAGTTCCTGCGTGTTGATCACAGTCCCGTCAATGCTCTGTCGCCTTCCTTGCAGGGAGAGCCTGGTCCCATGGCTCCCAAAGGTGAGTGTCCGCTCCCCTCCCCGTGGGACCCGCTCTTGCTGCGGGAGGGCTGGGAAGGGAGAAGCCCTGTGCTTGCCGTGCCGGCACGGAGGCAAAGGGAGGAAGAAAGCAGCTTGCAGCCCGAGGAGCAGGGTCCCAGCCCTTCTCTCTGTGGGGCACTGACAGCCCCGTGCCAGCGTGGGGGCCCTGGGGAACGGAGGCAGCCCACCTGCGTGCCCTGGGCACAGCTTTTGCACTTGCAGGGTGGTTTTCCCGGCCTGCAGCTGGGTCCCCTGCTGTGCCTGCCAGACTTGGAGCAGGACTGCGTGCTCTCCTTCGGGCTGATGATGAGGGAGCACGACAGTCACTGTGTCTTGGGGGGAGCGTGTTGGGAGGGGAGAGGAAGCCCCTCGAGCCCTTGCTCCACATGAGTGCAGGATTCCCTGCCTCAGCCATCTCGGCTGAGTTCACAGGTCATCCAGGGTGGCGTCCCCGAAGGTCACCTCCTTACGATCTCTGTTTCCCGAGGTGCTGGTGCTCTGCCAGCTGGCGTGGGGGAGGAGAGAGAGCAGGGCCTGCACCATGTCCTCTCGACCCATCTAACCTGGTCATGTCCTCTCATGCAGGAGGGAAGACCCGCAAGAAGCGCGCTCAGGTGAAGGCGGATCCCGAGGCTCCGACCCCCAAGGTACAAAGCGTTGTGGTTGATGCGTCTGCTCCCAGGTCTAGAGGTCCTCCTGTTGCCCCTGCCCTGCTCAGGCTGGTCCTGTGTTTGCCGGGGGCTTCTTCCCCAGAGTTTCTTGTGAGCCAGTAGTCCAAGTGATGCACGAATCCCCGTGCTCCTTCCTTTGCTGCTGCCAGCGGAGCCCAGACTCTCCTCCTTGCTGTTGGAAGAAGTAGCAGGGCTGCAAGAGGTTGCCTCTGGCCCTCCTGGGGTAGGAGCTGGGACCGTGCCTCTCTGCGTATGGTCCTTAAATCCATCTTAGCCCGAAGCTCAACCCTCCTTTCCCCAGCCAGCCGTCAAAAGCAAGCGGGACAGCCCTGCGAGGGGCAGGGTGAGGAGGAGGTGTAAGGAAAGCAGGTTGTGAACAAAGAACAGCAGGGCAGCAGGGCCCTGGGTGAGGCAGTGGGGGTGTTCCTGGTGCCCCAGGCCCCTTTCCTCCATCCCAAGCTCTATATGTGGGTTGGTGATGTCGTCTCGGGTTCACTTCTCCCCCTCTAAACGGTGTGCAGGTGGGTGGGATAAAGCTCTCATGGCGGTTGCCTGTCTCTTCTGAGTAGGAAAGCAGCCTGTCCTGGACCCGTTTGGTGCTGCCCAGGGGTAGGTCCTGGCCTCACTCATACACAATGCTACAGCTAAGCTCCAGCTCTGACTTCGCCCCAGGTCACCACACGCACCTCGAAACGGCGTCCCAGGGGAGCGGAGAGCCCCCCAAAGCCAACTGAGGAGAAGCAGAAGGTGGTGGCTGATGCTGATGAGCCAGGGCRGGGACGTGCCCGCAGGAGGAGGAAAGCTGCTGCTGCTCCAGCCTCCTCCGAGCCTGAGGCTCCGGTAAAAGCGAAAAGAAGTCGGGCGTTTGCACGGAGGGGCTCAGGTGAGGCTTGTTCCCTCATGGCTTTCAGACCTGCTCAAATGCGCCGGCGGGGGGCTGTGGGAGCTCTTGTTCGTGTCTGGGTGGCCGAGAGGGTGGCAAGGGGCAGGAGAGGTGCTAGGTGATGGTGGAGGCTTCACAAGGCAGAACCAGGCACCCTGGCACATGCTGCCTTCTCACTTATTTCCCTTCTCATCTTTCAGGCACAGCCCCTGCAGCGCGCCTGTGACTGCCACCTTCCACGCTTTGGCTTCTGGAAACGCGTGTGGCCCTGTCACCCCGCTGCAGTGTCGGGGGGCAGCAGTGCYGGTCTGGGCTGCCAGGTGATGCTCTGAGCCCTCCCTCGTTCTCCAGCCTGCTTTTCAAGGCCCGCTGCTGTCCCACTGCCCTCGCAGCCGTCGAGACCCGAGTGGGGGAGCCGTGCATTCCTTCCCGTCTCTTTTTAAGCTTTTTTTTAGAACTTTGTTTGGCTGTCTTTGGCTAGAGCTGGCCTGACAGTGTGGTTTTTAGAGCAAGTCCTAGGTGGGACCATAGCTCCTCTTTTAGCAAAGGCAGCGTAAGGACACGGCCAGACCAGACTGGCCTGGTGCAGAAAGCTGCACCCTCGCAGGTTTTGGGGGTGGGGGGCAGGTCATGTCCCTGCCCAGGTCTGGGGTTTCAGAAGGATATTTTAGCTCAGCAGGAGGCGTTAAGGAAGGACAGGGCCAGGGGCCTGGACAGAGCAAGCTGGGTTAGTACTCAGGGGAACCGGGTCTTCTCTGTGCCCACTTTCATTCCTGCTCGCTTTTGCTGTGTCCTGCCAGTGTGGGAAGGTGAGGCTCGCAGCTGGGTTCAGCGCTGGTGTTCACTTAGCCAAATTCCTCCTGCTGTCCCCAGGGCTTGGCGGGGGAGAGATAAGGGCCATTGGCTGCACACTGCGTTGGACTCTGCCCCTTCCCTCTGCCCAAGTGCATTGCTTCCTTCCTTTCTCCCTTTCCTAGCTGATAGCTGCAATCAATCACTGAGAAGGCCATAAGTGTTTTTTAGCTGACTAATAAAGTATTTTGTGTAGAAATGGCCCTGTGTGCATTTTTGTGCCAAGGGTAGGTTGTCGTTTCCCCCTCCCCTCCCCCCCAGCATCT
Organism: Apteryx rowi; assembly: GCF_003343035.1. Lineage (NCBI taxonomy): Eukaryota > Metazoa > Chordata > Aves > Apterygiformes > Apterygidae > Apteryx > Apteryx rowi. Next base: position 2,975,307 of record NW_020449085.1, read on the forward strand.
TCCCCTGATGGGCTGGAGCAGCACCACCCCCCCCATCCCTGGAGTGAGAGCCTGATGCGGAGGACACTAAGCGAACAGCAGCTGCAATAAAGCCCTGGAAGGAGGTGGATCAGTGCAGGCAGCTGGAAATAAGGTAAGAAAACAGGCTGGATCCTGTCTGTGTAACTCTCTTGTTTATTTATGTGCTGTCTGGAAAGTCAGTGCAAGAGGCAGGACGGTCATGGGGGCAGAAGGCAAGAGGCGAATGAGTCTAGTGTACTTTTGTATTTGCTGTCCTTTTGCAGTTTGCTGCTGCTTGGGTCTTGGCGTGGAGACGAGGCTGTCTAACTCCACTGCTCCCCAAAGGAGAGGGGGAGAGCAGAGCCGGGCTGTTCTGTGCTCCTGCTGGCTGCTGTGCTGTGGGAGGGGTGGCTCTGGGCTGGTCCCGTCCCCTCAAGGCTGTAGCTGGCTAGCTGAGGGCAGCGCCCCAGCCTAAGACCCTACTGGTACCTGGATGGGGGCTACTGTTGGGCTGCCCTGGGGCACTGGGGAAAGGTGCTGTGCTCCAAATGCCGGTTAGAGCTGGCTCCCCCTGCCCCAAAAGGCTAAGCATGCTGGGCGGCAGCCCTACGGCACTTTCCTGCTCAGGCAAGGGCCAAAGTTACTGCTCGTTCCCAAAGAACGTGGCTGTTCTCAGGCGTTGTCAGCTGTTGCTCTCTGATGGCCAGTGACAGGGAAGAGCAAGGGGGAGACTGCCCGTCTCTGCAACCACTGCCCCCTCTGCACCTCTCCTGGGGAAACATCATTACTGGGCTGGGGTTAGTGAAAAAGTCTCATTCTCATTGTGTTCCTCCCTGCTCCACAGCAAGAGGGCACTGGTGGCTGGGCTCAGTACTGAGAGGAAAGGTGGCACCTCCAGCAGGTTACCAGCAGGGAAGCCTCAGGCTGAGATTTGAGCTCACAGCATTAGTTCAGGTTGCAGCATCACGAGCAAGGGTGACCAGCGTCACTGCCTCAGGACCAAGAGGACAGAGAGCACTTGGAATGGCGTGAAGGAAAGCCTCAGGCCCTGGTGCTCCAGCAGCAGGCAGCTCCTCGCGTCCGGCCGTTCCAGGAGGTCACAGCTAGGAAAGGAAGCAGCTTGTAAAGTTAAAGTGACTGATCTCCCTTGCCTGCCCATCCCTCCAGCACAGACTTACAGCATCGCCTCTTTAACCGGAAGGGAGGTCTGGAGCCAGACCCCAACAGTGCTGCCATGTGCCTCGTACAGTCGAACCACCACCGCTTCAGGTCTGTCCTCAGCCTTCAGGGATGGAGCAGAAGGAAGTTCGTGCAAAAAGACAGGAGCATCCTATCCTACATCTCCGGGTCTAGCGCGACCCATGTGACTGTGGCTGAGCTGCTATGACTGGGAGCGCATGGGTTCCTGACCTGCCCGGTGCGCAGYGCTACACCGCTGTGGCAACAAGGGCTGCAGTGCCCACATACATACAGAGGCAGACGCTACACCGATCACCGGTGAGTGCCTGTCCAGGCTGGCAGAGAGGCACGCTACCCCCTCCTGTCCTCATGTAACAGGACTTGCAAACCTGAGGGATCATTACGTCCACTCGACCGAGCTTCATGGCCACCCAGTGCACAGGACAGCAGACCATGCCTGCCTGGGTTATGTGGGCTAGAAGATGGGTAGAAGAGGCAACAGCTTAACTTGGAGCCCCGAGCACCCACAGCAGCAGTCTTTTCGCTACAATGTGGGAAAGAGACAACAACAGTTAAGTCCAAGTGCCAGAGGAAAACTCGATGTGTTGGAGCTTTCCTGCTGCTACCTACAGGACCAGCCGCACTGCTGTCTTTGACCAAACTAGTGAAAGACCCCCCACTTCAGCCTCCCCCTTTCTGCCCTGGGCACTTACCTGCTTGACAGTCTCCAGTACGACTGCAGGTGAGCTCACAGAAAAGGCGCTCCAGGCTGAGCACGGGGCAGAGCTGGCTGGGAGCGTGTGAAGAGGGAAATTCAAGTTGTAGGCACACTGGATCACACCAGCATCCTGGAAGGAACCTGCAACATGAGAATGATTAGCCAGCCTCTACGCAGGCACACCCAGAGATGTTGCACCCTGTGCTCACCCCAAGGGTCTCTGGGGCGTCCTCCACCCTGTGTTTCCTGACAGGGTCCAGCTCAGCCCAACACTCACCCCGGTGAGGCATCACAGCGTAGGTGAACTGGTGGTGTGCAATATCTGCCATGGCATCTGGGGACTTGGGTGCTCTCAGCCTAAGGTGAGAGGTGGGTGAGATCGGTGTCTCTGCAGCACCCTCTAGAGCTGCAGCCCCTGAACTTGCCATTATCCCTCCATCACCCAGTCTGGTGTCAGACAAGCACTGTGACAAGTCAGCCGTCTCCCTCCTCTACCCTGAGACTGGGCCCTGCCTTCAATACCAATATGCCTCTGGTTTCTGGCAGCAGGAAACAGACCCTGGACTAGGTGTCCCAGGTGTTAAAAATGACCTTTGAAGGGTGGTCTCCTATGAAAGTTGTAGCTGATGGACTCAAACTGGAATATGTGGTGTTTCTCTTAGCTTTGCGTGTATCCATAACATTGCCATTCCTTCCCTCTCCTTATGTCTTCCCTCCTGGGGTATATTTTGCCCAGCAACAGAGAAATTATATGGTTCAAACATGGAGCTGATCTCTCCTTTCCTGAATGATCCGAGCATAACTCATGGGACTTATATTACCTTAATCAATTTTAATTAAGTTAGTTAGCCAGAAGTTCTTAAGAGACAACCAGCCAGCTTGACTAATACTAGAGTATTTCCTTATTAACTGTGATCATTTACTGCAAGACACCCCTTGACTTCAAAGGGACACTTCAGAGGCCAAAGTGACAGCTGCAGCTCCACCCTCACCCCAAATGTACTCACAGCGAGAGGCTGAGGATGTTCCCGTGGGCTGATGCACCATATTTGCTGTCATTCAGCAATGCCACTCCGAAGCCATGCTCAGAGAGATCCAGCCACTTGTGAGCCCACACCTGCAGGAGGTACCAAAGGAAGTACTTGCACATAAAGATAATGCCTGAGGACACCAGGCATCTGCCTGGGAACAAAAGCAGCTCCACCGTACAGAGGTTGGCTGTCCCATCGCTGGAAGGAAAAGAGCTGCCCTGCTGCGTGTCCCAAGGACTGGGGACAGGAGGATGAGCCTGGCCCTGGGCCCAGACCACCTTCCCTCTCACCTCGAATCGGGCCCAGTCCCACGATGTGTTCCAGTGAGTTGGCCGCTGCAGGTGCCCAAACTGGATCTCGTAGGTAGCATTTGTGCTCCGGACCTGCACAGGGAACTCCACCTTCAGGAACTTGTGAGCCTCCTTCCACTCAACCTAAAGATGGCAGCAGAACAGCATCATCACAGAGGGCTGACAGGCAGTGGCTGCACTCCTGTCCTTCCCCTGTGCACAGCAGCCAGCTCCCACCCAGGCCCGAGTCCAAGCCCAGCTAGCTGCACTGATGGGTCTCTCTTCTGCTCTCCTATCTCAGGGCCAGGAGGGTACAGCCACTCCTCCACTAGCCAAGGAGCCTGGCACCTTTCCTGGATCATATCCCAGCTGCAGGGCCCCCATCCTTGGGCTGCCTTTCCCTGATGTGGAGGAGGACAGGCAGTGGGCTCCAAGGGAGCAATCAGGAGGGAGATGTAATTCACAAGCAAGGTTTGGTTCCCCAGGTCCTTCCTGCACAGCACAGACGTCTTATCACACAGTGACAAGCCAAACCTGGGTCAGGAATCGGATGTATGGGCACGTGGCATCCAGGATGATCTCCTGGGTTAAGGTACTCCTTTCCCCAATCTGCAGAGAGAAGCTTGCGCTTCCCCGCAGCCCTCCAGCCTGGGTGATTTCCAGAGGTTTTAGCAGAGTTGTGACCGGTTTCCTAGAGAAAGAGGGTAAAGGCAGAGCTGGTCTACAAGCCTGGTAGCTCGAGGGTTCCCAAATCCTGATCCAGCCCCATAGACAGCAGGCATTCACTTCCCCAGAGTGACTGCACAGAGCCTCCTGTGAAGTGCAGGAGTGGTTGTAAGGTTTTGTTATGGCTGGGCCTGACAGAGAGGGAAGCAAGAACCTCAAAAGATGAGTCAGGATCTGAGCACTGCATGCACTGCTTCTCTACCTGGTTTCCAGGTGATAATCCATCACATCCCACGCATCCCAGTACAGGGGAATGTCATCAAAGAGAGCAAACTGGTTGGCACAGCATCCATCTAGGACTGACTCTCTGGAACAAAGTGGAACACAGGAACAGCAGCTTAACAACTGGCTTCACAAGCAGCTCAACAAGAACTGAGCTGAGGAGCGGAGGATGGAAGCAGAGTGGAGGAAGTTCTGGTTCAGCCCCCTGCACCTTTGGGAAGCCTTGGTTCCAGAAACTGGGTGAGAGACATACCTCTCTGAGTGTGCCAGCCGAAGCGAGGTCAGGCGTCCCATCGTGTCCAGGCAGACTGCAATCACCCCGTTCTCCATGGTAATGGAGCCATCCCCCTGAGCGGAGAGGGCAGAAAGATTTCACAGATCCAAACCAGCAGGAGCTGGACTGGATCTGAAATGCCCCTTTTGTAAATCAAGTATGCTGGCTTGCTGTGTGCCAGCTTCCCTAGGCACCCCCCCGCGAAATGTTTGATGTGGGGTACATCAATCCAATGAAATTGCAGTTGTGCTTACCTGTTTCATCACCGACACAGGCTGAGGGGGCAGCAAGGGCTCCTTGGCTATAGCGTAGCCCATGCTGGGGGCTGTCACCAGAGCTGGAAAGGAAAGAGAATCTGTTCCACCATCTTCCCCAGATGCATCCCTATTTCACACTATGCTGCCTTCTGGCTCTCAAGTCAGACCTCCCACCTCCTTTCACATACTCCGCTTCTATAGCCATAGTTCAGGGACAAATTATGTGGGATCAGCCCCAAGGAGCAATTTGCCAAAGCAGTGATTCCTCTCCACGGCAGGGAGAGGCAGAACATATCATTGCTATCTGTCTCCATCTTCTGGTACAGAAGTAACCCCATATTAGGCATACCTAAAGTCTTCGCTCCAGTTGGCCCAGTCCTGGAGACGACTTCGGTCCGGTCCCAGGGCAAAGTGTTCAACACGAGGATGCTCTCAGCACTCTCTGACTTGGGCTGCAGCAGTTCCCCACATAAGGACTGCACAGCTTCTTCCTGGAGCTGAGCACCGGCCCTGCGGATCTCTGGGCAAAAAAAAGGCCTGGGTTGGACCCGGCCAGGCTATTTCGCATGTCTGAGACAGTTTCTCGCACTTCCATGCAGTATTCACGCACTTTAGCTACTTCCAAGCTAAAATTACTTATTATTGCTAATATTAATTATTATCTACTAAGTATAATTGTAAACTTTAATTATTTATTAACCTTGTTATTACAAGAAAGATTAAAATAAGCTACTGCAGCTCAACTGAAAATTATTAAGCTATAATAAAGCAAGCCATTGTAACTGCCGGTGGGCAGCTCCTGCCTTTGCTAAGGTCCATCCTGGCATGCAAAAGAGCAAGCAGAGATGTAAATAATACAGGATATTATTTAATTTATCAACTCCCCTGCTAATTTTTTGGCTGAGGTAACACTACTACTGACACATGCCCACACATGCCATCCTGCAGATGTGTGATCCATAGTGCCTGGCATTCCAGCTGCAGGGATGAAACTGCTGCAGCCCCTCAAGGCAGGCAACATTATTCAGGACCCTCTGTGCTCAAATGGAAAAGCCCCCCCCAGCCAAACTCTCTGCCCACCTGCGTAGTATTGGAGGGCATCCTCAACCACGAGCTGGATACAGCTGCCTGGCAGCACATCATGGAACTGGTTGAGGAGCAACAACCTAAAACAAAGAACAGAAGCCACGTGAGGAAGCAGCGGAGAACACCAGATTTATTCTAGCTTACCAAGCCCTGTTTGCAAGATGAACAAACTTAACTGTTTCCTACGCCCTGTTCGCAAATAAATGAGAGAAAAGTTTTTTCTTTTTTTTTTTTTTCCATAGCCCTCTTTAAATCCCTTTATGTTAACACCTGTTAATTGCCAGCGAGTAAGCCACAAACATGTGGAGTAAGAAAGAGCTACTTTTTTTCCCCCGCTTAGGGCTACTAAATATGTTGTAGCACAAGTTCAGACAAGTCAAAACTGGCTAGGAACAAGCTTAGGTTGCAAACTAAGTTTCCAGCCATCAGAGGAGTTAAGGGTTTGGAGCTGTCTTCCAATGGGAGAATCGAGCAAAGCCCTGAAACACTTTCCAGGTGGACTCCTGATCAGTTTATAGACGAGGTCATGTACATGCAGCAGTGCAGTACTGGCTCTGCAAAGGTCCCTAAATCCTAACTATGCTCCCCCTTCCACTCACATCGAGAGGGACTCAAATGAACACAGACTGGTCAGACACCCTTCTGGCTCCAGCTGAACAGGGCTGGGAAATGAGACCATCTCCCACCATCACTTCACTGAGCTGCAAGGTAACTGCCTGCACTGCTTCTGTCCGGCTGGTCCAKGCTAGCTTCGGTGTGCTGAGAGCAGGGATTTCTAACCAGGCTCAAGCAGGGACAAGGATCTGTAGGGGATGGGGAGGGGTAATGCAGCAACAGCCAGCTCACCTGTGCCTGTGCCCCTGTGAAGTCCCCAGCTGTCACATGCTCCTGTACTTTTATAATCCCTGGGCACGGCTCTCACCATCTCCTCCCCAGTGCTGGCAGCACTCCCTTACGCCCTCACCTCCAGAGCCGCTGCAGCTCGCTGGCAGGATACTGAAACTTGCCTCCCTCTGCCAGAGCCAAAGTGCTGAGAACTTCGACATCATGGAGTATGCGCTCGCACTCCCGATTCCCCTTCTTTATCTGGGGCCAAAGCATGGAGAGAAGGAAGGTGCTTAGGAAATTGGTAGCTGGAAATAGATCACTCACCTCAGCAGCAAAAACCCAGCTCCAGTACAGGAAGGTTGGTTATTCATAGGTGTTATGAGTTTCAAATTATCAATGAGTATTTTTTTTTTTTTTGCCATAGCTCAAGCTGGCTTTCAGCCCTGCAACTGACAGCACAGGACATGGCTTAAACCCCAGGCCCAGCTCCTGCTGTCTCTGTTCCCACCGCCCTCCTCTTTTTCCTGTCTCTTCACCCCATCCCTGCAGCTATCAGGTCCCTGCCAAAGTGAAGGATGCGGCAGCTATTGACCAAGGGGTCAATGCTGTGCCCAGCTTTCTTCTCACCCCTTGAAGAAAGTCTTATTAAAGACTAAGAATGGATCTGCTTTCTGGAGTCCTGGCTACACGGTGGCTCCCACTGTCGAGACCTAAAGGGCGTTGCCCGAATCCTGAAGCCACGCGAGCAGTAGCAAAGAGAACTGAAAATGGCCACCTTCCATAGTGGTGAGGGAGACCGCTGTCCCCCTGTCCCGGCGCACACACTCACCTGGGCCTGGGTGGTGTACGTGCCGTTGTGCAGCTCCAGGAAGAGCTCTCCCACCCAGGTGCACAGCTGCGATGACTCCTTCTCCAGTGCAGAGAAGAGTCGGTCAGGAGTGGAGATCTGAACCCTGTGGAAGAGACACAGAGACAGCGATGAGCTGGGAGAGAAGCCCATGACGCAGCTAACAAACAGTGGATCCCGACCAGAAAGGTAACGGCCTCAGAACTGAGGCCTCAGAAACCCCAATCCACGACCCTGCAGAGCTCGAAGGGGTGTGCGGGAGGACTTGGCTGAGTGAAGCCAGGGATGTAGACCACCACAGTGTGGTGGTGTGCCAGACCCCATGTGCACAGAATTCAAAAAGTTTAGGTTAGAAGGGCCTCTGGAAGTGTCCAGGCCAACCTCCTGCTCCAAACAGAGCTGCCTTCAAAGCTACATCAGTAGAAAAAGGTCCCCATCTACTATTTCTCATCTTTGTATCACACGCACTCCCAATTTCGGACCATGGTTGCATGCCCTGTCACCTCCACAAGCATTGCGTTCCCCACAGCCTCCTACGGCCCCTCTCTCATTCCCACCTGCTCTCGCTGCCTGCCATGGGGAAAGGGTCGTACCCCAGGCAGGGACCGACTGTCGGGCACCGCTGCCACGCTGGCCACTCACCCCACGGCTTTGCTGAGGGCTCACAAGCAGTCGGTCAGAGAGACTTCATCTCCCTGATAATCCTTCTTAGCGCTCCACTTGCCTCGCTTGCTCCCTGCCCTCCTTCGCACACTCTTTCCTTTGGTGCTGCTGAAGGCCAGGCCCAGCTCAAAACAAGCGCTCTGTGCTGGCACAAGGAGGGAGGAAGGGAGCTGTCTTCTCACCTTGGCAGCCCATCCGTGTCACTCATTCTCTTCATCCTGTCGAGCATCTTCTGTGTGGGGCCCCCTCCTCCGTCTCCAAAGCCGAAGAGGACAGCGCTGTGGTTCACACGTCCTTTATCCTTGTTGTTCTTCACTGTTTTCAACATCTAGAGGGGGTTTTGGGCAGATGCATTCCTCAGGCGCCCAGCCCCAGCTTCCACAGATCCATACAACGACGCCAGGTCAGTCTTTGGGGTGCAAAGCCCAGCCCTGCCACATTTTCCCACCCCAAGCTGCAGGGATCAGGCACAAACACATCCCAGAGGCAGGCAATCAGCTGCCAGCAATGCTGCTGGCTTTCCCGCTCCTTTCTCAGGCAGCGCCCTCTCCTAGGAGCCTCAGATCTGGCTCCCAGGGGCTGGCACCACACTTCGTGCGCCGGTTTGGCAACCTCACTCACCTCCTCCACTCGCCCGTGCATCCCGTAAGAGTCACCAGGGGGGAAATGGGCCAGGACTCGGGAGCCGTCAATGCCTTCCCAGAAAAAGGTGTGATGCTGGAGGGGAGCCAAAGGAAAGCGTGGTGTCTAGTACAGCCTCCCCCTATCACACAGTGCCAAACAGCTAATGCACAAGCCATTATTCCCGAGAGCTCCCGAAAGGAAATCGCTGGTGACACCTCTACCTACAGTGGTCAATTCACCCTTTGTCCTTGGTTTCAAAGCTCCCAACTCATCTCCATGTGTGCATGGAGGGCCCATTTCAACCACATCAGTGCAGAACTTGTTCACGAAAAGCCCACACTCCCTTGCAAGCCCTGTCAAAAACACAAATCCCAGCACCCATGTCCCCAGGAAGTGCACAGGGGTCAGGCACCTCAGTGCCCTTGAGGATATGAATACCTGGGTCTTTGCTGCCCCTCCACAGGATGTCTTGACCGATCAGTGCAAGGAGAGGCTATCATGGACGCACGAGTCCCACAGGCTGACCACTGCTCCTCTTTGCACCACCCAAGGTTGCACAAGGATGGGGAGTGCCACCAGCGCAGGGGATAGCAGAGGACAGGCTGGGTTTGCCGTCTGCCAGCCCTGCACACAGATCACAACTTCCCGTCTGGGGGGTGGTGGGGAGCACAAGAAAAATGGAGGCAGCAAGTGTTTGTAGGCCAGGGGCCTAGTAGGGATCTCTAACCATGTCCTTCCTCACCCTATGGCCTGACAACCACATGCCACCACCATAAGCTGCCCATGTCTTTGAGCTTCTAGAAAAAGAGCTGAGCTAAAGGACTGGCTCAATCTGTGGAACAAACTGGTCCAGCCTTGCAGACAGACTCCAGCAACCACATCCCCTGGGAAGAGGGGAAGCACAGCTCACCGGGAAGGTGTTCACCAGGTTCCAGCAGAGCTTCTGGGTGAGGAACCGCCTGATCCCACAGCCACGCATCAGCTGGGGCAGCTGGGCTGAGTACCCAAATGTGTCTGGCAGCCAGAACTGGGAGCAGCAGAGGGAGGGAAACGCACAGGAGTCACACTCTGGCCATAGAGCACAGCCTAAGCACGGAGGGGGGTAACCTGGCATTCAGGCTCTGAGACCCTGTCGCAAAGGGGACCCCGGAGGTGCTAGACAAACAGCAATTCTAGAGACCTGTCAGGGACCAACAGGCAATACAACCAAGGCCTAGGCCTCTGCTAAGTGGCATGATCCAAGCTCTACATGGGGGATGGTGTATTCACTCATCAGGGCCTTAGCTGGCAAAAGCAGACCTATGTGAGGCACCTGAACAGCAGCCCTGGAAGGCAAACCACAGAGAAACCCTCACCTGCAGGGAGGGACCGAGGGAGAGCACAGGCAAGGGAGGCATGGTGAAAAGGAGCAGGTACCTCTGAGCAGGTCCGGCCAAACTGCTGCTGGAAGAACCGCTGACCCTGGAGGAACTGCCGCACCATGGACTCCCCGCTGGGCAGGTTCCCATCCTAGGGGAAAAGCACAGGGAGTCAGTGTCCTTTTCTCCAACACGCATGTCAAGTCAGGCACAGAGGAAGGGGAGGTCCTGCAAGCATCCCGTTCCCTATCATCCTGCCCTGGCAGAGCATGGGAAGCATCTAACAGGACAGAGCTCAGCACTGCACAAGGGAGATCAGCCCAAGACAGGGCAAAGCAGAGTCTGGACAGCAGCCTTGAGGGATTCTGGGTGGTGTGAGAACCTGTGACAACTCTCTGCCTGCCCAGGAAGTAAATGAGTCCCTAGATGAGTTTCCAGCTCACAGTGCAGTCACGGGTAGCTCTGACATGCTGAGGAAGGCTTCTAGCAATGGGAGGAGCAGAGCTCAGTTGGTCTAGACCAAAGGTCCCTTCTCAGGCAATGAGATGATTTGGGGGGTGAGAGGGTGGGTATTTTTGCTAGGCTGGACACTGCAGACATTGCTGCTTTCTGGCTCCTGAGAGCAGCACCAAACAGACAGGCACAGAGGAGTCTCTGCTCTGGCCAGGACTAGTTTCAGAACTTGTCCCAGACAGAGGTGGCTCAGGAAAGATGCGCTGAGGCAGAGTCGCCACGATTCTCACCATTTCTACCCAGGTGCCTCCGACAGGAATGAACCGTCCCTTTGCGACATAGTCCTGAATTTGCGTGTAGAGCCCAGGGTACCAGCATCGCACCCACTCGAACTGCTGCGCCTGCCAGAGCACAGAAGTCAGTCTCAGCTCCCACCCCACCACTCCAAACAGAAGTCCCTGCTCTCTGCAACTGCACAGGATGCTCCTGGTCACCCCCCTCTCATTTTGAGTCATGCTGAAGAAGCAACATGCTACAAGCAGAGGGAGAACTCCTCAGAGAGCTTGGCAACAAGTCACCATGCTGTTCAGAGCAAACACAACCTTCCTGACTCTTAGCGCTGCCCAGCTGAGAGCCTCAAGACAACCCTCATCCCTCAGAGAGCTCCTCGGAGCGCTGTTGACCCTCTCAGGCAAGAGGTGAGCTGCGCATGCAGCAGTCTTGGCTTCCAGGGTCTTTGTTGTGTCCCTCAGGCAATGGTCTGGCTCACCCAATGGCCCCAAAGCCAGCAGTCCTGCAAGCCAAATCCCGCTTGTGAACCTGACCACCCTGAGCTGTCAGTACAGGGATCCCGTCCCCCGATTCACCCTTGGCAGGAGGGAGGTCACTCACCTGGGAGCAGACAAAGGTGAGCTCCGGATTGCACTCCATCAGACGGACAACTGTGACCCAGCTCCGAGCGCACTTCCGGATGGTCTCCTCATATGGCCACAGCCAGGCTGCGGGGAGAGACGCATGGCCCTGCCATGGCTATTACTTGCCACAAGCTACCTGGGTGAGGTAGAGCCAGACTCCTCTGGGAATGGGGCTGTGCTGCCTTTCAAGGATCAGCCAGAGAAATGCTAGAGCAACGTGCTGTCCTTTGACTGAAGTTGCCTGATAACAGCACAGTCCAGGACCCCCAGCTCTTGCTTGTCCAGCTGCCTTTGAGACTGAAACCCTCCCTAGGGACTGGAAATTGAGGGTTGAGATTCAACACGTGGGGGAGAGTGGGCTGTAACCCACCCCTCATCACTAGCCCCATCAGGGCTCCAAAGGACACAGCTGGCCAGACACACGTTCCCCTGCCTTGGTGCACTGGGCAGACCCTCTGCACGGCAGCACAGAAGTCCCTTTCCCTTCCCTTGGGGCTCGGTGCCCTGGTGCCTGGAGCCCAAGAGCAGCTGCTCTCCCTTGGGCAGCACACAGCGGCCTCCCGGTCAGCAGAGGGGGAGCACCGTGCTGCTCTCACCAGAGTCAATGTGGCAGTGACCCATGGCATGGATGGTGTGCTGGCTCTCGCCGTTCTTCTGGCTGAAGATGGCCGCAGCCAAGCGACGGGCAGCGGGGAAGGTGGACGGGTCCGTAACATCACACAAGTTGACCATCTGGTTAGCAGTGTACAGCGCCTGAAAACTCCTCTGGTTTTCCTCCCCGAGGAGCTGGGGTCAGGAGTGAGAATAGCTTGACCCTGAGCTCAGCACATCCCTCAGCTCAGAGCAGCTCTCTGTACCAATATGGGAGCCACCTGCCCCAGGGAGAACCTGCTACCTTCTTCTGGCATCTGCCTCTGCTACTGGTGCCAGGCAAGCACCATGCCCCCTGCCTCACGACACAACCTACTGTCTTTGCACATTTGTCTTTTAAAGACAAGTTAGACAAACACCCATCACAGATGGCTCCGGTCAAACAGATCCTGCCTTGGAGCAAGGAGTGGATGAAATAACCTCTCACAGCTTCTCTCTGCTCAGTTTTCTCCCACTCTAGACAAATGTCAATTGTGCTAAAACAGCACTAGCAAATGCCCCTTCCTCCAGGGCCTCCTGGTGGGGGCAGATAGCTCTTAGAACAGTGAAAGAAAGAGATGAAACGAAGGTGTTGTAGAAGGAGGGGTAAATGGTAAGAAAAGGGGGAAAAATGAGCGCACAAACCTGGGCCATGTCCAGCAGTATCTCCAGATCCACCAGCAGTTCGTAGACATCCCTGTTGAAGATGGCCAGCTCAGCCTTGCTCAGGGTGAACCTCTTGTCAGGGTCCGGAGGGGCAATCATGCTGCCCTTACCGGCCCCAAAAAGACCATTGCAGGCCAGCTCCACGTACAGCGTCAGGCTGTCAAGATCAAAAGGAAACCATCAGGGAGCAGATCGCAAGCRATCAGCTGCAAAAGTCCATTCCTCTCCCCAGACCCAAACTCCTGACAGACCCACTGAACACTGGATCCTTCCCAGAGCCCAGAGCATCCCGACACTGCCCTGCCAGCTAAGAATGGACACACCAAAGGCACAGCATCAGACTAACACCCCAACAGCAGGTAAGCTTGTCTCTCTAGGTGACAAAAGACACAGACTGGTCAAGGCCCAGCTGACTACCTTTGCCAGAGCTGGATGGTCAGAAGGTGGCACTGGCTCCACACAGCTCTGAGCAGGCATGGATATCTCACCCCAGCCTCTTGGCTTCAAGGGACTCCAAGCTCCCCCCGACAGGGGGCTCTCTGGGGCTCTGGCCAGATGACCACCCACCTGTGGGGCTCCGTCTCCTTCAGGCTGCTGGTCAGGATGTAGCTGGTCTTCTCGCCCTCCTTAGTCAAACCCTAAGCGGGGAAGACAGCACATTTAAACACAAAGCTCCACAGCTCTTTGACAGTGGGCCTGACAGCTGCTGGACGGGCAGGACGAGACACCACAAAGCCCTGCTGGATGGAAGGGGTCTGATCCCACATGCCTTTGGACAAAGCTTCCCCCAACAACAACTGGCACAGAAACTGCTACTACCCAGCAGCGACATAAACCCTGAGGGTATTCCAGGCCTGGGGACACCACCACAGAGAAGAAAGCAGGAAGGGACTGCAAAGAGTCACCTGGGCCGTTCCACTGCCCCAAAGCAGGACTTGATTTGACCTGTTCTAGTCCCAGCAGGAGTCTGTCCCACTGTTCTTGACAGTGGTGGAGATTTACATCTCAGGCCCAGCGCTTGCCTATGGGCCCTGCAAGACAGATTTGCTAATGCCTAAGCAAGAGATATTTAGCTGTTACTGGTTTGCAGACTTGAATTTTAACTCCTGTGGAGGTGCCAACCTCTAGAAAACAGACTCAAACCCACTACCTTGCTTGCTTTTCTGGGCTGAATTTCCCAGGCTCTTTGGCAATAGTCCGCAGACCTTTGGAGGGCCTGCACCGTGTCCTGCCTGATTGCCAACACAGCATGCAAACCACTAGTGTAACCCTCCCTCCCAGGCTGAATACCAGCCTCTTCACGAGCACTGCCCATCTCTGCACAGCAGCTTTTCATGTGTTCAAAGACGGTTCTCCTACTGGCTCAGAAACTACTTCTTGAGGCTTAACAACCTTACGAGTAAATATCCTACTTATGTTTTTCTTCACGATCACACTGACCTCCAACTGTTCTTGACTGTCTCCTGTTAAGTCCATTTGTTACATTACTTCCCCCAACACATACAGGTATTACTCTGAAAAGCGCGTAACAAACGGAAAGGGGTTTCTACTGCCCCACTAGTGAAGGGTAAAAAAGATACAGAGCTACAGAAATGGCTCTACAGGTAGCAGAGCGCCTGGCACAACTAGCACACACCTCACTCATGTCTCCTTACCTGGACAGGCTGGGCGTCTCGCCACACCATGCCTTCGCCATCGCTCTCCCAGATGAAGTGCACTTCCTGTCCTGCCCATGCCTTGGGGATGCTCAGCTCCACCTTAAACCAGCAGGTCTCCCACCTGCAAGAGAGCATGCAGCAAGTTCACCCCACTGCTGAGACCTTTGCCTGAAGGAGACCAGAAACCAGTCATCGGAGCCTCCATGGAAAATGCACGGCGGGGACCACACACGCAATTTCACTGTGATTCAGCTGTAACGAGGCTATGCGTCCACAAAGACCTGCTTTAATCTACACCCCAGACGTGGCATAGTCTGCAGGGTGGGAATCCCACACAGTGGTGCAGAAGACAATAAAATCAGAGAGTGCCAAGACTGGAATTATCCCTGGGACCAGACAGGCCATCAGAAGGCAGCCCACAAACCCCGTGGTACTGGCCCCAAACAGGCTCTATATCTCCTGAGAGATACAGACAATAAAACCGCGTCTTCGACCGCTGCTAGGGAAAACCCCAAATGTACCCCCAGCCCTGACAGAGCTTGTAGATCCCACACAGCACTAAATATCAGAACAACGACTACGACGCCACTAACACGAGCCCTCAGCAGGAAGGACCAACGAAGCGGGCTCCTCACAAACCCTCACCCAGCCCTATCCTGCCATCGGGAACGGGGACTTCACCTTCTGCCACCCCATGAAGCTCGCTAAGCGATTCCTGCRATTCGGAGCTCTGGGAAAATCCGCCCTAAAACATGGCTCAACCCCCCCTGCTCTCCCAAACCCTAGCCCAGACTAGTCCTCATCTCTGAACACTCTCACATCTGAAGCAGGACGCAGGCTGAGTTAGTTTTTCTGGGCCATCGGTTTCTGCCTAAAACATGCAACGGGGAGAATTGCCACCCCGTTCGCTCGTCCTCGAGAGCTCGCGAGGACGCAGGCGCACAGGCGACGCGAGGGGACTCCAGCCCCGGCGCGTGGAGGGCCACCCGGAGCCGGTACTCACGTGGGCCCAAAGGCATCTCCGACTTTCGCCGGCCGGAACTCCTGCGCGACGGCCTCAGCGTAGGGCACCCGCCGCGGCGTCTGGAAGCAGGAGACGGACGCGGCCGGGCAGCGGTCCCCGAAGAGCCTGCAACGGCCAGCGAGCGCAGCGCTGCGGGGAGCCGCCGGCAGCCGGCGTCTCCTAGCAACGCCCGCCCCGGGGCGGCACCGCCCCTCCGGGCGGCTCCTAGCAACGCCCACCCGCCCG
>NW_020449085.1:2991449-3033130 GCF_003343035.1 Apteryx rowi
GTTGGCGGGGCCGCGGCGCAGGCTGCCGGCGGGGAAGGGGAGAAGCAGGCCGGGCCGGACGGCCCCGCCCGAAACGCCGGGGGCTGGCGGCAGCCGCTGCCGCGCCAGCCTGCGTCGTGCCAGCGGCTGGTTCGCCCGAGCTCCTGGTTTTCCCTGGGAAGCAGCCTCGGGGGGGAAGTGCCCGCTTCGGGCGCCCGCCCGGACAAGCGCCTCAGGGGGAAGGGCCCTCCGATGGGCCGCGTGTCCCCTGCCGCCGGGGCAGGCCCCTCCGCGGGGAAGCAGCCGAGACACGGCCTCCAAGGTCACTGGGGTCATGTCGTCCCCTCCTTCCCATCGTTGCTTATGGTTATTCAGTACAAGCAGCGCCGTCGCCTCCCTAGGCCTCAAAGTCCAATGGGAAAAAGAGAGAAACCAGCCCCCGCTGTCACTGATCAGGCTTCGAAGTTCGGCACTCGGAGCTGAGGCAGCCAAATCTGAAAGAATTCAATACGAATCGGTTTGGGAAGGATCGTTCRTTCACAGCAAACACAAAGCCACCGAACGCCTCCCCCAGCTCTGCTTACGGGCAGCGCAGGCCAGTCCCGGCTGCAGACCTGCGCCGCGGCAGGCAGAGCGGTCGTGGCCATCCCTCGGCCTCGCAGACACGGCCGCCAGCCAGGATCGGCTCCCTGGGAGAAACGGTTCTGCACAGGAGGGCACTGCCGCCTTCCCGGAAACATGGCTTCTTGGGGAAGCCTTGCGGATGCCTTGGGACACTTTAGCGACCCCGAGACCGATGCCGCGCTGGGAAAGGGCGCTCACCRGGGGTTTGGCCTGCCGGGCTGTGCTGATCTTTCCCCGCGCGGCGGCTGTAACTGTTCCCCCAGAGAATTACAGGATGAAGAGGCGCACGCGCTTTTCCTCCCTCTCCTCTCTGACAGCTTTAATGGGGCTGGAAACGTGTTTCCGAGGATGCCGTTACTCACTCCACAAGCGTCTGCTGATTCCCCTCCTTCCCAACTCCAGGAGACAAATAAACAGCTAATTACTGCCTCCAGCCACCACAAAATACTGCGTGTCTTAGTAAATGAATTGGAAACCAGAGGCAATGCCCAAACAGAGATGTTTATAGCCCGGCAAGCACTAAGCGAGCGCTCCCAAGAGCCGTAGCTTCTCTTGGTCTCAGTCTAAGCAGCTCTGCACCCACCTCTCTTCCTCCCTGCACCCTGCTCCCTCAGAAGCACCCCAGATTTCATTGTGTATGATCAGGAAGGAAGAAAAATCTGTACACAATGATTAGCCCTGATATTTTAATGGAAATACTGCACTACAGTCAAGTTTACAACATTTGTATAGAAATCACATGGATAGTGGGCCAAGGATCACATTACAGAATACAAAAAGCAAGTTCAAATAAAAAGAAAAAAATCTTTGCTATTGTACAGGCTGGGATCAGAGCTTGGAGCTCAGATGTCAGACACGGGGAGGGAGGAAAGCCGCTTGTGAAAACCCTGCTGCGAAAGGGAGAGGTCTCCGTGTGGTTTATTGGTTGGGTTTTCCCGGGCACCGCAGCCGGCGGGAATCCACGTTAACCCCCCTCCGCTCGGAGGACATGCAGGCACAGACTCGGGACAAGACACCCACAGAGCAGCAGCAGCAGCTGTTACTTCCAAGCTGGTAAAAAGTCTAAATCACCCAGACTTCTGCTTCCAGATCACCTTGAGCATACACAAGAAAAAGGGGGGGGGGGTGTCAAGACCGGCGGGTGAGGAGCAGGGGAGCGCGCGTAAAACCTTTGCAGCGGAAGAGGACACGCAGGAACCCCTTCCCGTCCGCTCACGGCAAAAGGAGGAGGAACGAGACAGGTGACTTATTGCTGGCAAACTCTGAACATTCCCCGCTGGGCTCTTCCCTCTCTTTCCCTCTCTCCATAGGAGGCTCCCGTCCATCTCCACGGCTAGATCTGCCTTCCGCACATTGGCTGCCAATGAGTAGTGACCCCCGGGGGCCGCGCGCTTCGCCTCCGCCCCGCCGGCCGCGGGAAGGTCCGCGAGGGACCGGTCCCCCCGGACCTTCGCCCAAGCCTCTCCCCTCTCCGTCCTCCACACACACACGCCTCTCCTCTCCCTGCCTGCGGGAAGGAGGGGAACTCGAGCCCTGCGAGGAGCCGACCCGCCGTCCTGGAAATYCCCAGGCTGGAGGGAAGCGGCGGCGCAGCCGAGCTCGCGGCTCCCCGCCGGGGATGGCGGAAACAGGGTTGGGCGCTTAGGACTGGCAGCATCGGTTTGTGCAAGGAAAGCTGCCTCCTTTGAGGAGGAGAGACAGTGCAGTTGTGTCTGTCGTGGCTTACGAAGTCTGTGCCGACTTCTTTTTAAAATCAGGATCGTCCCTGTGTTTAAATATCTGCCAGCGCTAAACTTCTATACTTAAAAAAATATATATCCCATATGTGGATTTCACTAGTGAAATGCACCAAAACCCACCCCGCCCCTCGCCCTTCTCTTGCACGCACGCACGCACCACGCACAAACACACACACAGAGCAGCTCTATCAAATACTGGTTTGGTACTTAAGATGTTTTCTCCAATACTGAGAGGGAAAAATACATAAGCACAATCAACCCCAGCTAAGTAGCTCAGCAACACTTCCCAAAAGCGAAGGTCCTTGGAGCTGGAAGACTAGGTGGATAAAAATTACCCACCAGGAAAGAAAAATTAAAAAAATTAAAAATTATATAATATATATTTATATATCTTAACAGACTGCTTATATCTCGGTTGTGTCAACCACAAAACACACACACTGCCTCTGCTTTTTCCTCTCAGATTGTGAAGCCAATAACAAAATGGTGCCCCCTCTTCCCCACCCCAAAAACTGCATGCTGCATGGTGCCTTTCAGACCAGGAACAGGGCTGTGGGTGAGCGAGTGTCTTCCTCCAGTAAGAACAAAGACATTTTTATTTACAAAAAAAGGAGAGAAAAGTTTCCACACAAAAGCACTACAATGATAACTCCCTTTGGTAAAAAGTGTAATAAATGTCTTCGTAGGTCTGTCTGTAGGTACTAATTCTCAAGCCACCTGGTACTATGGTACACAAGAAGCTAGTACAGTTATGCTAGCACATCAAGCATACTTCCTTTAATAAAAAACAAAAAAAAATTGACAATTTGTACATTTATTTACAAAAAAAGGAGGGGAACATGTTAAAACTGTGTTGTTTTCTGTGGTGTGTGTGTACGGACATGTGTGTGAAAAGCTGGTGCATGGCACTAGGAGAGACTAGTAAACAAGCAGGTACAAAAAACAGTTCCACTGGCACTAGAAAGGACAGACCAATCTGCACTGGTTGAGTCCAGCATGGAGGGCGGAGAGGGAAGCGAGGGCCCGCGGTCGGCTCCGTGAGCGGCGTCGGGCTGCGAGAGCGCCCRGGGCCCTGCGAAAGCTCCTGCAAACTCGCGGTGCTGGAGCAGAGGAGATGCCGGTTGTGACAGGCACCTCTGGGGTTGGTGACACGCAGCCAAGCGCGCGGCTTGGAAACGCACCGATCAGCTCCGGTGGCGGCGAGCCTCCCGTCYTCTTCCCTCAATGCTCAGGCCTCCGGGGAATTAAACCTCAACACTGCTGGTGTGTACGAGCTAGTCGCGTTCCTCTGGGATCGCTCGGTTCGGAGAAGGGTCCTTGCCTCCGCGGCGCATGCTGAAGTCGAAGGGCCGGCGGCCAACAGTCCCAGCACGCGTCGGCAGAGATCCACGTTCCTATGGAGAATCCCGCTGGTGACAGGTTGTACCAGCCACCCACTAGTCAAGTGGCCATGTTACGGAGATACACAGTGAGGGGAGAAAGGCATCTTCCTCATTTCCTTGATGCGCACACACACACACACACCCCCCGGGGTCTTCCCTCGCCCAGGGCGTTTACGGTGTCTTGAATATTGTGCCGTATTTGACGCGGTACTTGTTAATGCTCACAAAGTGCAGGGTCTCTGTGTCACAGGTGGTGGTGCAGGGCACCAAGCCCTCCAAGCCTTCGCCCATTAGCCACTTGCTCGTCTCGGCTGCCATCTCGCGGGTCACGTGCTCCTTGGTCCATTTGTCCACCCAGGCCTGGAACCGCTGGTGCAGCCGCTTGCTCACTCTTTCATGGGACTACAGAAACAGGAAGAGGTATTAAAGAGAGAAGGCTTCGACCGCTGATTTGCAACAGAATTCAAAGCTCAGCAAGCAAACCACTTTCTGTGTCAACATAATTGGCTGCAGGGAATTTGTACCGGAGACGCTGGCCCTTGCTAACAACAGAGGAAAAACCCTGATAAAGCCCCCCCAGGTCTCCCTTCTCAGAAGCCTAGCTCTAAGGAAATTACAATGGCAAAACAAACTCAGAAATACCAAAAGATTGTGCTAACAACTGCCAATTCTGTCACAGCCCCTTTTTTTTTTATTTATTTTACTGCACCCCACTACGTAAGCGCTTCGGATCTAATGAAGAGAAAGGATCAGCCCACACGCCATCGCAGAGCTGAATCTGGACAGTAAAAGAAGTTTTTCAACCGCCTCCTTCAGTGCTTGATGTCATGAACTACCCCCGCAATAATCTCATGCTCTTCATTTAATACAGCGGTTCTCAGCCTGGGGACACAGAACATATCCTGCGTCCCTTCCGCACCGGCAAAAAGGTCAATGCGCCCTACGTGCTGAGGCGGGCGGCAGGCGACGGAGCACAGAAAGGAGGGAAGCACGGCGGGATGCGGGAGCGCAGACAGGCACGGGAACGGCACGGGGGATTCGCAGGGAGCGGGAGCGGGCAGCTCTGCAAAGGCCGTGGAGTGGGGCAGCTGCTGCCAAGCCCCCGGCCGGCTTCCCGCCGCCCCCCGYGCCCTGCGGCCGGCGACCCCGAGAGCACGCGAGCGGAGCTGCGCGCCTGAAGCACGGCCCTGCATGCGCGCGTGCAGCACGCTGCGCGGGGACACCGGCCGGGAGGATTCGGGCAGGCTTATCGCGCCTTGGACGTGCGGGGTCACCYGACTGCTACAGAAAATTAAGAACAGGGCCAGATCTAAACAGTTTGAGAACCGCTGGCTTAACGCAAGTGTCGAGAGAGAAAAAACCATGCGCATTCTTGGATAAGAGCATGTTTAAAGAATGTAGAATCCAGGACAGATGGCTTAAAATCATGGCCTGAAACTCACGATTACCATCATAATTTAAAACTGTAAATATAATTAAAGCTCAAGATTAAAACTAACTTATTTATTTTATGCTTCGTTTTATTCTTCTCCCAAAGAACGATGGCTTCTCAGTGGCTGTTAACCATTAAATCCAATCAATTTGTAGTTAAATGCAGCTTTTGCAGCCCTTTCAGTACACTTCACTAATCAGGAGGTTATGCTGCATTCTAGGTGCTTACAAGTCCAATAGTTTGACCTCTATTCAGATTCTTTGTGATAAACAGTGGCAAACTGTGTCTTGTTTATGAGATAACTTCTCCTCGCGGTTTGTGCCAATTGAATTGCATAGATGGAATTCAATCACAGTCCTCAATACTGGCATTTCAAAGAACCACTATTTAACTAAACATCTGATTTGGATATAAGAAGTTTAACAAAATTACTTTTAAATGGATTGAGTAAAACCATTATTTGTGTTTCATCAACAAGAAACAGATGGTAACTAGTTGTTTTATAAGTTTAAATAAATGAATGCAACGGAGACGCTGGAGGATGATTTACTATACAGGAAGCGGTGCACACCTCTCCCACTCCTTCATCTCCTAGTAAATTTTCCCAGTGGTCAGGAGTTCGCTGAGAAAAGCAAATAATTCAATAAACTGCAAACAATCTCTGCAGCTATAGGAGGGACTATTGCTGACAGAGCCTCTCGGTTACCTTTGGTTCCAGTTGCTCAAGCCAGTAACTTTTGCCTGGAACTGGCAGGTTTCGCTTTCTTTTGCACTCTAAGCAAAGGCATTCCGTTTAGCAGTTTGTTTCGAGTAGATTATAATAAAATTACAGTGAAGTATTTAAAACCTCAAGTTTAAATAACCATACTAGAATAGGATTTTACTGTTAAAACCTACTATTTTTCTCTGTCGGACAGAAATATTCCAATGTGATGAGAAAAGTAGCCAACTGTCCAAGCATTCAGAACACCAAATCAATTTTCTTTGACCGAGTCATTGCAGATTCAGCTCCTCTGGCTGTTTTCACCGTGAATAAAAGCAACTCCCCAACTTTTATAGCTCAAGAACAGCCAGACAGTTCACACTTCCTCCCCTCTCCTTCATCCCTGCTCCCCTCTCTCCCTCCCAGCCTATCCCACACACATTCACACCCTCCTTTCTTTACCCCCCCAGTTACTGTTGGCACAGAGTACCACAACAGCTTGGACCAAAAGCAAATTTGAGTAACTTCACAAAGGGTGAAGCAAAAGTCGAATTCCAATTTATATCAGCGATCACTTGCACTGACTGCTATGCAGGAGACAAGACAGTTCTCTTGCACCCAGGACTTCCTCGCCCTGGGAAAATACCCACGGTGACACCTCTGTAGCCGTGACCTTGCTGCATCCATCTTTGCCACAAAGCCAGTGTTTCTAGAGCAGCTGCTGTATGTTTGCAGCACTCTGCCGTGCGGGAGCGACCTGAGGACTCCCGCTCTCAGTGACTGGGGACAGGAGACGCTGAGGGGATGGTACCCCGAGGGATTTGCTGGGTTAGAAAGCATTTGGTGCTCTGCACTCTGAATGATTCCTCTTTGGAGGAGCCCTGGAAGGACAGGCACTCGCACAAGTCACCACGAGAACACACAAAAGACAGGCTTTCCCTAAAACAGGGGCAAACCACCCATGGGAAGTGCCTCTTGGAAGAAAACCGAGAGCTAACAGTTGAAACCACTGTCCTACCATAGTAAAACTCTCTGGAGAAAAGGGAGGAGGGATGGGAGGACGACGAGAGTTAGAGGAAGAAATACAAAGGATTACACCTTAAGAACATTCAGAAGATCTTTAGTGTCTTGGGAGGACAAAAACAGCACACCATCCTCCTGGCAACATAAAGACCACTAAATGTTACCAAATGGGATCCCCAAGGACATTTTATCTGACTCTTCCCACCTGACCTTTGGGAGTAAGAGGTCCCGGAAAACACCAGCTGCCCACCCCAATCCTTTCACTCACTCCTACCTGCTGAGCTCGCAGCAGAGCGGTCCTCCTGTACATGTAATCCTCCGATTTGATCACGTACACCATCTTATAGGAGTTCAGTTTGAATTTACACTCCAGCTTGTCCAAGCTCTCCACGTTCTCCATGGACTTCTTACTGTTTCCCTCCTTCCCTTCCTTCTCCTGCTGCTCCCGACCACGCTGACACTTACGGATCCGCCTCAGATTCCTGCAAACCAGAGAACCCCTCTTGGAATTAGTGCTCACCCTCTAGTACTAGGCTGGATGTAGCTGGTGGATCTGTGCTGACCCTTCACGAACCTGACATACAACTTGGAGCACAACTGCCACCGATTAAAGTCATCCAGGCTCAGACCCCTACAACAAGTCAGCCCGCTGGGTTAGCTATTTCTGAAATGACGGCTATTGTGCAACCAACTCCCTGCTCATGAAAAACCCTGACTTGGCACCCACTGTTTTTAGATAGAGGGTTACCGTAAGCCAAGGCAGGACTGCCAGAAAACAATCTGGCGAGTCAACAGCCCTCACCCTCTCTGCCACCTTTGGACCATGCCATCTCTCAGTCACTGGAGAGCAGGAGCCTGGGGTGGACCCACAGGCTTTTAGGATAAACAGCAGCACGGTACTACTATGCCACACTGCCAGGGTAATGGCTTCTATAGTGGCATCAAAATACAGGAGCGACTGAACACCCAAAACTGTGATAGAGCACAATTGCTCTGCCCTCTATGGCCAAAGACAGTCCATCAGGCAGGGTTCACGGCACAGCCTGCCACTCACCTTGGCAGGAAGACTGGTTTCTGGGCCAGGTGCTCCCGGAGCTCAGGGGAGGTAGAATCGGAGTTGACGTACCGTTCCACGTAGTCTGACCAGCGCTGCAAGTGAGCACACAACACACATTAGCCACTACTTTCCCACCAAAAAATGAATGATGCTTAAGGAGGCTAAGATGGAAGTTATATGATGAACACAAGGTCACCTTCGAAGACTCCATGCATTTCGTTCCCACAAAGGCAAGTACAATGTATCACTATGTGGTTTTGGAGACTTTCTAATATAGGAAAAAACAAGAAGGATTTGGCTACTCACATCACTGAAAGCTTTATGTTGTGTTGCTGAAGTTTCTTTTTTCTTGCGCTAACAGACTCTGGACCACAACAACAGTCAACTGGACGTCCTTGTCCAGTGCACCCTTGACAAGCACAGTCAGCTCTCTGGACAAGCTGCTCTTACCTCTGCTTCTACTGGGTCATCAGAGTTCTCCTCTTCTGTGTCCAGCAGTTCAATGGTTAACTGAACTTGACCTCTGCTCTGAATGAACATCAGCTATAAAGCAAAATGCAGAAGGGACTTTAGTAAGAGGTTTCAAACAGAAAAAACCCTCCACTTCTCACTGGGGCAAAGGGAGAATGAAGCAAGTTGCATAGTTTTAAGGCAAAAATCAGTGCCTCCCACATTACTGACAGAGAAGGAAAAATGCTAACCAAATTGCACAATCTTTGAGGAACAGAAGTTTTAAAGCTTTCCAAAAAGCTTTTTTTTTTTTTTTTTGGAGGGGTAGTGGTCCCTCTTGAACCCCCAAGATAAGTTTGAGGGAAAGGGAAGAGAGATTACACAAGAAGGCTTTTATCCAAAGTATTTTACTAGCTCAAAAGGGCCTGACCACTTCCTGCATCTCAGGCAGAGGAAGTATGGATTTGATTAGAACAGTGCACCAGGTTTATTTAGCAATGTATTTAGTCAGCAATTATTTAATACCCAGTCAGTATTAGCGGATCTTTCCACAGTCTAAAAAGGTTGAGACCCCAGAGAAATGGGAAAGTTTTATCTAAAAGATTAAAATCAGTGAGAGCAAATCAATCAACATGATACAACCCTAAGACTTTGTAAAGCACAAGGGATATTCATTGCTGTTCCAGGAAATATATTTCTCCCTTGCTTCATCTCTCCTCAAAACCTCATTTCTAAGGGGCCCTTTCAGAAACATTAACATCCCTGTGCGCAGCTCCACTCTGCCTGTGTGGACTCACGTAAGTTCTGCCCCAGACCGTAGCAAGACCAGCAGTAAGTGGGTTCAGTACATCACTGAAAAGATGCTCCTATGTGCCAAAAGCTTGGGACCTGTCACCGAAATTCTCCTGTTAAGTTTCAGAGCCACAAAAGGTCTCAGAGGCCTCAGGGCTCTTGGGCAGCTAAATAAAGCTCCTTTTTTAAAGGACTGGTGTCTCTCCTTTTCACAATGCATTCCCCAAACCTCACTGCTTGCTGCTTTTGTATGAAGGTTCGCAGCCATGGCTTTACCTTGAAACAGTTCTCCTCTGACATGAGCTGCTCGGCTTTGCGCTGGTATGTGGCCTCCAGAAGAGTACGAGAAGACTGAGAAGCGAGAAGGCCTCCAGTTGCTCCATTGTTATTCTCTGACAGGTAGAGGTCTGTCACCTGCACGCAGATCTCATCGCTCACTATATGCTGGAGCTGCAAAAAGGAAGAACAYGGAGAAGGTGTTCGTGAGGACGGTGTTATTACTCAGGGACAAAAAAAAAATGCCTTTGTGCTTAGTGCCTCTTGTCTTGCAGAAGATGCTTCTCCTCGCCTAAGGCACTTAGGAAACCTTGTTTAGGAGACATGCAAAACCTGGATGGCCCATCAAAACCCTGAGCAAGGCAGCCAGCTGGAAGAGTGACGAAGTCTCCAAAAATACGTTTTTGTAACCGGCATCAGCAGGTTTTGACATTAAAGAAAACAGCAAGTAAAGCTGAGCCTCTGTCTTTATTTGCCAGCGTTTTAAGCTTTGTAAATAAGCTTTGTTTAAGCTTGGTAAATATAAAACTACAACTAATAAGAAAGAAGGCATTCTTTTTATCTCCTGAATACAAATACACAGTAGCAGAACGAGGCAACCTCACTTCTCACCCAAAACAAGCCTCAGTCAGAGGACTGGAGTCTGCTACATGCCCATCTGCACAGGTTAGAAAGAAGCAAACACATAACCATGAGTTTAAGCCTTAGGAGGGGGAAGAAAAAAAAAAGATGAAAAAGCATCAATTTAAGGCAACAGTCTTAGGAGCTTCTTCCAGTTGCAGATGATCRCTGTGGATTTTTACATAGCCACGGTACCTTTTACATAGCTGCTATCTTTTAAAGGACAGCAGGTGACAAAGTATAGCAATTCATACAAAGCTATATAGGCAGGTGATGTTCTGGTCAGCAGTAAGGCAGAAAGGTTTAGAGCACCGTTCTGTAGCATAACCACAGTAAGTGTTTGCTTCCGTTTGTGAGGCATGGAAGATTTTAAATCAAATTCTTATTTTTGTACAAGTTTAAAATCAAGTCTTTTGACTGTTTTTTCAATTCAGTTTATCTCTGGATTGAAGTAAAGAACTTTTGAAAAGCAACTCTATCCTTCTGAAAGAGGAAATACCTTTCACGCAGTTCTACTTCCAGCCTCTTGCATCTACTTTTGGTCTTTATGCTATGAAATAGAAAATCCCTTGGTCACACATTCTTCCTACCTGCCCAATAAAATGGCTAGAGTTTAATAACTAAAGTTAGCTTCTCAAACAACCAGATAAAAGACACAAAGCTTTTTAGAAAAGGCATCCACTGTCCTTACAAAAGTGGTGAAAATGAATTAAATTATTTAAAGGCCATTTAATTCTTTTTCAAAGTTAAAGCAAGATTGCTCAGGAAACACTCTGAAGATGAATATTTGCATCCTAAAGCTGCTGGAGAACAAAGACAGAACTCTACATGCACAGAGAGGATACTCCCAATAATTTAAATACATCAAAATGTATCCTTTATCCTTTATTACCTCTCTTTATATCAGCCCTAGAGCAGGGTTTAAAAACATCCACAATTCACTTGCTGAAACCTGAAATTCCACACTTCGGCATACAATACTCTCYCTTAAATCTGGACCAGGACTCTCATTTCAGGAAAAGACCTGCCCACTTTCTCTACCCTGGTCCATCCACCCTCCAGGGTCTGCTGGCAGTCACCTGTCGAACAATGCTCTGAATCAGCTTGTCCATAGTAAAGGCGATGTAGGCATGAATGGTGAACATTTCGCGCAGGGAGTCTTCATACTGCGAYGAGTCCATGTTCCCATCCAGGAGATTGCGCACCATGTCCAGGAACGCTGGGTAATAATCCTCAACATCAATATCCACTGCRACAAGAGAGAACGGAGAGATGAACACACATACCCCCCAAGAAGGGTCACTCTCACAGAACAGCTCCATTTCTAAGAGCAAACAGGCCAAGAGTTTTGGTCCTCAGACTACTCTACCCAGTCAAGGTGAAGAGTTACTGGAATGGTCTTAAATTCATCTTTTATAGACATTTAAATGAGACCTTTTAAGGCCCCAGGTACTTTCATAATCTCTTGCTTTCTGGCTCTGGCATCCTCCATGAGGCCTTTATTTCCGAGAAACTTTTTAAAGCACTTAGGGAACTCGATGACACTTTAGATATGTTAGTGAAAAATGAAAGCTCGTATGAAGTAACTGCTGCACATTACTGTTCTACTATTGCCAATTGCTATTTGTGTCCCACATGCCCACACCTTCCCATCTTCTCCCTCAATTCAGTGCTGTACAACGGTAACAAAAGAGAGATTTCCACCCCCCTCCATCAAAAAGGGTTCACCATTGTAACACGTCTGGAGAAACCAAGTAAGCTTCGTCAACATGCTACGAATAGAAGCAGCTATCTTCCCAAACCTCACATCAGAAGTCACTCACTAGGCTCCTTCAGTCGCAGCTGGATTGCAGGACTGTCGCTCTTGTCTCGCTTTATGCCTAGCACTTCCCTTTCCCACTCCCTTTCCCGCGTCTCCTCTTCGATTTGCCGCTCAGCCTGGGTGCAGATCCTCAGCAGCCGCAAGCACAGGATCTGATGCAGTCGCATGAATATGTACCAGTTGTTRTTCACATAGAAGAGATTGTAGACCTCATCCATGCCCCGCAGCTTCTGGGCCGTTGTGTTGTTGAACATCAGCTTGGTTTTGGGAGGACTGCCTCCAACACCATTGTGCTTTTTTGCAGCCCCAGTAGCTTCATCCACATCCATTTCTTCTTCTTCCTCCTCTTCCACATCTGAGAGTTCGCCTCGCTGAGCAAACAGCAGGTCTGGAATGAAGTGATACATAATCTGCTTGATTTTGTACTTGTCCTCTTTCTGGATTCCTGTCTGCCGTTTCACATGGTGGATGATGAGAGAGGCAGCATCTTCCAGGATCTGCTTGTCTTCATAGGCCAGTGATAGGTGTGGGCCTGTGGGTACTCCAGCATTGTCTTCTGAAGCCTGTTCTTGCCTCTAAGAACAAAAAGCACAGCACATAAATTAGACCCACAAACACCTCCCTATGCCCAAGAACCTTTTAGAAAGCTCCCACAGTGGCACAGACTACCTCTCTTCTTGCACCCCCTTGACACAGAGGGAGAAACCAAACCTTCCACTGAGACAAGTATGCTCTTCAGAACAGACACCAGAAGTTCACAAATGTTTTTCCTGTTTGCATGCCTTCATCATCCCATTTCTGTTCAAGAACCTGTGGCTACCTGCTACCAACAGGACAATGAGTCTGTCATCAGAAGGCTCAGTCATCTACCCCTACTAATTTAGCTRCTACATAGCAGCAGTCACCTCGTGACTACACTGACTCTGCAGACTGGCTGCATTCAGGAAAGTGCAGTCTTCCCTCCTCAAACACAGGCAGCTACACGTAGCCTAAGGCAGCAGGTACAGCCCCTTCTCTGTGAGCATCCCACTTCCTCCAACCGCACCAGCATCGAGGGTGAAGAACAGGAAGGGAAACTATATGTGCGGAGTACATAAGCTTGAGGGAAGGAAACTATTGGTGACCATCTTACCTCATCATAGATGCTTTCAATCTCGTTGAGGAGACTCTTTGACCTCAGGACCTTGGTATCATTCTGCTTGAAGTTGATGCCCTGGTGGTCCAAGGATTTCAGGTAATATTTCTCATTCTGCTCTCGCCAGACTTTATTAAATCCCCTCTGGGCTTCTCGCCATTCCTCTTCTTTCATCTTTAACCTTGGATCAAGAAAACAAAAGACCAGGGTGAGTTAAGAGATATAAAAGTCTCATTCTGAGCATTTAAGGAAAACCTAGACCATGGTAAAATGGGAGGTTCCTGGACACTGTTGAGAAAAGCTGAATCCCTCATGAAAGGTGCATGAATGAAGGCCATCCTGTGGACACAGCTTTACAGGATGGGCACCCTGCACATGCTCTGCTGAGCAAACCCCTCTGGACTTCTTTCACGTCTAAGTAACACAGCTCATCGCAACTTGGCATCACTGTAGCCCCACTGAAGAGACGCGAGAGCCACAGCAGGTGGTACAACTCTCTTAGAAATCCTCAAAGAGTTGCAGAGCTCCGGCTGCTGAGAAGGAGCAGCTTAGTCTAGATGATTATCACAGTTATAACCCCGCAGCAAGCACATCGGAGCTTCCTGGGAATCAACTTCAGAATCACTACTCAGTGTTTCAAGGTAAAGCACATGCTGCAGCCTGCCTAAGGCAAYGCAGCCACAGCAGTTCAGAACCTGACCCCCAGGGAGAACATCCTTGCAGCAAGGTGGGGGAGACGTGACCTTGCAGGTATCCCGGGCAAAACTGTTTCTCTCAACTGTCAGGACCCTGAAACATGAGAGCAACAGTCCTGCAGAGATGGTAAGTAGCTGGAAAAGCATGTCTCCTTTTAGCTGGTTTTACAGTTGCTGCCTTCCATTTTCAGGAAATATCCCCTTGTTTACATGCCCAAAGGGTAAGGAGAAGATGTTGCTTTATTATACTTCTATACAGCCTCCTGCTTACACATCTCCTCAAGCTTCCTCAAGAGTTACAGCATTCACTCCCTCTCCTTGACCAAGTGAGGCTGACAACAGAAAACTGAGTGGGAATCTGAGTGTAGCACAGACACTGCAATTTTTGCCGATGGTCACTTGCAACAGTGCGATTTGGAAAAAAAAAATCAAATTTACCCTGTAACAATCCTCACAGTAGAGATATTTTTCTCATCTTACATATGATCCTGACACCACTGCATCCAGGGTTAGGAAAAAGCAGGGTTTAAAAGGAGACAATAAAAGTTCTACATCCCTCCAGCTGAGCTGGTGACATTTTTGTTTCAAAAGGGCAATAACCTTTTTCTAGGCGATAATTATGAAATACAGCAACTGATCAGAACATAAAATTCATTTCTTAAATTACATCTCCTGGAGGTCAAACCCTGTAGGGGCAGAAATTAGGTACTTTTATATAAATCTGGATCGTGGATCACACATTGCACTTTGGTAGAGCCCACAGGGCACGGTGTCAGAGCAGTACCTTTTCAGCACGATGGGAACAGCAACAGATGGGTTCTTGCGAAGGCCATCAATGATGTCGGCTGCTTTGTCAGCATATATCCTCTGCAGAGCCTTGCGGTGGATCACCTCCGAAGTGCCACCTAGAGTGTTGTCCAGTCGGAATTTGGCTTGCTCCTCAGCAGACAAGCGTGAGAGTTTCTTTTGGATTGCCTCAAGGACGCGGATTGTTGCCAGGTTGGTCTCCAAGACAACATCCAGCTGAAATGAATGGTRCATTAGCCATAGCTGAACAGATAAAAGACAATACTTCACAGAGACTAACATTTAAGTGACATGAAACAAGAAGCCATGCATGTTTAACAAGGTGTACTCAAGCAGCGGTTTCCACGTTTGGCTGTTCTAAAATAATCCAATTATATATTTCATCTGCTACCTATATAATACTGTGCAAGAATTTAAAGGCTACTAGAATGATACCTTTAGCAAATTACATATTCCATACGGGAATAGAATACAATTGATAGTTACTCTACAAAAGGATGTGACAAATCTGAGCATATTCGGGTAATTGCCAAGCTAACTTCAAGTCAAGATGTCAATCATATAACATCCTGAACATATCATTTTTCAGATTATTACATGGGAATGCATGTTTCTGTGCTTTACAGAGGTAACAAGGACAAAAAAAAAAAAAAGAAGAAGAAGCATCGATTATACACTGGCCCTTGAACATTTTCATCTGGAGTGATTTGAACAGAAGAGCTCTGCACAAAAAGCGAGAGGCAGAGGTGATAGCTTAGWGTGAGATGTGGTTATTCAGATGCTGCTTCTTGCATTGCAGAGTACACAAGCTCTTATGTAGAAATCAGGTGACAGAAACATAATAAAAACAGATTCGAAGAAGCAGTATTTAAGATAAAATCAGATCAAGATCATTAATTGCTCACAGGACCCCAGGCTTTCCAAGGCATGAATAAGGGAAAATAACTTACCTCAAAGCGCTCGTCCTCGCACCTGTAGATGTGCTCTTCATATTGCGTCTTCTTGGAGCTAACAAATGTGGAATCTTCGGACCAGGAAGGGAAGGAGACCCAGGTATCATTCAAAACCTTTGAGTAAGAGAGGGGAAGATAACCACCACAGTGAGTCTCCTGAGGGGGTCACAGGACTGCGAGACCCTTGGCTGCCTGTGAGCCCAGTCTTCTGGTAGCAGAGTCTAATTCCTCAGTCTTAAAAATTGTCTCTTGCTTCCTAATCAAGATACCGCCCAACATTCACAGGGCAGGCCCAAATGGCTGGGATAGAAACATCTGGGCAGTCTGAAAAATTCATTAGTTGGAGTTCTGAGAGAAAACTTGCAAGGGAGGAGAAAAAGAAAGATGAAAAAAGCTTTTCYTTTACTTTGGATGAACCAGCTGGCTGTGGTTTACTAATCACACGTATGATTCACCATTGACAATATTGGGTCATCACACTAAACGTGACTGTTGCACAGTATGTGGTTTCTGTCTCCAAATAAGGCTAATAAAGAATATAAACCTGTACCCCAACGACACCTTTCCTGACAGAGATGCTGAGCACCTGCAATTTTCATCACCTCCCAAACAGGAGCAGAGCATTCCCCAAACCTCAAAGAGGCCAAAGGCAAAGAAACATGGATTTTGGCAGGCAATCGTGAATGTCAGGCCCAATTTTCATAAACCTGAAGCCTGAATAACTGAGTAATTAAGATTCTCACATGAAGAAAAGTTTATAACTGCATCACACAAGACACTTTTGAGAGACATGTTAGGACTTAGTTTAAAAACTTATAATTGTTCCTTGCCCAGGTAGTTTTCACTGTCCTACCATCATTTCAACTAAACACTTATCACCACTGCTAACTGCTTGTCTTGGTCATCCACGTTCATCCTCCCCATCTTTCAGGGAACGTAAGCACAAAAAAGCATTTTGTTCCTAAACTGCAATCTTTTGGCTATTTGTCCTAGGTGCCGCAGATGTTTGTAGGCCCCCAGGGAAGGGATTTCTGGGATTCTCCCCTCCTCCAGTGAACACTCTTAAACAGCATGTTTCTTAACTGGCCTTCAATAAGAGTCCTGCCCATTCACCTCCCTCCAAGCATTACCTTCAACACCAATGAAGGAATAGGATCAGCCAGTACCTTTCCCACTTTAATCAAAAGGTCATTACACACATTAAAGGACTCAGTGAGTACATCTGATCCCTCAGCAYGCGTTCAGGAGACCAGCTTTGGCTCCTGACTGAGAAGTTTCCCTATAGGGAGCCAATTTCCCCAAGCAACACACTGTTTCTCAAGACGGAAGTCATGTTAGCATTTCAGGTAGAAAGAAGAATGGGGGGGATATGTGGGAGAATTTATTCACAGAAAACATGATTTTAAGGATGGATTAGAAACAAGCTTGACAGGGGACTAAGTGGGAATTTAGTTAAAAAGGTAGCAGTAATCTTTAATTACATACTCCCTTATTACAGATCCCTGAGACCACATTAAGACCATACAGAAAACTAGTTCTGTCATTTCCTAGCTTTAGAGTTTTTACATTTGTACACTTAATGTTTTCTCACACACACTGTATACCATGTAAAATATCTTATGTATCTAATGCCCCTTAGTTTTGCTTAAGCAGTTAAACATCGCAACTATTTGGCATTTTTTTCCAGCTGCTCCTCAAAGCATTGTGCAACCCTTTCACAAGCACCAGAGGAGAAGAGGTGAGGCCATCCATCAAAGCCACATGAGTACCAAATCTTTCCCCACCTCCCGACCAGCTTCCTGTATGGCCTATTCCTAGGCTGAAGCTTCACCCTATAAAATAGCTTCTGGCTACAATCCCCACATTTCCAAGAATGCCGAGTGCTCACTCGCCACCAGGAACACCTGAGGGTGTATTTCTCCTGGTCTCCAACACCTGCTGTGGAGACCCCTGAGCCAGGCTGGTATGTCYACACATGCCGGTGGAGATGCCAGCCCGGGTCCAGAAGCAACATAGCTGCTGGATCTCAATGCTAATGAGATCCCCCGCGAGCAGCAGCCTCCAGGCCCAGGCTCCACACCGGGCGACACACCCACCAGTTCTGGGGCACACGCGGTGGCACAACTCAGGGCACACTCTGCTGTGCAAGAGCGGATGTGCCCTGATGCTCCCAGAAACCTTTTCAGCATAGCTCAGGGATACAAAGTAAATTCTCATCCTCTTCTTTTATTCCACTTACTGGTGCTCCATTCCCTCTAAGAAGATTGGAAACAGCCTTCCTTTGTCATGCARTTCTTGCGTGAAAGTGTCTTACCTCTTTACACAGCGGAGTCCGCCCTGTGCACTTGGGTTGCTGGTAGCTCTTGGGTAAGGCCCGGTAGCTGGAGCCCAGTCTTTTACAGGAGGCATAGTCTATCTCCATGGCAATCCCCTCAGTAGCCCGTTCCTTTGGATACGTCTCCATGTGAACAGACTCTTTATACCCCAGAAAGTTTTTAAACCAAGTGAACAATTCTGGGAATTTCCTAAAAATAAAATGAATGATGTGAAAAACTAGCTAAGAAGAAATCAAACAGCGCTGAGCTGTGATACAGAGGCTAGAATTGCTTGCTACAGACAGACTGTGTCCGTGATGGCCCTCTGAATTACCAGCTTGGTGAGAAAGGACCCTCACAGCTCAATCCCACTTCCACAGAGTCTGAGAGAAAGGGAACCAAGCACCTGTTGCTCAGGTTGCAGATTGCTCTCYGGTGCAATTAAGGTGCTTTTGGATTACCACCCCGTATTGTCAGGGATAAACGGACAAGCATCAGAATATTCTCCACGTGCCATGTTGGTACAGTCTCCACAAGCAAAGAACTGCTTTCATGGCAGAGGCAGCACCTCTTGCAAGATGTGGGATCAAATCTGGGTCTCCCAGACTACTCTCATAGTGAACCCAAGCCAGATCCCTAGTTGTCTGCCAATATGTTCTTAACCTTACAACAGATCTTTTGATTTTTTCTTTTCAAGTTGGAAAGCAGTAAGAAGAAACTGAGAAGTGACTCTGTAACTGTCCTGCAAAATGTTTCTATGCTGAGGAGCAACAGCTTCACGCAGCCCTGTCTCTCAGACAGCACGGACCAACACAAACTTTGAAGAACGCTTTTTTTTTTTTTTATGGCCCAAGTTAAAGTCTACTTGTAGATAAAAGTTTTCTGAATAACTTCTTAGTCTAAAATAGTACATCTGTTCAACTCCTTTTTCTCATATTGCTGCAGCTTTGCATGAGATATTGAACCTGTTACACTAATTGAATCACTGCTCATTATTGCTTTTTCATTACATGACAGATTCCAACGTCCAATTCTAGAATAAGAAAGAGAACTGTAATATACCTTTCCCAATACAGATATTCATTCTTATAGCTAGGAGTACAGAAGATGGATGGGAGAAATACATAATTTTCTGGTTGAATACTTCACCTTTTCTAGCTAAAAGTGGTATCCTAATGATACCTGACTTGTCCAATTCCAGTGAAGCTACATAAAAAGTAAGCTCCTTGGGGCAGTTTCTTTGCACAGTAGCTAGTGTAACTAGTTCAGGGGGCCCTGAACCCAATTTACATTGTTATTACCTTCTCCGACTCTACTCAGAGCTCAGTTCACAGGAAGAAGGAATATTAATCTTGCAGGTCAAAGCTGATGAGAGGATATTTATTATGTCTGTTCTAAGTGATTAATACAGAGTTGTTCTGTACACCACTAGCAGTTATGGAATCATAATTTCTGTTTAAACTGTAGTATTCCATATCATTTTTGGCTTCTGGACAGAACTTCAGTTATTTTTTGCTTTTTTGAAATTTTAGTGGGTTTGTATCAGCACTCTTTTTCAGGGGACATTTCCCACATTATTTCATAGTCAATCTCTTCTTGAGTGAAATAATCCATGATTCCAGCGCAAGAGGCTGCAATAACATGCATCTAAATAGTTCTGTAGTACCAGCACTGCTCCTGAATGCTGCCTGCCTGCCAAGACATTGCTAGAAATCTCAAAAAAGCTCTTTTACCTCCTCTTAAATAAGAATGAGAAAACGGCAGTGTACAAGAACATGAAACTGGAAGAAAAGCTAAAGTGGGATGCTTATTCTTCTGCTCTAATAAAAGTCTGAAGGTCCAAAGCACATGGCACTTGCGCAGTATTAACCACTACAGGGCTCCCCAAATTTATCAATATCTTCCTTTCCCATCTCAACAGGCCACTTAGTAGCACTGGCACCTTACAATGTACATTCATGACACCCCCTCAGACTGCGCTGGAGGAAATAGGAGACCTCAGAGAATGAGCTGCCATAAAAGCGACTCACGCAATCCTCTTGTGGACAGACAATTCAGCCAGTGGCAGGCCATACAGATAAAAATTGGGTCAACAGCAGTGGAGGAAGTGGGCAGCAGAGGGGGGATTCCATCTCAGATTTACTCTGTGGCCTAGACAGTTCAAGAAACCACTGCCTGGCTCCTGGAGCTGTGTTCCTCCTCTGTGCCACACAAACACACAAGACGCATTCCTCTGAATGACCACAAACATTAGCTTTTCTTTCCTGGCTTTGAAACAGAAGCAGACCCATTGGATTAAACTTCTCACCTCCTAGCACTGACAACGTAAAGAAAGGAACTTGTCCAGGCTCCACTTACCCCAGGAATGGAGAAACTAGCTGCACAAGCTCAGCCCGGGAGATCACCTCCTGGTTGAAAATAACCAGGCAGCGAAGGAAGTTTTCGTATGCCTCTGTGCTACGCAGAGCTTTGCGGACCTTACAAAAAAGAGAATGCAAAAATCTTTCAGAGCAGAGAACAGCAAGCAATAGTATTTTACACATTTCCTCTGACCATCCACAACTGTGGGCAAAAGCCTAAATGAACTGAACAGAAATTAAGTTGTCCAAGTCCATAGGACCAGAAAAACAGCTTCTAAAGAAAGCCATCTTCTTGCTGGATACACCTTGCAACATCAGCTCTCTACGCTCGGGTGCATTATTTTGAGCAGAGGAGCAGCAAGTGAAGAATGAAATCCCTCAAAAGAAACCCCTAACAGCTGGATTATGAAATTCTGCAATCGGGGATGATGCAGTTGTAACAGGAGCACTAGAAACCCACCCAGGCTGCCTCTAAACCCTGCAGAATACTGCAAGTATGGAGCAGGGGGAAGAGACTTGTACCCTAACCGATACCATTCCAACCTCTGCCAGCCTCCAGCTGCTCTATAGCTCGGGTTATCACAGATGAACCAGGTTCTGCAATCCTTAATTTCTCACTAAGAGAAAACTGAAAGATTCATTCCAACACCATTACCCTTCCCATGAGAACAGTTAGCATCTACACATCAAATGGAGATCTATCATCATTAAGATATTCGTCATTACAATTACAATTCTTCAGCAGGGATTTTTACATTTACTCTTGTTAACACCTACACATTCTCCAAGCGATAGATTGGTTCCCAGTTACTATTAGCTGATCTACAGGGTGCTGTGAAATGCACCACATCATCAGGGAACAACCAAGACTTTCATCAATGCGTGAGTATTACTCAAAAAGCTTGTTTGCTCTCAATATATACTCCCCTCTGAGCCATAAAGAAATGCATGGACATCTTAGGGAAGAGGCCAAGGTACCACCTGGAAACATCCCACGTGGTCTTTATCTGTTCTACACGGTAAACCAGCGACAGGTAACAACCGTGCAAATAATTAGATTCATCTCTCAGGGAGAAAAACTTAAAACCAATGCTGACATGAGTCAGCTGCATTGTAAACTGAGCTCCCACACTGCAGGCATCTGGTTGTGGATGGGTGCAGCAAACCGTGCCAACACAGCAAGAAACCCTAGGCACAGCATGAGTTGTTTGGGGATTTCACGGGATGAAAAAATTTGGAGTACGAGTTACAGAAAAAATTTCCATTCCTGCAAATTTCCACAAGATTCAGCAGCCATAACCTCTGACACATGCTCCAGGCCAAGCCGTCCTCACAAAGGCTAGCAGCAGCAGATGAAAAGCTAAGAGAATCATTTTTGGGAAAAAGACACATATATCTGAGTAAAAAAAGAGGACAAATCTTTTAAAAAATTCATGGGATCTGACTTAAAGGTCATTCGATACATCCAAGTTCAAGTTGACAAATGCTATCAGTGCAGCATACATACCACAAACTGCACTGTGATAAAAATCAGGGTACCTACATGCTACGAACATAAATCAATGACACAAGATTGCTTTCTCTGAATTAAACTTCTCACCTTCTCAAAGAACAGAGATTCTGTCCCCACACCATGCTTGCTGGCTTCTGCCAAAGACTGGTCTTTTAAACCAAGCAGCTTCGGTTTCTTCTGTTATAGATACATAAAAAAAAAAGGCAAGACAAAAAAAGGCTGTTCAGCTGAGCAGGTTGCTGTATTTTGTATATCTATTGCATAAGGGTTTCAGCTTCCCTACCATACTACATTTTTTCAAATAAAAGAAAGGTGTTTTTCTGGAAGGAAGTTTACATGAAAGTGTGTGTTCCAGGTTAAACTATTAATCTTTAATCAGTGGCATAAAACTCCAAATATTTCTAATACAAGGACATATCCTTTTCTCTGTCTGGTTGGCTGAAATAGTCACTGGTTGTAGTCTATCTCATTTTTCTAACTAATTTGCAGAACTACAAAAAAAAAAAAAAGAGTTTTTGACTAGCATCCACCCAGTTCTTCAAGCCTTACATCTCCCTAAAATTAGTGTCTTTCCTCCTGCACTCCACTGCAAGATCCTTTCTTTTCCCCATATCAGCCCAACACTCCACATCCTAACAAAGGCTGAAAGCCACCTCCAAAATGTGTTTTATTTTGTTGTACTTTATTTGAGGAGGAGCAGAGAGGCTACAAGGGGAAGCAAATCAGTGAAATTAAATGATACAACTACATGTGGCAATGCTTTTCTTTACAAAGCAAGATACATCACCTTCAAATAAGGCAGACAACTTGTTCCAAATGCACAAACACTAAACCACCTGGCCACTAGACCATTTTTATTAGACTGCAAGGCCTTGTTCTCCCTAAAACGTGGGCAGTTTGAAAACGGCAAACTTGGCTAAGAGAATAATCGTTAGCCATTGTATTGTAAGGCTTATCATATGAAAGATGAACAAAGGTGATGCCATCGCATCTGCTCTAAGTTCTGCTTTAATAAAGCTTTTGGGCACACCTTTATGTTTCCCTCAGCTATCCTCCCACGTGCCTCAGGAACACCACTGCAAATTCTGGATAAACTTATTTTGTGACTTTACTGAGACTTTTTTCTTCCAAACTCCACATCTCCTTCTCATCACCAAACATTGCTTTATTAACCAATAAATACACACCCACGCACTCTGCAGCATTCTAATAAGGGGGGAAAAAGCACTTTTTTTTCCCAAGCCAGCAAAGTGACTGTTACTACCCTCGGGTACAGATAACAGCACCAGTTTATGAAAATTAGAGGCAAAGTCCTGCATTTAGAAACAATCACTTGAAAAGGTTTCTTTTAAAGGCAAGCACTAGCTTCAGTTTTCTCAAACTGCAATCTGTGCCTTAAAATCACACAGGTTTGTAAAACGCATCCTGATTTGCCACTGCCTTCTGGGAAAAAACATGACTGCCAAACGAACAGCATACGCTCTTACCTTCACCGGAGGGGTTGCTCCAGTTCCTGAGTGCCGTCGTATCTGACAGCCGTTCTGGTTGGGTCTCTGCTGCTTGTTGTTGAGCTGTGGCTTCTTCACCGTGCCACCATGGTCATTTCTCACAGATTCCACTTTCTCTGCAGTTGTTTTACTTAACAGCTTATTTAGAAACAAACCCACAGGACTGTTAGAGCTGAGTTCCACATATCCAGGCAAAAAACCACGCCTGATTCTCCTAGCTCTAGATGACCAATGTATTTCACTGCAGTTACTGCGGTCTTGGAACAACTCTTTTAGACAAAGGGATCATACTTAAAAGAGAAGCTATTGACAGGAGTCAATAGCTTTCACTGTGGCCCCATTCCCACACTCAGTAGAAGATCACTTGAAAAAAAACAAGAAGCAAACAAACAACACAGCACATTTTTCTGAACTCTGGCTACATAAACAGTTTTCCATTAAGTATGTCAGTCCCACTGTATCTACAAGGAGACTCACCACAGAGCTGTTGGCATCAGGCAGGAACTGCCCAAACTCTGAGAGCAGATCCTCCTGGTTTTTGAAGAGCCGCGCCACCTGCGCATACACCTCCTGCTCCGTCAGAGCCGGCGTGTAGTTACCGCCTGCCTCCTTGGCGTTCCGCTGCTCTTTCTGACAGAGGAAAGAGCAGAGGTGTCAGAAAAAGGGCACCTGAACTATTAAGGGAAGAGGAAACAAATCAGTAATAGAACGAATGAAACGACAAAGGTCTCGGCATTTTCAGTAAAAAATCATACTGAATGCCCAGCTGGCCTATAAACATTAGACACTGACTGAGCAAGTGTTTTCTCTACTTTTTACATTAATACGATAGCCATGCTGTCTCTTCACGGTCCATACTCACAAAATGACAAATGGGATTTCAAAAAAGGCATCCTACCTGTTATTTCAGATGCTTGCAAATAAAGACGACTGATGTAAATCTTTTATTTCATGCTGCTACACAATATTGTAATTTGCAAGAGTCATCTGAAAGCTGGCTAGCTTGCTGGCCACAGCTAACCCAGTACAAGACCAGAATGAGAGTCCTGGACAGGCCCCATGGCACAGGAAGAGAAAAATGCCTACATACACTCAAAATCATAGTGTTAAAACTAACCTGATATGTATGGAGGATCTCCAGGAAGGCCTTGTAGATGTCTGGCTGTCCCTGGAACCGATTCTTGATCTTGTTGACATAGTTGATGGCATGATTAAACTCAACAGGCTGATTGTTCTGCAGGGACGGTGTAGTTCCCAGCGGGATTGTCACAGGTGTGTGAGGTTGGACCGGCGGAGAGCGCGGTGATGCATATGGTGGAATTGGGGGAGTTTGCTGGCTGGCGGGAGTATGTGCCTGCATTTGAGATGGCTAAGAAGAAAAGAAGCCATTTCAGAAATTAGTAGATCCCTTTATGTTTGGAATAAAGGCACTTTTATTCCACATATTTACCATATGCAGAGGAAAAAACACAGCATATAACTATTACTGATGCCAACAGTGGAACAACGTGGATTCAGTAGAGGTACCCCTGAGTTGGAGTATCAGAAAGGATATAGCAGCTGGATGAAATTCCCTGCTACTACATCCAGTCAAACAATCCCTATCCGTATACTGACCCTGGATGCCTTTTGCTGCACTTCCTTAAAAGACTTTTTTTTTTTTTTTAAACCAATACGAAATAATTATTTCCTTCACAGGTCTAGGCAATTTTAAACAGCTATATCTCCAGTAAACCAAACCTTTCCTAGTGGCTGTCTCATCAGAAACTGCTGTTAAGCGTCAAAATGAAGAAGTACCATTTCACAACCAAAACTGCATTTTAAAAATCAACAGAAGCATAAATATAAGTAATCAAAGCAGGAGAAAACTATTAGCCAATGGAAAAAAAAGAAATCAACATTCAGAGGGCCAGTAGGGACTACATTTCACCAGGAAGAGAAAACACCGGGTCTCTTCAAGATGTTATTAACAACTGTTTTTCCTTGCTACTTGCTTTTGACTGAAATATGAGCAGAAACATGTACTACCTCAAAAAACAGAGCCAAAATGCGTAGGCATGGCTTGCTCCAACATTGCAAGCTATTTTGCCCCTCGTGAAGAATTCTGGGATGCAGAGAGTAAGGCAACAGCAAGAGAAAAGTGCCACTTCTTTCAGCATTCAGGCAGAGAGCATGGCAGGTCAGACTCTCAGATTAATCACGTTTAGCCCTTGGGGTGGGGTGCTATTTGGTAAGCATACTCTTGCTAGATACCTAGCAGCCAC
Source organism: Apteryx rowi (assembly GCF_003343035.1). Classification (NCBI taxonomy): domain Eukaryota; kingdom Metazoa; phylum Chordata; class Aves; order Apterygiformes; family Apterygidae; genus Apteryx; species Apteryx rowi. The sequence continues at coordinate 3,016,900 of NW_020449085.1, forward strand.
AGGAAGACTTAGTAGCAGTTTTGAAGTGGCAATTTTAAATGGAAATGGTAGTGTTCGTTTCTCTTGCCTTTCAGACTTCAACGCTTGTATTACGCAAACTTTTCACTACTGACAATTTAGGTAACGGTGTTATGGTTGCCAGATACTTACTATTACCTGACCCTGTTTTATTTACCTACAACTTCACCTGTCTGTTAGGGAAATCTCATCTCAACATCTAGCATCTCCCTCAGGTTCATTTTAAAGTTTCAGCAAAAATAGTTCAACTTTTTCCAAGACGATGACATGGGTAAAACCATTTAGCACACAGTGATGAGAAAAAGACAACCTCTTCACTGAAGGCATGTAGTACTTGTATCCTTTGGAGAAAGACCTTGAAATTTGGCACGGGTAAGCTAATTTGGGAATGTCTTAGCTTTTAAGTTTTTTTTGCTTTGCAAGTCTTAACTACATTTTAGTTTGCCCTTTCTAAGTAGGAGGAGGCAAGTCCCACCAATGTTCTTCTAGAGATTATTTGATTGTCACATTGTAAATCCTGCTATTTGCTAACTGCATATTCCTTTTTTTCCTTTTCAAGCCAATTGATAGCTAATTGTACAGTTTAGAAACTAATCCTTGAAACTTTGGGGATTCTTCCCCTCCAGAAGTCTCTCAAACCCATCTACATTTTGAGGGTGAAATACATGATATATCAGCTAGAGCAAGTTCCATAAATGCCTCTTAGATTATCCCATTCTGTTTCCAATCACATAAAACACATCTGTTGGACAGCAGCTCTGGATTACATCTAAAGCAGAGAGTCAAACTCCCTTTGTTATTGAAAGGTCTCAGTTTCAGACACACCAACTGTGAGATCTAAAGGGAACATCATGGTCATCTTGTCTGAACCCTGCACTTTACTTAGATTTTGCCAACAACTGCTACACCCATCCAACTGATGGCTGAACTAGACTACTTCTTTACAGCAGGCATCCAATCCAAAAACAATATTTCAAGCAATGCAGAATCTACCACATCACTAAGCAAGCTCTTCTAGAAGCTTAATTACCCTAAACATTTGAAACTACACACAAACTTACACACCAAGAGCCACATCTTTACCATGGCCTCTGTTTTATGAAGAGCTTCTTGGAACTGAAGTTATTCTGAGCAAATATACACAAAAGCAGTGGGGCAGTTCAACACTTACCCAGTGCTTTAATTAGGAGGCCCTTGCTGCRAAGTCAAATGCATTTCTAAAAGGGGCCCTTTCTCCTGAGGCTGCTGGATCTCTCCCTGAATACTGCGTGTACATTTTGCTAGATGCTCTGAGCAACTTTCAGTTTTCAGTTGAAAGTAAAAGGCTTTTCCAAGGTTTAAGGTTGCATATTTGTATTACTGTCAGATCAACTAGTAAGCACCTTGAAAGGTTTTAAAAGGACAAACTAATCCGGGAACAGAAGGACAACACAAGCATGAAGCACAAACCAAGGTTCATGAATACTGTGAAAAAGCAATGCACAGTTTCCTTTATCATTTTTCACCTCCACTCCAATTTCTGCTGGGGGCAGTAAGTTTCCCATGTATGATCGTATGTCATTCAAAGTCTCTCACCTTACTGATTTTGGCAGGTGGTGGCTGCGGCGCTGGCTGTGCTGGTGTTGGGGTTGACTGTGCTGAAGGCTGCGACTGATGTTGAGGCTGGGGCTGGGGCTGGGGCTGCAAGCCATGAGTGGGGATCTGGTGAACTTGTCCTGGTGTTGTCACGTTCACCATATCATTTGTCTGCACCTCAATCTTGTAGCCAGGTGGCAAGAAAGTGTTGAAGCCCATGATTAAGTCAGGGTGACCCTTGAAGAGCTGAGACACACGGCTGATCACTCCTGGAGTGTCAATACTGGAGAAGGAATAAGATCAAAATGTCACAATCCTCTAAGACACTTTCAGTGGTGCACCAAGTTCTCCACGTAAGAATTTTCCAACAGAATTTACACCCACATCATCTTGAGCCTATGATGAACCTATGAAACAAGGCTAAATTGATTCCTATAAATACATTACTGAAGAATGACATTAGAATCATTTTATTAGTCCAAACAGCATTTTATATCTATGAGATCTAGTCACAAGTCTGACCGTTATTAGTGGGCAGACAACCAGACAGCCAGATGAATCAGCTATCAAGGCTGAACTTGTGAACTCCCACTCTAAGCAGAGATTTAGTATAAACGAAGGGATGCATTTAACTTTCAAAAGAGAAAGCACACGACTGCTTTCCTACTCTATTACTGGAGGTGTGTTACTCTGCAAATGAAAGGACAGAATTCAGCTCCTGTTCTGTGCCCACACACATGCATACAATCTTTCTGACCTGGAAGGAAGAAGCAGAATGCAATTTCTTACCTTTGAGATTTAAATTCCTTCATAATATCCAAGAAGTCATTGTAGACCTGTGGCTGACTACCGAACTGCAGCTTCACCTGGTCAAGATAGGACAGCGCATCCTCCACCTGGAGACAAAACAAACAGGTTATACTAGCAGAGAAGATTTTATTTCACCTCCATTGTTCTACAAAAGACACAGGATTTGAAAAAACAGCTGCTAATCCTGAGCCAGGGCAGGGAGTTAAGGAGCACAAGATCATGAGCCTGGTTAGCTTATTACCCAGCACCATTTGAATAAGAGATGCTCACAAGATAAAAGTGTATTAAAAAAAAATCCACAGATCAGCAGAATTAGTCAGAAAAAACATACTCCAAATTTACCCTCTAACCACCACTGAGCTCACTTCTAGGATAAACAGAAGTGGACTGAGTATTTTTCCTGCATTCATACGTGGAAATTATTATGGAAGTCTAAGAGTAAGCAGAAAGGGGAAATGACATATTCAGTGTAGTAGATGTCTGCCAGGTACACACTTGCACTTTCTCTAAAAGCCAGACATTTCACTTCGACACATAAGGATTTTGAAAATGGCAACTGTGGGCGGTAAATTGTTTTACACCTCAAACAGCAAGAAGTTTATGAACTGTTCATGTACCAACATCCAATTTTCAGAGATGCTGAAAGAACAGCCACAGCCTAAAGTGAGAGCTCTGGGTACCGATCATCTCCGACAGCCAGGCCACCTGCTAATAAGTTGCAAGAGCTACCCACGGGCCCTCTCTTTCATCACCCACCAGCCTAGAGAGATCTTACGGGCCATAGAAGCTGTCTCTAACAACATCTGAGCTCTCTCTCTGAAGTTGTTGCTGTTTTATTGTACAAAAAATACTGAAATTAAAAGTCAGCAAAGCAGGGAAAGGATGTACAGCCCTAGCCCCAATCTTGCATCAGTGAAGTCGGTGGAGGATTTGCCATGGGATTTCATTGGGAGAAAGAACCCCAGGTTATGAAACCATTCTCAGTGGTCTCTAGAAATAAAGTGTCCTACCTTAAGCAAAAAAAGGGCCTTTCACCCAACAAAGCAGCAGGGGAAAAACTGAAAGGGACTGTGCCATATTTGGAAGAGGGGAAGAAATAGGCATCAATGCATATACATGCCTTCTCACTAGAGCTGATCCAAATGTAACTACTGTAATGGGTTATTTTTGGTGGACTTTTCTCTTTTTTAAGGATTTTACGGCATGTATTCCAAGAATAGTGCCTTCCTTACTCCCAGATTACTCCCACACATCCACCCACATAAGCCATGTGTTCAGAAAAGCACCAAACATTTTTGTAATTTAACCTATTCATATGAACACTCCGATCAATACTTCTTCCTTTTCCTTCCTGCCCCAATCTTTGACTAGTAAGTCCAGGTTTTATTAAGGTATTTGAAACAACACAGTTTTGGCAGAAACAGCAGTCCCTTTCTGCAGACAATAGTCTCCCAAGAAGGAGAAGCTTCTAAGCCTTGTCAGAAAGCTTTTAACTGGCTTTGCAGGGAGGCTTCTCTTACATACACAGCAGAAAAAGGCCCCCCAGCTGCCTCCAGGATTCAAGCACAGGCCTCAAACACTACAGCCTAATCTACAATTCCCCAAGTCAGATCAGCAGTTTGAAAGAAATATTTTCAACAACGTTCCCCATCCCTCCAGGCTGCTACAAAACCTCATCTTAAAGTTTCCTGGATTCCCGAAGTGACAAGTTCTGCTGAGCACGTAACGTGGGACAATGTTTTCTGTGGCTGGTGCTGTGCATCTTGGGTATATATAGATCCTCCTCATCCCTCTTCCTCTCTCCCAGAATCCAAGGACTTTACTCACACATCCCATACACCCAGTTTCGATGCGTTTTCATTTCAACCACCCATTTGCAAAGAGAGCAGCTATTAGCCGAGCTCTCTTGTCCACCGGCAGCAGACCCCCCAGCTCCGCTCAAAAGGCCTCGCTTACTTAAGCGCGCAGCAATGCTCGACGTTACCTTAAGCCTCTGGAACTGCTGCTGGCCCTGCACGGGCACCGCCGGCGGGGTCGGGTGAGTGTGACTCTGCACCACTTGGCTGCCGTGCGGCTGCACCGGCGTGGTGTGGTGGTGCCCGCTGTGGACGGCTGCGATGGCAGGCCCATGGCTGCCCGAGCTCTGCGGCACGGCCGACACCTGGCAAGACAGGAGCGCGTCAGCTAGGGTTACGGCRTCGCGATAACCTCTGCTCACTGCCCGGGCAGAGGGCAACGGCRGTGGTAAATACTTCAGTCCTTCTGGATTGGGAGGTAAAAGTTTAATGAAGCAGAATACGATCAGTTTGAACTTAAAGCATGACTGCTAACGACCTTACTCAAAAAGGGTATTTCGGCTTCTTTAACAATGACCCGGAGAGATGTAAAAACACAACAAAACAAAAACAAACAAGACAACTCATAGCCCGTATTCCAGATGTACGAGAGCCCTCTCCACGGACAGGCTGGAAGTGCAGGTTCCTTCCAGGCTGGAAGACTCACTACTTGTCTGGTCACCAACGCTAACAGAACAAGAACAAATTGCAAGAGGAGCAAGAAAAGGGATTTTTTTTTTTAGTCAGATGGAGTCAGTTTTCTCTCTTTTCTCTAAAGAATACACACTTAGCATCATAAGCTACAATTTGAATGAATGAATCTTTAACAAGAACTTTCACACTCTTGCTGTTTTATTTAGATACTGGAAGCCAAACTGCCGTTCTTTGGCTTCCCCAGCAAACTCAGGGAAGAGCCCAACTTGATATTTCCCCTTAGAAAACAGGGAAAGCAACAGAGGGCATGCACTTTTCAAGCTTCCTTTATATATTAAAACAAGCAAAGCGCCTATTAAAAAAATAATAATTCTTTTAAAATAAATTACTGATCATTTTACACGAACTTTGTTTTCTATTCAAACATCTTTTAGATGGTATGTTCTTTTTTTTTTCTCCAATCCTTCTCATTAAGAAGATTTATTTGCTGCTCCGTTTGAGTTCTTTGTAGGAAGGACTACCTGCATTAAATAGATCTGGACCCACTCTCCAGTCCCTGCAAGTGCCTGCCTGCTAGCTCTTTAGCTTTGTCTGCTACTACGAGTGTGAATATCCCTTCTGCAGTGCTAAGGAAGAAACTGTGTTTACAATCAGTCACAAGACAGAAAGGGTGGCTAACCAGCAATAAAAACATGGAATGCAATATGCCAAAAACATGTCAACAACAAGTAACAAGAACAGTCTTCCCCTGGTCTTTCCCTCAGAGATATCTTAAATGCTTTCTTAAAGCACTCTTTGTCTTCCCCAAGCTGACAGTTCCTTGCTAAGGAGGCAAGTGGACGGCCTCTCGGAGGGAAGAGTGCCACCTAATGACCCTGGGGCAATGTTTTCCGAAACTTTTCAATTTTCCTGAAAGTCTCCAACCTAAATACTGATCCAACCCAGTCTGTTAAGCTTAAGATCATCCAAGACATCATAAACCTGTGACAGAGCAACCATAAGAACAAACTTCTTCCCAGTGAAAAAGGAAAAATGGAGAAACACCTCTGTACACACTTGCCGACAGGATTCAGAGACCACAGTCCTGGAGAATCATTAAAGCCCTAGCTCAAAAAAGGTAAATACACATCACATTTGATGTTTAGAGACATCTGAATGATCAAGCTGATGGTCTTAAAGCAAGTGCTTAAAATCAGACATATGCTTAGGTATATTGCCAAATTTGGGGGTTCCTTTAGGAAGCGCTGGTTAGCAAATTAACCCCTAGTGAAAGGACAAACACGAGTCTTGCATCGGCAGGTCACCACTGTTCACGCGCCCAGACCCAGCTAGGTGACAAGCAAACGCACCTGGTAGCTGGGAGTTACCGAGTACTGGATCCCAGTGGCAGACTGCATGGTCTCCGAAACCGCCTCATATACGGGCGGCGCCGGGGCGAGCACGCGGTGCTGGTGCTGGAAAGCCTCTGTGCTGCTGGTGATACGTCTCTGCTGCGACGCATACACAGGTGACTCCTGCTCATCCAATCGCCGCTTCATTCTGCACTCATGCTCGGGAAGCACTACAAAACCTGTTAAAAACAGACCAATTAACCAACGTAATTGATTAATCACTCCCTGGCGGCACCGAGAACACTAAGTTCACCGAGAGCAGGTAGGGCGAGTTTCTCTCTGTTCATTTAAGTTATGCTGCTGGTATTTTGAGAGAGGAAAATAGAATTAAGATGCAGCTTTCTGCATAAAAGATACAGTTGTGCTCTAATACAGCTTATTGTTAGAAATAAAATACTTGCTTGAAAGTGAATCATTTCTTCGATCTCACCTAAAGTACCTTACTAACAGAACCATCTTAAGCACACGCAGACCCTGAACCAAGCACAGCTCATTTAATGCAGTATTTGAATGCAACGCAATTTGGGGGAGCGCGTGTTACCCACACACAGCCTGGACAAAGTTGCCTACAGTGAAAGCAGAAGCCTTTCCAAAAACCTCCTGGACAGTCCAGGTAGGATGACGGTCAGCCCTGAGAGATGCTTTAAAAAGAGGGGAGGAAGGGGGGAGAAGGAGGAAGAAAGCAGAAAGTTCAGTGAAGACTTTGAGATCGCTTTCAGGGCCACCAAACGAAGCATTCTCAATTTAATACACAGCCAGACATGCAACCACAGTGCAACCTACAGACTGACGAGGAGGAGCATTTTGGGTGCCACGTTCCTCGTAGCCTCACGGCCCCCTTCTCCAGCACCGAAACGCCGAGCGCAAACCGGAGCAGCCACGTCTGGCATCCTGCGCGCGTGCTAGGCAGGTCGGTGAACAGTCCCACCGACTCTCCAGTATTTTCCCTCTCAACACGCAGACATGTTCCTGCCCTACTGGTCTGTATACAACCCCATTTCCCTTCAAAGCTGACAGGTCACTTTTCCACCGTCCTTAAAATGCCACGAATTCTTCACTTTGTTTGAATGAACTACTCATCTGCTCTTTTCTGCGAGAAAATTCAACTGCTGTTTTCTACACTGTGATAGTTACTGCCACCCTTAAGATGTTATCTGCCGTTCATAAAACCGTTGGGTGCTCAAAAGCACACGCAGCCCATTTAGGTATTTGATTGGCAGGGGACCGTTGCAGCAAAACCCACTCTCTTTGGTCTCTAATTCATCAGGACCTTTCCAAAGCAAATCTACAGCCTTTTTAATTTCACTGCAGCTAAACACATTCACTACTAACATGGATGCACATAAGGTGCAAGCAGAAGAAACTAAGCTCCCCCCAGAATAACTGTACAACAGCCAACTAAGACACTTCTCCTCTACAAAGTCATGACAACCCTTCACAGTCTAAATCATTATTAACCAAATAACTCAAAGATCATTCACCAATATCTCAATATATGTCAAAAATACGTACAGGGCAGGCAGCAACATCAAGGTTGGGAGTACATCAATGTGGGCTTGCAAACGTGAGCCAGCTAATCATTTTCACCTTTGCATCCTTCCTCCCTCTTTACAAGTCTCTTCTTTCACTCGGAGGGGGTATGACACGAAGGAAGATTACTTCATTTCTTTTCAAAGTTGCTCTTCAAGTTTAACCTCTCAGAATACAGTCCTTATCAGGTCCTCAGAGCGCTTGGCAGGTAGACGGCTGCCTGTAGAGGCAAAGCAGGACTGCTAACTTCAAATAAAGGAGAAAGATTACTAACTGGATCTTATTCACACGCTACAAAAATCCAAGCAGATCTGATCTCTGGCATACACTCAGGAAGCTGAGGAGCAAACTCCAGGAGCCGTTTTTCCTAATTGTATCTGTATTGGTTGTCTTTTCATTCAACTGCTCTCTGCAGACAACTTAAGAGCTACACGAGTTAACTTGGAGCTACTCCCTTTAAGCGCTGCCGGTATTTTAGCTTTGTAAAACTTACAGCTTCATGTTAATAGGGCTGGGACTAAACCGAGTGACGCTGGTGAATTTGGCTGTGCCTCATCATCCCGAGAGCGGAGCTAGCTAGGATTTTGCATTACAATGGCTGACTGCATGAGTAAAGTCAGAGCAAAGCTTTGGTGTCATTCATTCGTAACACGCTCACCAACTTGCAACAGCTCCGAAAGCCCTTTTGGTGTAAACGCTGTTACCCTGGCCAGCTCTTCCACCTCCTTCTGATCTCCCAGGCCAGCTGGCCCCTTACCCTTTTAATGGCGCAACAGCGTTCCTTCTGTATGGAAACAACCAAGAGTTACCGATTTTCAGAGGCACACACGCACACATTTCCCCAAAGCGTGAAACCTCTCTAAACAAATTCACACGTGATTTACTCTAAAGAAGTGAAAGAGCTCCAGCAGGCCTAGCACATTGTCTGCAATAAGGTATGTAGGACTTCCAGAAGACAGAGGAATGGAAGCAAAGGATGAAGTTGCAAAAACCATTTAATGCAGTGTGGCTCTTGTTAGAGTCCCACCCTCACGTCTCAGTTCCCCAAAGCGACACACCACACTTGTCACTCTGGACGGACTAATCAACCTGTAAGATCGATGCTGAGCTGTAAAAAGGCTGTTTGAGGCCAGAAGATGGCTGGAAGAGTCACGTGCCCGTACAAGTTATGAGGATTAAAATGCCACCTTAGGCTAAAAGAGAAGCCTTTCCTCTCGCAGAGCTACCAACATCTCAGTTCCGCAAGGCTACGGGAACTGATAACACCCCGGATAAGACACCACGTATAAATCGGCAGCCTGACCATCAGTTGCTGAAGCTCCTGACTCTTGCAGACCAAATGAGCAGGCTTGCGGAAACACGGCTTGCTACGTGGTCCACATTAAAGCTTCCGCTTAGCGAATATTAACGCTCCTGTAGGTTATATTTTTTCTGCATGATTCCTGCGTGTGAACAAACACTTCTGCTGCAAGTCGTGCAGCAGACTTTTGACAAGGGCTCCAGAGGCTCAAACACTTTGCACGTATATTATGTAGGAGAATTCGGAGGGGGGCTTTTCCATCTGCTTGTTTACGGGTACAAGGTTTCTCCCCCTTTTCTCCCACAAAACGCAAACAGGCTTCTCCTCCTCACCTCTGCTAAGGCAACTTTGGAATCCCTACTTCTACCCAAGCCCCCTAACTGCTTCAGCTTTAAAATGTCATATTGTATTAGCGCTGGAGTCAGCCAATTTTCCTAATTTACTTTGTAAGTGAATACTGAGCGCAGGCTAGGACGGGCTTCTAAACCACCCAATAGGTTTAACGAGAAAATACCCCAAAGCCTCCCTTCCGTGACACAGTGGCCTGCAGTGCAGAATAAGGTACAGCAACATGGACTGCTACCTGCAAAGGCAGCGCCCTGCACGGAGGAGAGCTTCCACGGCACACCAGCTGCAGGCAAGCCAACGCTAACCCCGCTCCGAGCGAGCGAGCGAGCCAGTGGCACCGAGCCCGAACCCGCACTCCAGAACCTCCACCAGGCTCTGGAGATGGAGCTCTTTATTGTCGTGTGAATTCCAAGGGAAACGGTACCTTCACGTTGCAGTCTCTATCCCTCTAGATACTACTGCATGGGCAGGCGATGCTCAGCCCTTCCTAACCTACAGGACTAGCTGAGTTAAGGAAAATGTCATCCTCTGGGCTCTAAGTCAAGACAACCCAACATGTGCTGCTAGTTTTCCTACGCTTCCTAGGGGCAAGAGAGCCACCCCTTGCACCCTTCTGAATCATTCCTTGCTAAACTCCTTTTCTGGGACAGCATCCGTGTTTATAAGAGTAGCTCGCAAGAGAGTACCACTTAAAGAAGTTTTCCAATTCACAGGCTTTTTTTTACTCCTAGCAGAGAGCTGATCTCAATATTCTGCCAGTCCTAGACGAAGATCAGCGATGTTCGTTCTGTGCATTCACTACAGAGAGGGAGAAGTGCTAAAAGGGTGTACAGGGGCAAGCAAGCCACCAACACACACAAACTCCCTTCCAACAACAGTGTGGGTGATTGAGAGCACTCTGGTCACGCTCAAAAACCTGCTCAAGAGATGAGTATCACGTTTAAGAAGTTGAATCACATATGCCTCCTGCARCAGTGGTCTGTGTCATGGTCTATAACAGAGAATTTAGGACAGAGACTGGTTTGCCTCTTGCAGAAGAAAATATGATGTCCAGTGCTCCAAAAATGCAGTCTTTTCATCACTGAGGTCCTGCTGATCTGGATCTGGCACCTCCTAAGGATTTTCTCTATTAAAAAGGTGGACAGATCTATGGTGTCGCAAGTTCTAGCCCCTCCAGAGCCCTTTTAGACAGCTCTCCCATTCATAAAGTATTGATAAGGCAGAAAGGCTGTGATGACATCCAAGATTAGACATATTATTTTAAACTGATTTCACTGCAGTCTGCTGTCTTTAAGGGGTAGTTCTGCTCTCCCTCCCCCCCATTTCCACTCTCCCCACCTCTCCCATGCCCACAGTGGCATTTATCCAGATCAGAGACCTGATCCAGGTGAAAACTTTTCTCTTTGCCTTCTGTCAAATTAGCTTCCCCAGCATGGCAGCCTCCTCATCCAAGTCACTGCCGCATTAACGCTCCCGCAAGGGAGAAGGTGGGCACAGAAAGAGTACTTTCCTCCACCCAAAGCAGAAATCCACACTTTTATTGTGTGTTTAAAAGCTGAACCCCGGGACAGGGAAGCACTGCAGAAGAAGCCGGAGGCTGTCCGAAGCCCACCTCAGGCCCATACGATAATCCGTAGTGAAGTATGAGCTAGGCCTGGAGCGAGATAACTCTGACCTGCGCGTATGGTTATCAGTAACCAGAATTATTGCAGGTATCAGCTTGTAGTTCACACAAAGATATGCTGGATATTGGATTCGGAGAGTCTTTTAAAAGGCAGTGAAGCACATCATAAGCCGGCAACTTCACGCAGTCGTGAGACTGGTGAAATAGGAAAGATTCCCAGGACACGTGACATCTTTAAAAAAAACCCTATAAAACACATTCATTGCCTTGGTCTGACAACTGATTTCTCTCGGTGTCCTTGTTGATGACAAAGTGCACTGTAAGGCCCAGCTAACGTGGAAAGATGTTCTGAGGATAAATACACGGTTGCAAAGCTATTAAAAATTTTCAGTGGTGTCAGAGACTCGACTCAGTTAGCTGCCCTTTGCCTTGACGACATTACAAACATTACTACGGTTATTTTGTCTTCTTGGAAACGCAAACACAGTCCTGATGGACAGCAGGCATCCCTTTACAGACTTGGACTCTAAGATTTAGAAAATCCAAATTCAAGTTGCCTCATCCGCAATCCTAATTTGGAAAAACAAAAAGAACCCCCAAAGCACAGTGAGGACCTTACAGGACAGCGAAAGCATGTCAAGAACTTCAGGTGCTTTCCTTCACCTAGGGGAGCTCAGCAATAACTTTAACAGACTAAAGTCCCACTCTATGCAGGCCACATGGTGAAACGCATCTCCTATTTTCCCCAACTTCATTTCTACCAAACTAAAGTATCTTTGTAACTTCAATTGGAATACACTATATTCCATTTACGGTAGGATGAAAATGATACATTCTGTTCTTTTTTCTTTTCCAAGGTTTTTAATTTTCCCTTTCGCAGGGAAAGGACACCAAGTAGGAACACACCTCTGCTTTTCCCACCCACGGGACTTCCCTGGCTGACCAGCTTTGCTTAGCGCTACAAACAGGATGATGCATCCAGCAGACATACTATAAATGAACACAGTATCCTCTGCTGGCGAGGCGAGATGTGGAACAAAAAAGGTACATCACATCCTCAGTCACCCCACCAGCGTTACGAAACTCTACCCCACCTGACTTCATCAGAGGACTTCCAAATTCATCCGCCTCGTGGAAGCCAGCGGGACCAATAAACCGAGCGTGGAGCGTGTCCTTTCCCCGGCGCTGCTGCAGACACAGTCCTCCAGCAGTGGTGGAGGAGAGAGGCAGCAGCACTGGCACGGAGAGCGAACGAGCAAAGCAGAGAGCTGGGATTGGGGAGCAGATGCTCCACGGCTCCCTCCTCGTTCCAGCCTTCACTTGTTAAGAGAAGTGCTTTCTAATTATTTTTCTGTGATGGGTTAAAAACAAAAAAGTACTATTTTCTTTYTTCACCAAACTTCCATTTCTATGCCAACCTTTTATCAAATAACATCACAAAAATCTGCATAGCTTGAAATCAACACTGACCGCTTATTCCCGTTTTTCCGATCATATAAGCACCATCGTCTGGCACTCGGGATTAGCTGTTAAATACATGCCACAACCAAAAGCAAAGAAGGCAAATCGATAATAGGAAGAGAGCTAATTTTAAAGGTTTGCTGTCTCAACACCTGTTGGAACTACAACCCTTTTGTGGATGAACAACATTTTCAAGAAGAAGTTGTGAAAGCACCACCAGAGAGGATTTCAGTCCCTGCAGACTTCGGACACAGCTGAAAAAAGATAAGCAAATTGCCCAGGTGCAGATGAAGTGTTTAACATGCGTGTGGGCTCTTTAAAAAGCGCTTAGGAAGCTGTAGCGTACCACGAGCACCCCTGTTTGCTCTAGGAAATACTAAGGCATAGCCCTCTTATGCCACTAAATCTAAGGGATTAAGGCGAACCACATGTATCAGACATACTTTCACAAATCACCTAATGTTTGAGTATGCTTAAAGACACCTGAATACAAAACTTGTCATACGTGCAGTGCTGACACTTCTATTATTGTTACTTTGTTTTTAAACATTAATGACTGTACTAAAACATGCGGAGCGAGACTCATTAGTTTCCTTTACAGAGAGAAAGGATTCAAAACTCAGAAGCAGCAAGTGCAAGTCTTGACTAAGGCTCAGGGCTCTGAAAACATAACTTCAACGCCGTAGTCTCCTGACGCAGCCTTCCCGCGCGGCCCCGGGCAAGCCCCCTTCAGCACTTCTACGCGGTGTATCGCGGCGCCGCTTATAAAGCAGCCAGCTCAGGTTCTGGCAGTCAGCGCAGTGCCGCTGCCGGTGCGGCTCGYACAGCCGTACTGCTTCCAGAACGTGACCTAGCTTGTTCAGCGGTAGCTCTGACATTTTTGCATGGTGCCGCACAGCCCAGTCCATCATCTCTCCGGGTCTCGGCTCCCTCACCTGCAAAATGGGAATAATCTCCCAGCCCTGCTGCAGAGGGGTGTTGCACAGACAGGCGCATTCATGGCTGGGGAGTCCTGGGCATTGCAGAACGAGACAAGAGCAGCATTACAGGAAACTCTCATAACAGCTAGGAGAGTCTTCTGCGAGGTGACACGATGACACCCAGAGGATTATGTGCCAGCACCGGACGTGAGGCAGGTACGGCACAAGCAAACCCCCCCTCACCTCCATCCAGAGGGGTAAATAGGGTGGTGAGGCACTGACGTGTGCTACGCCAAAGCAGCAAAGAGTCTGAACTTTACATTCCATTGCGACCACTGTGAAGAGACAATCCAAACCAGGCTTCAACATTAAATACAAAATTTAGTATCATTTTGCTGAGTTCCCTGAGCACATTTTCCCCATGCACACACAGAAAAATCAGAATACTTTTATTTATTCATTAAAAAAGAGACCCCATAGGAATTGGAAGAAAGAAGTATGATACCAAAAGTACACCCCCAGCCTCGCAGAATAAAATGACAGCTATTATAGGACTGTATTTTCTGTTCTAGCTTTAACAACTATAAAAGCCTTCCAATGCTGGAGAAGACAAGAACGGCAATCTGGACAGAAAACGATTCATAAATCCTGGAAACGTAAATGATTTGCCTGCCAATTTCAACGCGATGTTCCTCATTCCAAGACCTACACGTCCCACAAGCCCGGCACGGAGGGCTCCTTCGTTGGCCTCACTCATGACGCAACAAATCTCAGCACCGAGCAAAGGAACCACAGAGACGTATCCACTGCGGGTGATAATCCAGGGTGCAAGAGATCCTCTAAGTCATCACCCTTCCCACCGAGTTCTTAAGCAGTCCTGAGAACTGGCTGAATCAGCCCAGAATTTCCTCACCAGTTTTGTTGCCCACAGTTTAGCAACTTAATGCCTTTTCATTGGGTGAACTATTGTTTTTAAGCTTTTCAAACAAGTTCACACTAGAGACTATGATTACCTTGCACACCGTTTTTTTATTTAAGACACCCATTTAAGGCAGCAGTCTTATACTACTAAGTGTTTTATATAGAGATGACTACTTTCATACAAAGATCTCCTCTTTACTAGGCATACTGAAAGTTTCGACATAACCTCCCCACGCAAAGTTAAATGCAATAACCATCCTGGGGGGACACAATGCTTCCCTAACCATACGACTCACTTTCCCTTCCCTGCTGCAGCCCTGATTTTATCTAAAACTGGCTAAATGCATCCCTCGATGCCTTTCGGAGCTGTATCTTAACTGGGAGGGATGGGTAGGAGGGGACAAAGAAGAAATACCTTTGGGCAAGAAAGTGCAGCCTTCTTTTACAGGAAGAGTGCACCAGACTGCAAAACTTGTAGCTTCATTCATACAAAGACCCTAAACTGGACTTTGGTTCCTGTAGCACTAGCCAGTGCTACACTGCCTTGGCATTTATAAGTGATGAAGGAATTTTAAAGGTGCTTTAAAATTCGTATTTTGACTTAAGGCATCATTTTATTATATAGCATTAGCAGCACGAAATTTTAAAATAACATGTTTATTAGAAACTGTGTTTAACAAATATCAAGTTAAGACTGCAAGACTGAAATACAGTTAAACCTGTACTAAAATTGGTTGGGCAYTTTGCACTTGTTTACTGTCCTTTTAGCACAACTGATAGATATAAAAGTGACAAGCTAGAAAACAAATGTAATTTGTTAAGTCATCCTTTAACTACAATCTACTGCACAAGCCAGGTTCCGCTTCCTCTGGAAAGCRCAGGTGATTAAAAATCCATGCATTTCTTGAGACACTTTTGATCACTTGTTCCAGTGCAATTTTAAACAAAGTATTTTTCAGTTTTGTATCATTTCAGCAGTCCAAATAAATGCTTTTCTTCTTTGACAGACAATACACGAGGCAGGTACCCTTTCCATTCTTGCACTGAATACATGTGTTATTTTTACAAATAAGACTATAAAAACTCATTCTGAATCTGGGCCAGCAAAAGCCAGAAAAGGCACCATTGAGCAAAGCAGAGACAAAGCACGTTCATATTTTTAAAGTTATATGAACCCCATGGTGAGTTATCTACAACCCTAGGAAAAACCCTGATGTAGTTTCTATTGATGGGCAACAGTCTGAAGAATTAGTAACTGGAGCTGAAATATTAAGTGCAAGCCTCTGACAAGTTTAAGGCATAATACTGCGCTGAAAGGACATGTAAAAAAGGATGCCAGCTTGCTATTAAAATGTTTAAAAATTAATGCTTAAAAGAGGAGAGGACAGAAGTTAAGCTCTCAGATTTCCCTATATCTGCACAGCACTCGGTAACAGATTCTTATACATAGCTGCAGTATTGATAACTGAAAAATGCAGCCGCTGTTCAATAAGGCTCTCTCCAAAGCAATTCGGAAATCCTGAATAATTCCACGTGCTGCTCCAGACCGGGCACGAAGAGCAACTTAATGCGGGCAAAGAGCTCGGTTACATGTAGGCGATGACGTGTCGGCGGAGGCAAAACCTTAACCAGGGGCAGAGAAGACCCAAAGGCAGCGGCGCGGCGGGTTCGTCGTCGAGGAGCAGGTTCAAGGCAGCGCCTAAGCCAACTTCTCCCGAAGTTCGCCCGGGCCGAGGGCGCGGCGGCGGCGGGCCGCGCCTGACAGCTGCGCTCAGAGCCCCGGAGAGCCGCGCCGCGCCAGCCCCGGGGCCTCCCGCAGCGAAAGCGCCGCCGCGGCACAGCAC
>NW_020449085.1:3036060-3040002 GCF_003343035.1 Apteryx rowi
GCAGCGCCCGGCATCGCCCCGTGCCCACGGCTGCCGCGCGGGGCCGTCACGGTGGCGGCGCTTTTACCCCCCGCGCCGCCCCGGTTCCTTTTAAAGGAGGGGACCGGTGCCCGCCGCAGGGCTCGGGCGGGCGCTCTGCAAGCGAGGCCCCCGCCTTGCCTCGGCCCTGCCCGGCGTCCGCGGGGCCCGGCCCGGCCCGGCCCGGCCCGGCCCGGAGGAGCAGCCCCGGCCCTGCGGCTCTGACGAGGCTGGGGGGGGACGGCTTCCTGGCACGGGGGGGGGCACCGGCCCTCCACACCGGCCCTGCCACGAGCACCCCGGCCTGCCCCAAAYGGTGCTTGTTGCCCCGGAGCTGCAAAGTTGCCGGGGGGGTTCAGCATCCCCCAGCGTCACCTGCGGAGCTGCTTGGCCGCGTTGGCATCGAGCCGCCCCGGCGGGGGCATGCGACCACCACAGGCCTCACTGCGGGGACCAGCAAGCGCTACCTCGTCCCCGAGACTCCTCTAAAATTAGCCAAATATGAGCTGGAAAAGGGGCAAAGGCTGTTTGTTTTTTTTTTTTTTCTCCCAGGGTTTACAAAGTTGTAAAGGGACTTGCTTGTTTCCCTTTGCAGGAGACACTGTGCTTCTCTCTCTGGCGGCTCCTCCAGCTCCGGAGATGGAGGTGTTGCAGCCTGCGGCCCCGGGGACGGAGGCCAGGAGCCCTCCCCCGGAAAGCTTTCCCCCGGGCCCCCCCCGGGTGATGAGGAACCAGCCGCTTGCTCGCCCCAGGCACCCAGCGCTCCGTCAGGCCCAGCTGGACTTGCAGGTGCTCAGCACGCCTGGAACGGCGGCTCCGAGAGCCCTCGGGTTAGCACATCCCCTGGGCACCTGCGCTGCCCCAGTCATCCAGAGAGCACTGGGGGAAAAATACACTTAGATTGACCAGATCCAAATTTCTGCTGTTAACGTATATATTCAAGTGTCTTCATTCAACACAAACAGGAAAACACAGTCAAACGTCTTGTGGTTTTTTCTTTCCTCTCCAGGTGCTCACAAAAACACCGCTTTTCCCTTTCTAAGCCCTAACTCAAGCCCCCAGAGAGAGCCGTCGGCCCCCAGGTGTCGGGGCGCCCGGGGCCGTCCCGCGAAAGGGCTTCTGGCCAGGCCAGTCGGGGGTACACGAACTGCAGGTGGGCTGACGCGGCCTGCCGGGCTTCTCAGGATCAAGCCCGCGTCTAGAAAGACTGTGGCAAGGAAATAGCAGGGTTGAGAAATGAAGCGCTCCAAAGTCGGGCCGTTTCCAGACTCCCAGGGCTCAACACTCGCCATCCTGGGCAAATTAACTGCAGTTAGCAAGCGGGTTTGCACGCAGCCAGGAAAACGAGAGAGCCAAATAAGACAGGTGGGCACAGGGAGGTGCAGGGACAGCACTGTCACTTCCGGGCTTCCCTGCGCTGCCTTTAAGTCCCGTCGTCAGCCTTGACCAGCGCTTTGGCTTTCATCCTCTGGCTGGTCTCATTTGAAACGAAAGGAGACACCCTGCTCCGGCACCCTCCGCACCCCGGCTCCCCTGCCTCCCCTCCTCTCCCACAGCCGCAGGCGCCGGGCCGCCTTGCAAAGCCTGCCCTGCTTTCAGCTCTTCCAGTAAAACTTGGCTCTCCGTGGGGAGCGGACCTTTCCGTGGAAGAGCCCGTAGTTTGTCATTGCTGCTGCGTGGGACCTTGTGTCCCAGGGCAAAGCGGGCAGAGGGAGCGGATGGAACAACACCCTGGGCTGCGTTATGGGACTAAAGATATTTGCTTCGACAAGAAACGCAATCCTGGAAATACTGGGGGGGGAAGGATGAGTGTTCGGTTTGTTTTCCCATGGAAAACCCTCGCAAACCTTTCCTCCGCCTCCAGCACAGATGGGAGCTGCACGCTCTTGGAAGGGAGCTGCCGAGGTCTAAGGCGACGGCGTAGCTGAGCGGCTCCCGTGCGGAGGGGGCAGTGACGAGCCCCGGCACGCTCCGGCTTTTTGCACAAGTGAGGACTGCTAAAAGGCAGAGCAGCGCGGCTCCGGGAGGGGGCACCGGGCGGGAGGCAGCCGGTGGGGTGGCCTGAGGCAAGGCCCAGCGCTGCTCCGTGCCTCAGTTTCCCCTCYGCGGCTCCGGCTGCTGCCGCTTCACATTTCAGCCCTCCTGGCCTTCGAGAAAAAAAGCTTTTAAATCCGCCGCCGTAGCAGCAGCGAGCGTTGCGGGAGCGAGATGACGGTGATTCCCAGTGGGGCAGAAGGGCTCCGCTACGCGCTGGCCGCCGTCCCCGCGCGCGCGGGCTGAACGGGTCAGCGCGGTGCCCGTGCGCTTCCGGGGGGAAGGAGGCGCCCTGCAACCAAACCCGTAACTCTGCAGAAGTGACGCGGGGAGCACGGGCCAGACGCCGCCGAGGAGCTGCCCTGTCTTCTGTCATCGTTCGTCTGTTGAAGGCCACCGAAAGGGTTACGAATCCCCAAACCTAATGTTTAAAGTCCAAAACCAACGAAGGCTGATTTTTATTACAAGAAAGAACTGAAAAAAGAGCCGTTTTAAAAGTAATCGAAGAAGAAAAGTTAAGCACAAAGAAAGCAATAATTTTCAAGTGGCTCAGAACTGGCTTTTGATGAACGGTGCCCCGCAGCACCGAACCCGCCGGGGTTTTCAGCRTGGCACTGACGGCCGCTCCGGGGGCAGGCCCGCACTCCTGCAAACCTTTCGGCACGCGTGCCCGCGCGCTAGCAAACCAGAGCCGCACGGGCCTGCCCCTCGCCCGACCAGGGGGCACGGCGCCCCRGGCTGCTTTAGCTTTGCGCCAGGCCGAGAGGCAGGCGCGCGCCCCCGGCCCCCGCGCCCGGGACCGCGCTGCAGAGGCGCGCTTTGGGCAGGCGGGCGAGACCGCCCCGCGGGAGCCGACACGGCCCAAGGCGGATGCTCCCCCCGTCGCCGTCGCCGCCGCCGCCGGGGACGCGAGAAATAACACGAGCAAGCGCAGAACGACTCCTTTCCTTTAATCTCTGCTACCATCGCTTGAGCGTTACACGGAGCAGCAACGGGACCACGTTTATTATTATTTTTATTAAATTAACAGCGAGGCACCCTTGTGTTGCCAACAGCATCCCCATCGGCGGCAACCCCAGCACACCTGCTGCTCCAAGCGGGACAGGGGACGCTGATGCTCAGCGAGGTCCCGGGGAGCGGGCGGGCACTCCGGAGGCCGGCTCATCCCGCTGCCTTCCCTGCCCTTTATCCTGCCTGCCCAGGAAAGCTGCCGGCAGCCTGGTTATCTCCGCGCCGGCCTCACCCCGGCGCGCGGATCAGCTCGGCTCAGCTTGTCCCCGTGCGCCAGCAAGGCCCTCGGCGGCCCCGTGGCCAGCGCCTGCGGCTCGGGCCCAAAGAGCCAACGAAAGCGCCCGAAGCGATGCTGCGCAGGGGACGTCGGGGCTGCAAAGCCGCTTTCCAGGCCCCGGCCCCCCCCAAAGAGCAGGCGTTTTTCAGCGCGGGAAAAGCGCTGCCTGCACACAAGCACCTGCCCGGGGGCTGCTCAGCTCTGGGTCCAGCCTCGGGCGCGAGCAACAGCTCCGGCCGCCAAGAGGAAGACCGCGAGCCGTCGAACCCGGGGTCTGCAATAACCCCTGCGCCTTCCTTAGCTGGAGCGCAGCGCAGGGCGGCGGCGGGACGCGAGCAGGGGCTGCCGCGCGGGGCCGGCGCCTGCACACGGGAGCTACTGCCATCCCCGCTCGGCTCCCTTCGGGCTCCTCCGCCGTCCTCGAGCAGCCCGCGGCGCAGCGGGGAGGGCTGGCCGTGCGCAGYGCGGTTATACGTGCTGATACGGGTGAAAAAACCAAACCAGAACAACCCCCCAAAATAACAGCAACAAAAACGTTTCTCCGAAGGAGAGCCGATAGGAACATTTACAAATATTTCTGGCTGGGGCTTAGATCAAGTTAA
>NW_020449085.1:3040447-3059933 GCF_003343035.1 Apteryx rowi
CAGACGGAGCCGGGAGCGCCGCGACACGGAGCCGCGGGAGCTGCTCAGGCAGGTGCTCGTACGTATGTGCCTATACGGTCGCCGGCGCCGGGCGCAGCCAGCGTGCATTACACACGCATACGTACAGGCACGCAGACGCGGCGGCAGTAAGACCAAAGTGGGCGCCTCTTCCTCAGCCCCAGGCGAGGGCAGTACTGGAAATACGTTCCCGAGGGCTTTGCAGCGGCGCCGAGCCCTTCCCAGATAAATTTTGGATGGTCCCTTCAAAAAAACCGAACTAACGAAAGGAAAAAAGCCACCTCCCCAACCAACCGAAAATCCCCCTGCCCCGGACCCCCAGCGGGAGCACCACGGAGAGGAGCAAAGCCTCCTGCCGCGTCGCTCCCGGCAGCCCCGGCGCGCGGCGGCCACCGCTCGGGTCGAGTAAGGCACAGTTCGAGGGCAGCCGGCGAGGGGGAGGCGGACGGAGCCGCAGGGCGCCGCCGCGTCCGCTCGCTCCGGCGTTACCGCCGCCGCCGCCGGCTGGGAGGCGGGGGGAGGCGGCGGGTTTCAGTGTCCCGGCGAGCTCCTCTCCTGGGCGGCCCGCGCGTGGTTGGGGAGCAGCAGGCCCTGGCGCTGGGCGTGCTCGAGGACGGCGGTGTAGCAGAAGTGGTACTGCTCGGGCGTCTGGATGCTGAAGGCGCGCTGCGTCCTCATGCGCAGCACCGTCTGCTGCACGTTGAGCGTGCCCACGTCCTGCAGCTGCGACAGGCAGATGTCCAGGGCGCAGAAGGTGCCTGCGGGGAAAGGCCACCCGTCGGGACGACGGCGGCCCCCGCGGAGCCGCCGCCACCGCCGCCCCGGCCAGCGCCCCGCGCCCCGGCCCCCGCCAGCCCTGCGTCCCCGTTACCTGTCCTGCCGATGCCGGCGCTGCAGTGCACCACGACGGGGGGGCCCCCGGGGTGACCCTTGAAGCGGGGCCCCAGGGCGCTCACGGCCACCCGCTGCTGCTGCTTCACGGCGCCCAGGAAGTCGATGAGGGTGGCGGCGGACGAGGGCACGCCGTAGTCCGGCCAGCTCAGGTACTGGAAGTGGGACACCAGGCGCCGCTCCCGCGTCTGGGCGGCAGCGGCGGCGTCAGCTCCTTCCCCCCGAGCCCCTGCCCCGAGCTCCGCTCCGGCCCTGGGGTGGCTCAGCATAGCCCCCCGTGGTCCCTTCCGGGCCCCCCGGCCTCCCTCGCACCCCCAGGCCACCCAGGAATGGTGCCTGGTGCCGGCACCACTGCTGCGTCCACACGGCCGAGCCCGGGGCAGCTCCCGGTGCTGGGATGGCCACGGGGGACCTCCGGATGGTCTCTGTGCCGGGACTCACTGGCCCCAAGGCCAGGAAGGACCCCCACATCCAGGACCGGCGCCCTCCCGCAATCCCTGCCCCGTGCCTACAGACACGCACCTCCGAGCTGTGGATCTCCAGGATGGTCTTCTTGTAATGGTTCAAGTTCTCCACGCCCAGGTTGGTGATGGTCAGGGCCCCGTAGCACACCTGGAAATCCTTCTCCAGGGGCCAGTACTGGCCGCACTTTCTCCTGCCCCCCTCCTCCAGCCTGGAAACAAGGGAAGGGGGAGCTGGCTGGGGCCGCGAGGGGCCCTGTGCCCCGGCCCCGCGGGGGTCCCGCATGGCTTCTGCGCCACCCACTAGTTCAAAGCTGTCCCCCCCTTAACGCATGGCTGGGGGGACGGCCCCGAAACCAGGGGTCCAGCACGTGCTGCCCAAGCGAGGTCTGTGGCCTGAGCCAACTCGCGGGGAAGCTGAGGAACGCTGCCCGGAGAGACGCGGGCGCCTGGGGTCTCGGGACATCCCTGCCTCTTCCCAGCGCACGTAAAGCCACCGGGGCAGCACCCACACTCCTCTCCATGCGGGGACGCGCCAGCACGGGGACACCGTGCTCCRCGGCAGGGCCAGGGCTCGCTGCGGCGCTGCAGCCTCCCCACGGCACGCAGCCCGCGGCGGCGAGCGCAGACACCAGCGCTGCCTGCCCTGTCCGCCCCCAGGCACCGAAACCGCTGCAGGCAGCAAGGCGCTGCCCTCCGAGCAGGACGGCAGCTGATAAAGCAGCAAAAGCCCTTGTTTTGCAAGGAAAAACCAGGCTGGGAGCTTCTGCTCCTTGCTTCCCGGGACAACAGCGGCCGGAGGGGGCCGCGTCCCCCCAGGGCACTCACCGGGTCGTCATTACGATCACCAGGACGTTTTGCTCCCACACCATGCGCCAGAAGTCACCGTAGGTGTTTTCCAGGGGCCCTGCGGTGAGAGCCCACAGGTGAGGAGGGGGCCYGCCGGGTTTGGGGAGGCCCCCGGCCCAACACAAACCCCGCTCACCCCCCGCGGAGGCTGCCCTCCTCCCCAGGGCACCCCGGAGCAGACCCACCAACCCACGGGGCTCAGCAAAGTCCCGCCTGGAGCTGGCTGGGCCTCCCAGGGCACGGCAGCCCAGCACCAAACCGCTGCGGCTCAGTAACCATCGTCTCCGCTCCGCGCTGCTGCCCCCGAGCGCTCTGGGCCCACGGGGCTCACACCGCAAACCCTGCCGTTGCACCCCAAAGGGCCCAAACGAAGGGCTTCAAACAGCTAGCACCTTCCTACCGGCTCAAACCGCGGTGGGCGCTGCGCAGGCGCTCATTTGCATGTCCCACCAAGCACGTCTGATCTGCAGGAGCTTTGCTCTTCTCCTTTTATAAGGAGGTCTTGAAACACTCGCACTGAGTGTCAGGCAAAGGGGGCAAAAGGGATGCGCCCGTTTCCGCGGCATCCCTAACTAGTAACGCTACGTGGCTGGGTGCCCCTGGAATAAAAGCTCAGTGCACCAGCCGTAACGCCGTGGAAGGAGGTGGAAAAATGCGCACAGACCGCTCCATGGCAAAGGGATCCCAAAGCATCCCTCAAGCCCAGGCAGACGCTTCTGGGGCAAAACAAGGGAGAGGGTTTAAAGGGCCCAAAGCGGGAGGCTGCCATCGTCACCGAAAGACGGGATCTGCCGCAGCCCAGACTCGTGGTGCGTGCCGCACGCTCTTGCGGCTGAAGGGCAGAAATACTTGCACCACTTCCAGAGAAAACCTCCATTCCCTGCCAGCCGGGCTGCAAAGACCCAGCCCATAGACTCGGGGTACCCGGAGCACCGAGGACCCTTAGTCCCCACAGGCTGCACACAAAGTGTGCGAGCTCAGGATCTCCAAATGACCCGCCTGGCAGCTGCCACCAAGGCCTTGCTTCTGCAGGCGCTTCCCCAACCCTTTGCGCTGCAGACGGGCTGAGCCCAGGCCCTGGGCCGCGAGCGGACGTGCAGGAGGGGCTCAGAGATTCCCTCCTTCCTCCAGCCTGCGAGACTTCACGCAGATCTCGTTGGCTTCGGAGGGTGCCCTGCCCAGGAACCCGCCATCCTCAGAGCACCCTGCTGCTAGGGGCCTGGCACGACGAACAGGAGGGAAGTAAATACACCCGGAGAGGCGAGGGGACCTGCCAGGCGACGCCATCCTCCTGGTCTATCTCCCACTGTGTCCAGCTGCTGATGCTGGTGTGGGAGGTGAAGCCCACAGAGAAGCCAACACATGCATCAAGGGGAAAACTCCTTCCCGGCTCCCGCGGGGGCTCAGCTCGCCCTGGAGACACACGGGCCGTACCTTGAGTCCCGATGTAGGCGTTCCTCTGCTTGTAGCCGTCCATGAAGCTCGCGTTGATGTAGTCGGTCAGCTGGGGGGGGAAAGACACACGGCATGACTACTCCAGAGCACTGCTACCACGGTGGTGGCGGCGGGGGTAAGCCACAGGGCTCGGCACCGACCGCAACAGCACGAACCCACGYGGGGCTACTGCCCAGCGCACGGCAGAAGGCGAGCTGTGAACCCACTGCCGGTGAGGGGGCAGAGCAGGGCGAGCGGCTGGTTACGGACGGGGTGGCTAATAACGCTGCATAACCGGCGGGTTTCGCACGGGACGTGGAGAGGTCCCGGAGGCTGGCTCACCTCCGGGCGGCTGTACGGCTTCGCCAGCTTCACGCGTGTTTGGTCCAGGCAGGGCACGTCCCCGTATCGGTTCTTCTCCTGGTTGTACGGCGCCCTGGGAGGCAGGGGAGAGCAGACGTGAGCAAGGACGCTTTTCACACGAGGAAGGAGAAGGCAGCATCCCTCTCTCCGTGCAAGCCTACAGCGCCCGTAGGCTGGGCTCTGCTGCCATCACCTGGCCAAAGGCTTGGAAAYCAGAGTCCCGGCCAGGTCCCGGTCCCGCGGAGCAGCTCCCCTCCACCCAGCGGGGCTCGGGGAGCGCCAAAGGGCTTTTGGCCACATCACCGTGCTGACAGGGCAGCCGGGCTCGCCTTCCTTGGCCCAAATCACTGCACCCCAACGCGGAGCCTGGCCACCTCCCGGCTGCTGCTCCGGAGGGCAAAGAGGCAGGAGAAGAGGGCCACAGACACAGCAAATGCTTTCCGCCCTTCAGAGACCCTTCATTAACCGCGACGCCCGTTTCTAAAGGCAGCGCGTCAGCCTGAGCCTTCAGAGACGCCTCGGCAGCCCCGCGAGCAAAGGCTGCCGAGGAGGCAGGGGGACCGGCGTGCAGGCTGGCCCGGGCGCCGAGCCAGCGCGCCCCGGTTTCACGGGCCGATCGCCGCGTCAGCCCTGAACGCGAGCGCTCCCCCCGCCCTGCTCCTCTCCCCCGACTTACAAAGAGCAGATGAAGGTCCCGGCGGGACTCCTGCGCCGGATATCTTCGTACTCTTCGTAGATGCCCCGCTTCTGCTTGTGGGTGACGTGATCTAGCAGCTCCTGGACGGTGATGGATTTGGGCCCTGGGACGTGGACCGAGCCGTTGTCTTTGGGGGACACCAGCGGTACCAAGATGAGCTCATCGAGCGGGTCGGGGTGGCCGTTCTGCTGCGGCAGGAACCGGCAGTTCCAGCTCAGAGGGTCCAGTTTGAGGGACCCGCCGAGGTACTCGGGGAGACACTCCCGGGGCAGGTGCTCCTTCAGCTCCGACATCTTCACCATCTGCACCTGGAGGAGGAAGCAGAGGGGCCGGGGTGAACGCCGAGCCCGGCCTCTCCGGGGAAAGCAAGGAAGGACAGGGTTTGCTGGGGACAGGGCACGAGGGTCGGGCTGGGAAGCAGAGCGGTCCCAGCGGAGCTGCTAGAGAGCCCCGGGATTTCCTCCCAACGGCGTTGAGGCTCTTTCCCCCTCCAGGCTCCTCCCCCAAGAGGGGAAGCCTCCTCTTCCTCCCCTGCCCAGGCAGCTGCGCCCAGGGAAGCAGCCGCCTCCCGCGGCCAGGAGGGGCCCTTCGCTGCCGCTGCGAGTTCGGGAGGGCCGTTCCCCCACGACAGCGTCCTCCCCTGACCGGCAGGGCCGGGGCGGCGGAGGTCACGCCGACACGGGAAGCGAGCGCTGGGCTAAATCGGGATGGCTCCGCTCCGAAAGGTGAAAAGCCGTTCAGACCCTGACCGGGTCTCCCAAGCGGCCTCGCAGACCGACAGCCGAGCAGCACGCAGCTGCACAGCGCGAGCGGCGGCCCGGRAGCCGGCGGCGGTTCAGGCACCGCCGTCCGCGCGCCCGGTGGGCCACGGCGCAGACCCCACCACCGGCTCCCCGCACGCGCTCCGCACCAGTTTACACCAGGTGCTTAATTTGCGAGCGGTTTCTAATGTGGCGAGAGGAACCCAAAATCAGAGGGGCAAAGTCCAGCTCCAGGGAAGCGTCGGGCTGGAAACATGAACCGTATTGGCAATAACGCTGATGCTGATGGAGGTTTTAGGTACTTTAAATGATGCACGGGCTTAACTGCTTTGCCAGATAGGGACCGAGAGCAGGTTTTTACGTTCCCCTTTTCTCCTGCATGTTCAAAACACATTTCCTTTCCCTTTAATCATTTACCATTTTCTCCACTTGCTGCTGCTGCTGCTGGCAGCCTCACTGCAGAGGAAGAAATGGAAGGTGATTTCAAAAGGGGCTCAAATATTTGCTGAAAATACCCAAACAGGTTGGTGCCTAAGAAATGAGCTAAGAAAGCCTTYGTCTCCCACGGCTGAGCAGCTTTTAGTGGAGGGGCTGAGAGACGCGCGCCAGCCCCGGCCCCGCTCCACTCACCCGTTCCCGCAGCTTCTCCTTGAGCAGGAGGCTGATGATGGAGTAGGGCACGCGGAACCACATGGGCGCTCCCACGATGAACACCTTCTTGAGCCGGGCCGGGAAGGCGCCCTGGGGGCAGCAACGGAGACGGTTTAGATCCGCAAAGCTCCCGTTACGGGCTGGTCCCTTTCCGGCTGCCTGCTTGCTGCCGGAGGGGGAGCACGCCCAATCCCAGCAAAGGACCCGGTGCCCAAGGGCACCCGGAGCTGGGGATCCGGCTGCTGCAGACAGCTCAGGGCTTGGCTCCCAGCGCCGGACAAGTGCCATAGCTGGAGGTGCCAACAGCCACATCCGAAGCGTCTCCATGTGTTACAGAGCAGGAAGCCCAGCAGCCCCGATAGGTTTATTTTTACTCTCCGATATGGAAACAGATGATTTCTTTGGAATAGGCGTGCGATCGGCACAGGGCTTGGCTCCGTGCGTGAAAGATGAAGCCTAGGAGCGGGGACTGTGCCGAGCACACGCCCTGGCTTATATATGCTGTTATTTCTTTTCTGGAGAAGGGAGGAGGCACAAAATGCCAGTGTGATTAAAAAATAATTTGCATCTGTTTTCGCGAGAGCGTTGCCAGCTGCCGCGAGAGGAACCCGGCACGCTCCCAGCTGCCGCTCCGCCGCTCGCCGGCCGCTTCGCGGGCCCCGGCCGGAGCCGCTGCGGTCGGCGCTGGGAACGTCCCAGTTGAGCTAGCTCCGCGTTCAGCCTCGCGCTTTCAAAACGCTCTCCTGGGGAGGTCCAAGAGACCCTCCAGGGCTTGAGCCAGCTCCTCTTAGCTGAGATATGATAAAACCGACCATGCGCGGCAGGACAACTTCTGCAAAACCGCTCGACTGTGGTTGTTCAGCGAGTTAACGGCCCGCGCGCGGAGCCGGCAGCCGAGGAAGCAGCAGAGGCGGGAGAGCTGCCCTCCGGGGGAYGGGCGGGCGAGAAGGGGGCCAGCAGATCCCCTCGAAGCGGTTTTGCCGCCGGGCAAGCGGGGACGCAGAGCAGCTGCAGCCCGCGTCGCCGGGCCGGGGCCGCACCGCCGCCTCCGAGCCGCGAGGGCTCGGCCCCGGTGGAGCCCACAGAGCGCGAGCCGCRGTCCGGCCGCCGGCGGGGCTCGGAGCACGCCAGCGGGGAAGGCTGCAGGGAGCCGGGCCCCTCCGGCATCCCCCAGCGCCTCTGCCCGCGGCCGGGTCGCGGCCCGGCGGGAGACAGCGGGAGCCACCGGGCCCTTACCTTCAGCAGGTTGAGGATCTTCTTGCTGAGGTCCAGCTCGAAGTTGGTGTACTGCGAGCCCGCCATGTCGTAGATGAACACCAGGCCATTCCTCTGCGTTTCGAAACTGGGCCGCGGAAAGAGAGAGGAGGAAACGTCAAACCAGCCCGCGACGTCCCGTCGCTCAGCTCACGTGCAAGCGGGGGATTCGTCCCCCAGCAGCCGAGGCCGTTTCCTCAGCTTATTCATCCCCCCAAGAATCCCCTCCTACGTTCCCGGGAGGGCTCACGTACCCAACGCGCGTTTCCTCATTTTCTAGCTGCATTAGCTGCTCTACAACCTCTTCCCACAAGCCGTACTTGAGCCTGGCTTCTATCCTTAGCCTCTCAGCTGCAACGCCCACGGCAGCTACGCTCGCAAGCACAGAAAAAGCCCAGCACTATGAATGGGATGTCTGGGCTCTATATTTTTGGCAGGGCTCACGTTACGTCTCCCTGGCAGTCGGAGAGCTTTCTCCCAAGGCTGAAGTCGGCAGGTATTACACGCTTTGCAAAACCGAAACGTTGAGATAGGCACTTAGTGGCTGGGAACAGCAACGCCAGGATGGAGCTGGAGAGCCTACAAAGGGTTTTAAACCCGCTGCGCGACGGCGTTCTGTGGTCTGCAGACTACTTCCAAGGAGGAGAAGGGCTGTGCGTTGGCAAACTCCCCCAGACCATCCCACCTCGGATGTGCAGCGAGCACACCGATCCCCCGCCTGCCCTGCACGGACCATCTCGCCCATCTATTCAAACAAGCAATTGCTTCTTTGATAAAACGTTCCTTAATTAACCCAAAGCTGGTAAAAAACAGCTCAGGGAAAGGGGATTTTGTTCCTCTGCCGAATGTTCCCATCGAGATGACGGGCTAAGTTCAAAGAAGAGACAGAGGGAATTTTAAGCCGCAGAGAGCTGTGACCCCTTCCCCCTCGGTCTGCCGTCTCGGCAGCTCAAGAAAACAGGAGTCATGCAGACGGATTCAGTTGCAATTTCACGTTGGCTCGGAGGTCTCGAGTCTGGGGCTTTCCGAGGGCGGGCTGGAGAGTCCCGGCCGCGCGCCTGAGCGGGGCGCAGCGAGGAGCCGGCAGCGGGGCAGGCGCCGCTCGTCCCCCGCTCCGGACGCCGCACGTGTTTAATCCCAGGCGGGTAACGAGCTCCTTGCCGGGCGCACGCGCTTCACTGCTTCGCGAGGGAAACGAGCCCGCGGGCACCGCGCGGCGCAGGGAGCGCACGCGCATCCTCTGCCTGCTCCAGGGACACGGCAGGCCTGGGAAACGCGGGCGTCCGGGCAGGGACCATACCTTCGCCCCGTTTCGTACCCGCCGTGCATGGCGCAGGTCTCGATGCAAAGAGAAAGCAAACAGCTCCTCTTAAAAGGATATAAAACGAAGGGCAAAATATGTTTTCAAAATGCCACTTATTTTTGTAATGCAAGTTAGGCTTTTAAACACTTCGGTGCCTGTAATCCTTTTACAACCCAGACGCGCCCTGGCTAACTGTGAGCGTAAATGCCAGGTTACCTACAGCTGCGTGGAGGCGCTCGCAGGAGATTTAAGTTGCTATAAAAGCAGCGGGGCAGSTGGGTGGGCTGGGGGCAGGGAGGAGAGCAGAGGACATCAGCCAAAAAGAAAAATCCCAATTATCCCAGCGCTCCGCCGGCTGAGCCCTATTTAAATCCAGGAGCTTTGTCACGCAAGGCACCCGCCAGCTTTTGCTTGCACAACCCCTGCGGCTGCCCTGGCTGGGCCGTGCAGCCGGCAGATCCGGGCGCGTTCCCGGCTCGGTCGCGCGGCGTTTCCGAAGGGCCGGGGTGGCTGGGATGCCGAGCGGGGCAGGGAGCGCTCTGCCCCCGCGTTTTGCCGGGGCAGAGGGGGCAGCAGAGCGGTGCCCCCGGGCAGAAGCCCAGCTGCAGGCTTACTTGCAGAGCGAAGCCCCAGTCCTGCAAGCGGATCCTGGCATCGGCTCAGCTCCGTTTGCAGGACGGAGGCTTCAAGCGGTTTCAGTTTTACTCAGCGAATAAATCAATGGGGGAAGAGAGACAGCACATCTTTTTCCTGCGAAGCCTTTCAAAGGGAATTAGTAAAAACCTCAACAAGCAGCAACCTCGCCACAAAGACCGGACCTCCTGGCATCAGCCCGGCTTGTGCGAACCGTTCAAAGGAGGCGAAAATCTCCCACGGTCAGGAATGCAGATTCCTTTGGGCAAAGCGCGCGCTGGCCTAATGAGACGGAGTTCTTTATGCCTTTGTGTCGGGGCCGAGCACGGATACAGAGATAAGACTGCTACCCCACGAGCACGGCCGAACGGAGCTCAGGATTGAACCACCAAAGCGGACCGGTACTACCCGAAGCGAACGACTGACATCTCGTTTGGGGATTTGCAGCGCAGGTCGCCGACAGCCGCAGAGCCGGGCTCCGGGAGCCTGTGCGCGGGTCACGGCTCGCCTTTGCTCACAACCTCCCTTCGTCTCTGCAAGCCAAGGCCCGGGGCCGCTCGCGCAGCCGCACGTCCCGGCACAGCGGCTTCGCTCGCACCAGCGCCTCCCCGCACGGTGCCCCGCCGCCCGCGGAGAGCAGCGTCCCCTGCTCGGCACGCCGCCGAGATCATTCCTCCCTTCCCGCTTCCCAAAACCTTCCCGGCAAGCCTGCAGGCACCCCGTTAGCCCCAGCTCTGAGAAAGCACCAGYGTGACTCAGCCAGGGATTAGGAGACCAGGGCTTCCGTGAACACCGGCCTCCGGGATCTGCGCGCGTTTCGGCCGATGCCTTCGGGGCGGGAGAGGGGCCTGGGGTTCTCCAGCTCCTCCGGCGGGTTTGAGCCTGCGAGAGCTCAGCCCCTGCGCGGGGGCAGCGCGGCGGGGCTCTGCACCGCGTGCCGAGCGAACRAGGCTCCTTGCCGGATTTCTCCGAGACCCACGTCTCGGGGCAGCTCCAGCAAGGCGCGAGCCGCGTGCCGGGGCCTCCGTCCCTCTCCCCTCCGCTCGGAGCGCAGCCTCACCTCTCCACGGCTCTGTCGAGCAGGTAGAAGAGCGCCTGGAGCACCACGTGCTGCACGCTCTTGCTGGGGTGGTGCAGCTTGGCAGTGAAGAGGGCGATGGAGGCTCCCGAAGGGTCCCGCACGCTCTGGGGAGGTCGGCAAGAAGGGAGAGGGGTCAGACAGGCTCCGCGCTCGAGGACGCCGCCGCGCAGCGCCGCGCACGGCAGCGCGCCCTGCCACCCGCGGCCGGCTCAGGGCGCCGGCGGGCCGCGCTCTGCCCCTACCAGAATGGTGAACTTCCCGCTGAGCAGCTCCGAGCGCAGCGGCTCCTCGTGCGGCTTCAGCTTCACGATGCCCTCCTTCAGCCGCGTCTCCTGCGGGGAAAGGAGCCCGCCGCGAGGGCTGGCACGCGGCCCGGCACGCGGCCCTGCCCTCCGCGCTCCCCTCCCACCGCCCCCGGCTAAACCCGGCTCCCTCCGCCATCCAGCGCCGGTGACGCGCAGCCGGCGCCTCCCGCACGCCCAGCGCCAGGCAGACGGCGAGCAGGGACCCACACGCCGGACGTACGCTTTGAAACAAGCTTTCAGCTAAAAGGACCCTCTGCTTTAAAAACCACCTTCCACATCTCTTCAACCGCAGCCACATCTGCGCGCGGGAGCAGGAAGCGGCCGGTGCCGGCGAGCGCGGCTGCTGCCTCTCCTTGCTCGGGGGCAGAGGGCCGGGCAGCGACTGCCAGCCCCATCCCGTCCCGCGCAGCAAAGCCCTCTCCGAGGCGACGGAGCYGGCCGGCTGCGATGCCAGGCCGGCTTCGCCCGGCTGGGACTGGGTCGCTGGGGATGGCGCCCGCAGGCACGGGGGGAGGAAGAGAGAACCCAGCCCGMCTCTCAGACCACGCCAGGATTTGCAGGACTGGCCATTAAAGAAAAGAAAAAGTCCACTTTTGGCTGCAAGCGGTGGGCAGACAGCCTGGCACGCGCTACCCTCAAAAGTGCCTTAAAAAAYGAAAAAAGGAAAAGAAAGGAGGGAGTAAAAGATGTTAACGGTTTCTTCTGCCTCTCTGCCCTTCCCCGATTCTGCAAGAAAGCGGGACACGCGCTGGACGCTGTGCCGGGAAGACCACCCTGCCCGAGCCGCGGATCGAGCCTCGTCCCGGCTGAGGGATGCTTCCCCACGAGAAAGTTAGCCGCGGGGACGCAAGCCCCGACGGACACGCAGGGGAGCCAGCGGAGACGGGCCGGCGGCAGCGCGAGGAGCTTTCCGCACGCACGCGACCAGCGTCGAGCTCTCCCGGCGGCGGCGGCGGTGGCGGCGGCGGGGGGGGGAGGAGGCCGTGGCGGCGGCGGCGGGGGGCCGCGGCCGCGCACCTACCCGGTAGGAGTGGAAGAGCTCGATCGCTCGCAGCACGTCAAACTTGCGGGCCATGAGGAACTTGACGGCCACGTTCCAGGAAAGCGGGGACACATTGTACTGGCCGGTCCACTTGTTGATCTCTTCTAGGAACTGCTTGGTCGCCTGTTTGCGAGAGAGACACAACAGGCGCAGTGAGATAAGGGAGGAGGAGAAGCAGCCCCCACGTCCCGCCGTCCCTCGCCGCCGCCGGCAGCCAGCGAGCAGAGCGGCGCCGGCCCCGCTAGCGAACCAGAGGAAGGGCGGAAAACCGTGGCCGAATCCCGCCCCGGGCCACTGCTCCCGTGCGCGGGGGCGGCTCGGGCGCCGGGAGAGAGCGCCCAGCGGCGTGGCCCCGGGCAGCGCGCGGGACGGGAATCGAGGGCTCGCGTTCAGCGCTCAGGATGCCGGGCGGGAAGGAGCAGCTCGCCYAGTACGGCCAGTTTCCCACCACCACGGAAAACGGGCCAAGAGGAGCCCGGCCAGAAGGGCCGCGGCCGTTCGCCCCGCTGCCCCCGGCCAAAGCGCYGCAACGGCCCGGGGCGCCGCCGCGCAGGACGAGCCACGTGCAGCCCCCGGCACCGAGCCGTCCCGCAGGAAATCGCGGTGGGGACGCCACGCACAAACTAGCTCCGCCGAAAGCGCTGGCGCCCAGCGTCGTGCAAAAGCCCGGCAGCCGCCCGGACACGCTCCACCGCTCCCAGACAAGTCCTGCGGCAGAGCCCCGTCCCGGGGTTACCGTGCTGCAAGCGCCGGCGCTGACCCCGCTCCGCTGCGGCCCGTGAGCGCTGCTGGGACGGAGCAAAATGAGCTTTTAGGGAAGGGGAAAAAAATAAAACAACTCCTTGACCTATTTTAACCGGTCTGTCCAAGCACTTCCAGTAACAGAAACAGAACTGAAAGCTTCTAGAAACATGAATCAACCTGAAAACGAGCCCTGACGCGTGGCGGGAGAAGGGCAGCGATGCGAAGYGAGGCGCCGCGGAGCGAGGCGGGTGCCGGGCAGGGAGCAGCACCGCTGCCGCCGCAGCTCGGCTCGCGCCCCAGGGCGGCCGCGGGCTGAGCTCAGCCCACCCGACCGCTTAGCATCACTGCCGGCGGGGGAAAATATATATATATATATTGATCGCATCGTCCCAGGCATCCCTTCGCTATGCTTTATTTAATGCCAGGTTAGGGACCGGTGCAGGGTCCCGAGCACAACCGCGTCCCAGCAGCATCACTTGCCGTCCCAGCAGCAGCAGAGCGCCCCAAAACACCTACTGACCACCAGGAGACAACTCCGCTCCCCGCACCACGGCACTCGAACCCCACGCCAAAGAGCGCTCCAGGAGGAGAACAGCCTCCCCGAAAAGGAAAATTAAATCCTTTTTCCTTTTTTTTCCTTTTTTTTAATTTAAGCTCCCCAACTCTTCACGATAGAGTAAGATTAAAGTTTCCAAATACTTCACAGAAATCCAGCGCCGGCGACTCCCGTCCCCTGCAGTCACCTGCCCAAACCTGAGCTCGTAGAGCTGGTGACGACGGGAGCCCCGCGAGCCGCACACGGCTGCTCCTTGCTGTGATTTGGGTTATTCGCAGGTCACTGATTTCCTGGGCAGAATGCGGGAAATCRGATAGAGGGAGGCTTTGGCAGGGAAAAAGGAATACTGCGGTCGCTTTTTTTTTTTTCTTTTTCTCCCCAAATTCCTCTGCGGCACCGCGAGCAGCTGCGGAGGAGTCGCAGGGCACCTAACACTATGTGAGTCTCCACGTCGTTAATCCGAGAGTCTTTTCCCCGCCTCATCCCATTTCGCTCCATCGGATTTTCCCGACACTTGAGGCAAAGAGGACACAGCGAGCCCGGCCGCTCGCCTGCCTCCCGCGGCTGCCGGGCCCCGGGGCGGCCGCCCTGCGACGCCGGCGGGAAGAGCACTTCCGAAATTAAGGAATTTTCCATTCTCGCAGGCGTTGTGCAAGCGAGTGACCGAGGAGGAGGGACGGGCAGAAGCGACCGCACGCGCTGGACGGTGGCTTCCCAACGCGCCTGTCGCAGCGAGCGCGGGAGCCGTGGCAGCACTGCAGGACGTCCCCAACAGCGGGGACGGGCGGCAGCCCGCGGCCTCCTCCAAAACCAGCCCGGCCAGCTCCTCTGGTCAAACCCGCGGGGACCCCGGGCAGGGGCCGCGCGTCCCATCCAAACGCACGTTACTCCCACGCCACGGCAGCCGGGTCCCGGGGGCGGCCGGAGAGGTTTTGCAGCCTCCGCTTTAAATCCCGCGCGTCCCCTTGCCCGGGCGCAGACGCGGTGGCAATGCCCAGCCTCCGCCGGCAGCGGCGGGAGCCGAGGCAACGCGCGGAGCGACGCTCCCTGCTCAGAGTCGGCGCGGGGCCCTATTCCCCCAGGCCCCGCTCCCCGGCTGCAGAGCCGGCCCCGCGGGCGGGARGGGGACACCGGGCTCCCAGCGCGCTCCGAACCGCCGCACGGACGGGGCTGCGCTGGGGGAGACGGCGGGAAAGACGACCTCCCCCAGGGAGAGCCACCCATGCCTTCCCCCTCCTGGAAGGCATTTTTTCCGTGGAAATGAGTCCATGAGCGATTGGAAAATGATTTTCARCGAACACTGGCTGGTTCCCCAGCATCACAGCGCACATTTTTGTTGGAGATATCGCTCACCTGGATCCCGGCAATTGCTAACGGATGGGCAAAGCCCCCAGGGTCTCGGCCCCGGAGGCCTCTCAGTCTCTGGAGCACTTGCTCGGCTCTCGGCCAGTGACAACGATCCTCCTCCTCCTCCTCCTCCGCGCCGACTTACAGCGGGGTCAAGCCTGTTCGGGTGCCTGAACAAACCTGCTGGCGGCCGGGCTGCGCGGGGACCGCGCGTCCCGCTCGGGCGGGCGGCCTTTGCGGTGCACGCCGGCGGGCTCGGGCTCCAACCGCCAAGCTGCTGCGCAAGAAAACGCGACGACGCAGCACACGCGTAAGCACACCGCGCAGCCGAACAAATCACGGCCACGGCGGCGCAGCTCGGCCGAGCCGTTCCTGAGAAAGGACTAAGCGGTCTCGGTTCCCGGGAAAGGGCCCAGCAGGTGACGGGCACCAAGCGGCACCTCGCTGGCTGCCTCCCACGCACGAGCAGCCGAGCAGCCTCAGAAAGCCGAGCGGGACGGGACGGGAGGGGACGGGAGGGGACGGCACGGGAGCCCCCGCGCACGGGCACGCTCGCCTGCCCTCGCCGAACCTGCCCGGCCTCGGCCGCTGCCTCTCCACAGGGCAGCAGCTCGGCAGGAAACGCGAGGCCCTCGGAAGGTGCCGAAGGCAAATCCAGCGCCCACTCCGGCGGGACGCAGCCACGGGACAGAGTCTTCCTCCGCACGCGGGCTCCCGCCAGGACGTGCTCGCCCTGGTTTTACTGCAGCTTCCAAAACAGCGGAGGCGGCATTCGCAGCATCCCCACCCTTTCCAGCACAACTTCCCCTCATTCCTCAAAATCCCGCTTTGGGAATGACCCTTTACCTTGGAGCTGCTGCTAATAAAGCGCGACGGGCGCGTCTGCCCTTGAACAAGTCTTTCTCTGCCCCTTCTTGAGGGAGGGAGAAAAAAGAGGGAAAGTTGAAAGCACTTTATAAGCCACACAAACCTATTAAAACTTTAAAGTTTTCCAAAGAAAACGCAGGACTAGCGAGGYGTGACTTGCCTTTACAGCTGCCAGGTGGCTCCTTTTTACCTTTTACCTTCTCTGTTCTTTAACGCGATTGCTCGCAAGCTGCTTAACGCGGAAGCCAGGCCGAGGACTCTGCCCTCGCCTCCATCACCTCCGAAATCCTTCTGCAAAGGGCTGAGGTCACGTTTGCCGCTTTCCGCTCTTCTGAGGCCGGTTTATATAACTGCTTACACGCTGCAATAAGAAACTCCGTAACTCGATATTTGAGTTCTTCAGCGCTCCTGGGTGAATACCAGCCCGTCTGAAAACCGCCGGTACTGGACGAGATCGATTGCCAGCAAAACCAGAAGGAATTTTAAAACGGGTTTCAACTGCCCAGCTCCAAGTGCTTGCAAAAATCCCCCGGACGCGTAGCTAGTGCTCCCGGGGCGAAGGTGTGCCGCGGCCCATCCGTCCCCGATCCGTCGGGGCGCGGGGCTGCCGTCGCGGCGGTTCACCGGGCTCTCGCTAGGGCCGACGGTTCCCCCGGAGCAGGGTCCCCCCCTTCCCCTACTTGCATCGCRCCCGGAGAACACACCTGTGCGCCCCAGCGGGTCAAAACCAGCCAAATTCGGCATTTCCCGGGGGACCAACGGATGCGCAGGCAGACAGTGACCTCACATGCTCATTTCCTTAGGAAACCAAGCTAAAAAAAGACCTTGTCCCACGCCAGAAGGGGACACCCGGCGCCACGCGCCCTCCGCGGCCTCGCTTCCCGCGCCTTGGGGCGGCTTTGCAGCGGCAGGCGCCTGCTCCGCGCCGGCGCCCGCGAAGGCTTCGAGCTCGGGCGGCCGCCGAAGCCGATCCCGCAGCAGCCTCGCGGGCAGGGGGCTGAGCCGGGGCTCCTCCTCGGCGCGCTCGGCGCTCCCGGCGCGGCTCCTCCGCGTCGTCCGTCCCGAGCGCGCCTAAGCGGCCACCTGCTTCGCCCGAGGAGACAAACTGCGGCCACAAGCACTGGTCGGCCCCAACGCTTCTGCCCGTCACGATTTGTGGAAGGAAACGGGAAAAGTCGGCTTTTGCAAGTCTGGCTCGTTTTCAAAACCGTGGGTGAGGGAACGCGGACAGAAGAGGTTTAACTTCTGGGCTCCCCGCTCGCTTTCCTAGGCGGTTTTAACCTCCTCCATCGAGGAAGCCCGCCTGGCTTTTGCTCGCCACTTCAGCCATCGGCCACCTTTATTCCCCAGGCTTAATCCCCCGTCGCCTGCGCTTTGCCAAGGGAAAAGCGACTCTCTTACGGCCAAGATTTCTAACAATTCCTCCTCTGCTGAAGAGGGGAGGGAAACGGGGCGACACAGAAATCCTCTGCAGCACTAAGACAACACGTATACGCGCAAACATGCCGATGAGCCAAGCAAATGCTCCCGCCGCAGCGAAGCCCAAGCGCCCCGAGCGCTCAGTAAAGCCGCTTTCGGCCCGCGTGGCGCCAGCGGGCGGCGAGAGAGGGAGCGGGAACCGCGGGAGCGGGGTCGGCATGGCGCGGCGCGGGGCAGCTCCCCACGGCTCCGGGCCGCACAGCTCGCCCCATCCCATCCCATCCGATGGGCTCCAAATCGCCGGCACAACAGGAGCCTTCCGAGAGGCGCCCCGACGCGCCGGGTGCCCACTCTCCTCGCGGGGCCAAATCGAAACCAATCCCCGCACACCCGGAGCCCAGGAACGCCGCTCCCGCGGCCGCGCAGGAAGGATTTCCAGAAGGAAGCTCCTTTTCTGCAGTCGCTGGCGCTGCTCGGGCGGAATCGCCCGCAGGCTGGTATTTTAAACAGCGCCCGTCTTTGGAGCGATGGCTTTGCCGCGCGAGGGCGCAGGGTGCCGAAGCACCGGGCTCAGAAACGCGGCGGTGCCCCTTTGCCGCTCCATGTTCCCGCCAGGAAGGGATCGCGGCATGAGGGGGAAGGAGCGCGGGCCGGGAGCGGCCGGATAAGCCGTTCCTCCTGCTGGGGGCAACGCGGGACATCGATGTTTCTCACACTCCCGGGGAGTGAGCGGAGGAAATCCATGGAGAAAGGCGACGGGTGGCCTGCACTTGCAGGGCGGTGGGAAGAGCCTGGAACGGGATAACCTGGCACCAACCAGCACTTACCCATCGCACCACAAAAAGAAAGAAAATTCCACTATTTTGGCTTCGAAGGCACCAAGGGCAGACCCAAACCCCCTCCTTTTCCTCCAGAAGGCCCCGGCGCTGCGCTCAGCCGCCTCCCACCCCGGCCCGCTGCTCCAGTTTGGGAGCTATTAGCACAAATATCCTTGTATTTTCTCCATCCAGCCTTCACGCAGAAACCAAAGATTTCAGATCTCTCTCCCGAGACGCTGGCAGGAGGAGTTCAGCCGCGGGCCGCCCTGCAAACCAAGCCTCCCCTGCAAGAGCCGATTCCAGCGCGATTAAGGATGAAATCCAAACATTTATCCAGGGCGAATTTCCCAACGCTGCTGCGGGCCCATCACTTACTCAGAAGCTGCGTCCATGCCCACACGTTTTCTTTGCCGATAAACCGAGATCTCCCCCGAACTGGCAAACCGTTCCCGATGTTTGCGGGAGGATTAGGGCTCCGGAGGGATGCTCGGCCAGGGAGCAACCCGCCAGGTCATGGCCCCGCTCGTCACGCAACGGCGCCGCAGCGGTACCGGCACGGAGGAGAGGGTGGGATCACGGCCTTGGCAGGGAGCAGGACCGCCCTGCCGGCAGCAGCTCAGGTTTATGCCAGGCGAAGGTGCCTGGCCTCGCTCTGCTAGCCGGAAGCCTTCCCTACGGATCGAGCTACCTCCTGCGGCCAGCCAGCGCCGCTCAGCGATTCAGGKAAGACACAAGACACGGGGAACTGCGAGACACGGGGAACTAACCCCCCCCCACTCACTCATTGCCCCAAGGCGTCGTGATCCGGCAGATACCATCGGCGCTCCCGGGCCCAGCGCTGATAAGACGGAGGCGTGGTGGAGGCACGGGCTGGGAGCGCCCAATTTCCGGGGAGCAGCTCGGGCTCCAGGATGGACTCCCGCAGCTCAGGGCAAGCCTTGGCTTCAGGTGCCTTTGGTTTTTGGGAAGCGGGGATTACTGTGCCTACCCCGCAAGGGCGGGAGCAGTCGCTTCCTAGGGCGGCTCTTCGAATTATGTAGAACTGAACGTTGTTTAAAAAAGAAAACGGGCAGGAGAACAACACTCTCCCTGATAATCCGGTGCCTCTTCCCTGTGCTGTTTGATGCTGCCCGGTGGTGTTTCAGTCCCTTCTCGTGCCAGAGCCCCGGCTGACTGCAGCAAGGCAGCGAACGAGCRGTGCAACAGCAACGCCGTGCCCTTGGCTCGCCCGGCCCGGCCCCGGCAGGCACCCGAACCGGCTGAGCCCCGTGGGGCGGCCGCGGCCCCGCTCCTGCCCCCAACCCGGGGCCATGCGGGCAGCCCCGGGTTGCGCAGCAGGAATGCACGGAGCCCGCGGCCGGGCAGGGGCTCTGCCCTCGGCGGGACGGGGGCTTCGGCGGGCAGCAAGCTGCCCCCAGCCCGCGCAGCGGGACGGGCGGCGAGGCCGCGAGGCGGCCCGGAGCCCAGCCAGGACAGGGCGGGGAGAAGCAGGGACGCGCTGCAGCAGGCAGGGCCGGGCGCAGGGACGAGGTGAGGATGCAGATGCAAACGGGTCGCCGCTGGAGAGAGGCGCGGGGAGGAAGAAACGGGGAGGCAGGCAGGGCTCGCTCTCGCTCTCGCTCTCGCTCTCGCCGCGCGGCGCGGCCGGGCCGGCTTCTGCCCCGTCGCGGCCCGGGTTATCGGCCCCGCTCGCCGAGCGCAGCAACATCCTCCCGCGGTGACGCAAGGCGGCAGAGGAAGACGGGACGTCACGGGCAGGCCTGGGGCGTGGGAAGCGCAGGCACACGCATCCCCACGCCAGCCCGCCGCGGGGGCCGCGCTGCCCCCCGGGCCCTGCGCAGGCCTCCGCGGGAGCGCGCTCGGGGCGCGGGGGGGGTCGCTTTATGCCGGGGGCTCTTCCTCGGGGGGAGCCGTGCCGCCCCGCTCGCAAAAATAACCCCGCACACGGGGAGCCCGCAAGAGGGGGGACGGGGGAGGGGGGGCAGCCCCGCC
>NW_020449085.1:3060723-3073649 GCF_003343035.1 Apteryx rowi
GGCGCCCGGCCCCGTCCGCAGCGGCCCCCGCCGGCCCCGCGGCACCGAGCCCTCGGCAGGCGCGCTGGAGCCTGCGGACGGCCGCGAAAGGGACAAGGCCCCAGCGGGGCAAAGCCGCAAGGAAAGGGCGGACGGGCGAGCTGGAAAAGGCCCCTCCGGGCTCTGCTCTCCGGGCTGGGGGAGGCTGACACAGAACACCTTCGTCCAGGGCAAGGGAGAAAATCCAGAGGCCGCGCTGTGTATTTCTACAAGGCCACCACCAGATACAACCCCAGGAGGCACGTCTTAAAAACAAAGCTTTCCGGGGCAAAAACATCAGTCTCGTTGCTCGGCATCTGTACAGCACCGAGCGCATCAGAGCTACGCTAGCAGCTACGCCTGGGTGACCGCAGTCAGCGTGCCCCGCGGATCAGCTCCTCCGGGCCCACCTGCTGCAGCAGAGCCTTGGCCTCCGCTGGCCCTTCCCGGCAGAGGCGTCCTCCCTCTCCRGTACATCGGCCGCCGCTGCGGAGCCTTCCCAGCGGCAGGGCCCGGGCAGGAGCGGCAGGCGTGCAGACTCCTGCTGCACAAGCATTACTCCAGGATTTCCAGCCCTTTCTTTGCGCTCCCTCCTCTGTGATCCCTAAACAGCATTTCCTGGTTGGGGACAGGTGCCACTGCCTAGATACGTAGTTATTAATTATATACATCCAATAAATGTGAAATAGGACAAATATGTACCTATCATTTCCCAGCCTTAGAGTAGGAAGMCAAATGGCTCCCATGGAAGTTTCTATACAGTGTTTGATATAACACTGCCGAGTACAAAGGTTTGCAGCCAAAGCAACAGAAAGAAGGATTTCACTTTGAGCAGGACTTAGGCCAGCAAACTCTACCAACAGGCCTTTTCCTTCCCATCCCATCGCGTTACAGCAGACAAGCGTCCCAGGCCCCACCGCTGCAGGAGCAAAATGCTCATCGCAGCCCGCGGGCTGAGGGATCCCCAGAGCGGATCCTCCGCCGGAGGTGCCGCTAGGGCCAGCCGCGGCTCGGGGGAGCTGCTGGAGCAGCCGGAGGCCAGCTGGCATCCAGGCAGCCCCTGCGCTGGAGCACTTTTGTGCCCCGACAACTAGCTCACGCTGCCTCTGGGGGCAGGGCTGCAAGAGCAGCGGCACCGYGAAGAGCCATGCCCACACGGGCCTCCCCGCCTGGGACAGGGGGACATTTTGTGCAGCCGATGAGGACTGTGTTGGCAACTTGCCCACAGCCAGAGCGTTTGCACCTCACTTGGAGAAAATGGAAGAAAGGCCAGAGGGAAGGGGCTGAGCTCCGAGTGGGATGCGAACGCGAGGGCTGTCTCTGTCTTTGAGACACCCCTAGGCCACATCTACAGGTCGAGCTGCCCGCTAATCTGTTCTGCCCTAAAGTTTCGCCTCCAGCGGGTGCTGGTGCTCCTTGTACCCAGCGGGAGCGCACAGCACCCCTCCCCGGCCACGGCTGAAACTGCTGCCTCGTCCAGTTGGGAGCAGGGCAGGGAACAGCTGGGAGTGGGATCGCACCCAACAAATAAAATAGTCACAGTAACAAACTGCRTTGGCCTCGGTGACTTCCGTTTAACACCCTCTCTCCAAACACAGGCTTTCGTTTCCAGCAGGAATTGTAACACAAATATTTATTTCTCCA
This sequence comes from Apteryx rowi, assembly GCF_003343035.1. Lineage (NCBI taxonomy): Eukaryota > Metazoa > Chordata > Aves > Apterygiformes > Apterygidae > Apteryx > Apteryx rowi. The sequence goes on from NW_020449085.1 coordinate 3,062,386, forward strand.
ACCCAGCTCATGCTTTTAAAAGGGAAACTATGCAGCATCATCTGGAGCGGGTGGAAAGCTGCAGTTGCTTCCCTCTTGCTCTCCGCCATCGATCAGAGCAAGCAGCTGAAGGAAGCCCCTCTTCAGCTGTATTTCATCTCCTGCCCACTCCCTTCCCTTTGCTAGAGGACCTTGAAAGATTGCTGAAGGACAGCACAGAGGCTGAAACCCAAGCTGCAGCTTTTGCTACCCTAAGGGATGCACAAATCTTACAGCCAAATGCCCAGCTCAGGGTTTAATTAGCGTTCAACCCGACAGAAGAAAAACCGTGCCAATTTCTGGCTGGATGCTGTATCCAGGTCGGCGTTCTCGCTGCTGTCCTCCAGCAAACCCAGCTCTGCCTGCTGCGAACAGCGAGAGCCGGTCCAGGTGTTTGTCCTCCTCCCCCAGACCAACAGCTTCACCTGCTAAATATAGCCAGCAGTTGGAAGGCGCCTGCAGCACACTCGGGCCACATCTGAATAACAACAACTCGGTCGCAGGCCTGGGGTGTCGTTTCGTCTCCCGCTCTCGTGGGGAGGGGGGAGCAGCAGGCCAACCATCTCTCCCCCAGCGAGCTTTCAGTGCCGTTATGACAGTTCCTGCTGCCCACTGGTATAATCAATAGCGGCTGTACAGTCAGATGATCGCAAGCAACCCACGCGCTTGGCACAGAAACAAGCATTTTCTGGGAAAAATGGGGGTGTGAGGGCAGAATATAAGTGCCCCTGCTATCTGCACACAGGGCCATTCCTGCTCTCAGTATCGCCTCCTGGTCATGGGCCTTCTTTTCAGAGCCAAATGGAGGCATTTTCACAGGCAGCTAGGAGGAGACTCTGCAGTGCCATTTATAGCCTGATATTTCAGCTGCCCCCATCACCTCTGGAGTGGTCCTGCTCTGCAAGAAGGGACTGGCATTTTAATCTCTCTGGAAAACTTGGGAAAGTTGAATATAGGRGTTTCATCCTTGATAAAGCTGACATGGGGAAACAGCACACAGACTGCTTGCAGAATGAGCCTGGACTGGGATAAGAGACCACGCAGCAGGTAAGGCCTGAAGCACCTTGATGCACTGATAAGAATCAAACCTGAGCAAGCATTTCCTCTGTTTCAGTCAGTGCTATAACCATTTTTTCAATCCATATTTGTGAGACAGAGCAGGGATCAAGCCTTAAGTAGCAGGAAGATGCTCAAGAACTTACATTTCTGAGAAACCTTTTATTTGGCACCATCAGTGCTAATGTCAAGAACCAAATCGTTCCTTTCTCCCCCTACTGAGAAAAGCCTAGAGAACAGAGCTCTGCGTTGGTTCTGCACAAAGCTATACTTGGAGGCAGGGGCCAGTTCCGATGCAAGGAAATTTAGTTTCTCAGTAACATGTGGGTGTGGAAAGCAGAGCCTTCRGATTACAGAAGTCTGTTGCAAAGCAGTCATTAAAAAAAGTCTGTTACTAGAAGCAGACTGACCACAAAATTTTCATTGAAAAGGCTTCAGTGTAAACAGCTGGATCAAAGGCTGGAATGCCCCAAACTTCCTGGCCTGAGGAGGAGTGTCTGCTTTTGGTGCTCAGGTTATAAGCAGGATCTGCATCTACGAGGTCTGAGCACTGTTCCTGGGCTGGAGTTTCACCAAAGACTTTAACAGAAACAGGGTCAGGAGCTAAATCAGGAACCCTGCAGTTTGGACAGATTATTCCCCCCCACAACAGACAACCACCTTAGCAAAGAACCAGACAATCCTGTTGAAGCCCCTCACCGAAGTGAGCACCCTGGTAAAAAAATAAAAACAAACAAAAAAACAAAACTCAAGAGCAAAATATTCCACTTTCAGGCCCTTTAAACAAAGCCATCCAATAATTCCCCTTGCCCCCCCTTCTCAGGGAGCACAAGTGACAGGGAGACTTGGGGAAGCCAGGTAACCCCTCGCTCTCTCCTTACCCAGCCAGTCTGTTACAGTAACCTAATTCTCCATCTGGCTCACTGCTTCATCCTGGCCCTCAGGAGAGTTTGCTGGCTGAGGGGTAGACAAGTGTTCCAACTCGTAACATCCATTCTTAGCGGCCTCCTTGTTACTCAGGTGACTCTTTCCCGCTGCCAGCTTTTTATTCTTCTTGTGTTCCATGATCTGCTGGAGCTGATGCCCAGCATAGTCTGGTTTGGCAGTGAGCAAAGTAGCGGGCACAGTGAGCCCGAGGATGTCGGGAACCATATACGGCCGGAGCCAGCCCACCAGTGGGGTGCTGCCGGGGGTGTAGTGGGTTTGCTTGTGATAGAAGAGAAGTCCGTCAACCTGCGAAAAGGAGAGAGAGAGAGCAAATAAAGGGCCAGAGCTGGAGTCTTTTGCAGGTGAATGAGAGAAGGCCAGATGACAGCGCTACTCTTCATTTACAGGCCAAATCTACCAGCTGGATCACTTTTCTCAAGCAGTGCAATAAACAGGGGAAGGGAAAGTGGAAACCTGCACAGTTCCTGTCCTGAAAGATCAGTGCAAATTCCATACAAGTCCGATGACTGCTGGATGGTTTTATGCTTTAAAGCATCGAAGGCAAACTTTTTTATGCTGGTCCATACTGACATCAGTCTTTTTTGTCTGGTTGCTATGATCCCATTCTTCAGAAAAGCCATCAGGTTTCTGAATAAGGCAGCACACAAAAAGGCCATTTTACTGGATTAAGATTATTTTAAATAATACATTTGGAAAGTAATTAGCCAGAGCGTGTGACGCCAAGGAGCCCTGATTCGTAATACTGCTACAGCTCTTTCAGCTTGCTTATGCAAAATAAATTCTTAATGTTTCCCAAGAGAGAACTTCTCCAGCAATCAATGACAGTTAAGGGCACTCAGGCCGTTGAAGGTTTAGGCCCTAACTCTTGCGCTACTATTTCCACGCTCTGCAATACTGCAGCTGGCTGACGTTTTCCCTGTTTCCCCACTGCACTAAAGGATTTTCAGCTCTCTCTTCCTGTGCCTCCCATGGGTGTGCTCTGCAAGGTTAGATCCTGCTGCGAGACTGACTAACATTCAAGGTGGTGCTTCTCCTAGCACAGCCTTGTAGGCTCTTAAAGGCCATTTGCCTGTAAGAGTGGCTGAGTGGGCAGAACAGATGAGAAAAAGAGCTCACTTTGGGCTGTGGCAGACTTGGCTGCGGTGGTCTGAGTTGCTCCCAGGCCCAGCCGTCTGCCCCAGGGCCCTCCTGCAGCCTCCAGTCCCCAGAATACACACAGCAGAACGGCACCTATATGGGCAGTGAGCTGAGGCACGAATGAATCAACTTGAGCTGCAGATCAAGGTGATTTCTGCTACAGTGCTGGACTGTGAACCAGGCTGAGCAACGAGAGGCACATGYCCATTTCTGCTACGGGGATGCTAGACTCGAGCCGAGCAGGTAGGGCTTCTTACACTACCACAGTCCATAACTTTTGGCCACTGTTAAGTTCTTGCAAAATAATCCCCAAAAGGGGGATTCCTGTCCTAGGAAAACACGAAACCAGAACAGTAAACATCATGAGCTTGTGTAACATGTAACCAACCCTCCGGATATCTAAAGTACAAAGCTTCCCCCTGCCTCCCTGGGAGGGCTTGAAAAAAGCCAGATTCTGCTTTGCCCCATTCCCAAACCATCACCCTCTCCAGGGCTTGCACATCCAACACMTTCCAGCTGATACACGACACATGGTGAGCAAGAGGGATTCCCCAGCGCCCACAGGAGTCTTTGAGTAACATCAGAGCCTGGAAAGGCTTCTGCCTTCTGGACTCTCCAAATATCTTCTGCAAGCTGGAGAAGTCAAAGGAGTTCAGCCTGGTGAAGTCAGGTCATGTCCTTCCTTCCCATGATTTCCCTTAAGTTACTGCAGTTCCCATATTCCTTCCAGTTTATTTAATTTGCTTGCTGTGTCCCTACCCTGAGTCACTGGACTGGCGCTAGCCACATCACAGTAAAAGCTGATACCGTCTCTATACAACCGAATCCGATGAGAAACCGGCTCGGCAGGATTTTCGCTTTTCATGGCTATGCTTTTCAGATTTTAGGTGCTTAAAGATATGCCGATTCCTTGACAGTGGAGCTTCTCTGAAACTTTGGCTCCCTGAGCCTTCATGAACACCTAAATGTTGTTTTACTCWGATCCGTGAGGAGGTCAGTAGCTTTTAAGATCCACTTTAGAAACACTTAAAACTCAGTGCCAASTGGACCCAAAGTCCACTTAATTCAGTGGAAAAACCTGCCACTAAATATAGCAGACGAGGGATCAGGACCTAACTCTAAGGTTACAGATTAACTCTGGAGACCCAATTTTGAAAACACTGACCGGATCTGTTGCCATCACACACACAAGATCTTTTTAATAGGCTAAATAGCAATGTGTCACTCCATGCCAAACAAGCAGAGAAAAACCTCCCCTTGTTCCACAAATTTATTTAGCATGATTCATCACAAGTTGCTGGGCCCYGGCAAAAAGAGATCTCTGTTATGCTGTATTATCTATAGCAAGGCTATATTTTGCCTCCTGCAAAGCTTCGTTCTTTTTGTCCCAGTGCTGGAAGCTATTTATGAGGATTTCTTGGGCTCCCTCTTGTGGCACACTGTAACAAGACCCATGGTTCACTCTAGTTCCYGGAAACACAGCACCATGTCTCTCTGAGCCAGCAACCCCACAAAACACCACATTTCACTTGATGGGATCACACCTTGATGTACTGACCAGAGAACAACCTGGGGCAAATCACAGCTGCATTGCAAGGCAGAGTTTGCTCGACTCCAGCTTCCTCCTCAGGCATTTCGCAACTTTCTCTCTTAGCAAGCTGAAACAYTTCTGCTCTGACCACAGTGGGATAATACTCCTCAGCCTTTTCTCATGGGAGCAGATGCCTCAGGAAGGAACAAAGCTTCCTTCAGGAAAGCTGGGAATGACTGTTTCTACAGATACAGTCAGAGCATTTGTCACTGAGCAAGTCAGATGAAAATCCTGGGATGCCTTCTCAACAACTCTGCGTGCTCCGTTCTGTGGTCAGAGCATGATCTGGCAACACCAGCAAGGGGCTGAGACTTTCTAACTTTTCTTGATGACTCTCTCTGCTTTGACAAACAGAAGGCAAAGTCAGCCCTCACAGCCAAAATAGTGTCACTTAGGTTTAAACCTGCACTTACATTAATCGCTAAACTGGGCTGCGAGAGCCCAGGGTGGCTTTTGGCTTAGCAGGACAAGCAACCTCTGTAAAGGCTGTTCCTGATTTAGGGCTGAAACTGGGCACTCTGCAGGACGTGCTGCAGCAACTGGAAAAGCTTCTGGCTCCCAGATGTTTGTCACTGCCATTCTGCTGGAATGTCACTGCTTCCTCCATCCTCTTCCGCTTCAGTGCCAAGTCASCCAGGGTAGCCACCAAAAGCAGCCCGAGCTGTTTACATTAAAGCCTCTGACTCACTGCTTACAGCCACACATAGCTGAACTGGGTGACACATCTAGTTGCCTGTCCAGCCTGTCTTCTGCAGGTCAGCAGGGACTGTTGAAGAGTACTTGCTCCTAAAGCTGATGAAGCAAATGGATGTGTCCCATTCAGTCACTCTTGCTGCAGGAACGATCACCTCTGATAAAGAGCCAGAAACAGCATGAGTCAAAGGCAGAAAGCTGCTGGTTCTGCACTGAAGCGAAAAGGAGAGATCGCACTATCATCTGCGCCACGGCCAGCGGCAGCAGCCGGACAGACCTGTTTGAATCTATTCCAGCCATTTCTGCAATGGCCACCTGCCCCCAGATCCACTATGTTCCATGTGTCCATCACTAAAACCTGAACCCCTCAGAAACTGGCATGAATTCAACACACCATCCTCTTTCCTTCCTGCAAGAGGGAAGATAACTACATACCTTGCACATAGACAGACGAACTAAACCAAAGACACACAGTCTACGGCAGAGGTCAGAAAAAGGCACCAGTGTGTCTACCTTGCAGACCTCCCAAGAAACACCACCACATGATGGAGCACACCAGAGAGATCTTCATGCCTGTATCCACGGAAGTTCACCTGGGGCAGCACATGGTGCCAGCTTCAGCCCGAAGGAGGACAGCCTTCCACCACACTGCCATGTGAGCGTAAGCTATGCTGCTTCTGGAGACAGCCTAGGTGTCTCTGCATTAACACAGTCCTCCAAGCTCTCCTCTTTCAGGGGAGCAACAGTAAACAGCAACGAGGGCAGTCCAAATACAGGGAACACTGTCACTGCGCTCTGTGCTTGCTTAACTAGTTTTGCTGGACACGGCCTGTACCTGGTGACAGGGTAACAGATCAGCCACGTGCATAACAGGCATCCATCCTTCATACACAGAAGCACCACCACAACTCAGCCAGCTTCCTGCAGGCCCTGGGAGAGCACAATTCACAAGTGAATGGGATACGCCTCCCTCCAAGCATTGGCAGACACACAGCGGGGCTGTCTCCACGCCCGAGTTCCCAGCCCCCAGCTGCAGGTTCTCACCTCGAACGGGTAGTCCATAGCCAGCACCTTACACAGGCTCTCCGAGGTGCAGGGGAAATTCTGCAGGCCCACAAATTTGAACTGAAAGAGTAAGAGAGGGTTAGAAGAGAAAATTCCATGACCAAAAACATGACAATTCACTGAATCAAGCACTGGTGTGGAGGTGGCTAAGACTCTCCGAGTGCGAGATCTAGCATGGGGGAGACAGGATGGGCACTGGATGAAGTAACTAGACAGTGATCTCGAACAGGGAGCAAGCACATGGTAAAACTGCTGACTTGCCTGCCACAGGATATCAGGGGTCCAAAAGCACAAGTAGGCTTAAAGGAAAATTAGACCAGCTGCTGAAAGGCAGATGGCTATTAACATCACGGTCTAGGTACAACCACTGGCTCATGAAGTCAGAAGGAATAGGTATCCCCAAATATCTCTTTCCATAGCATCCCATAGTAATCACAGAGACCAGTTATTGGGACAGGCAAACCTTTGAGGTGATTCAAGAGAGCAACTCCTAAGCAAACCCTGGGTCTAGAGACAAAATGACAGGATCTAGCTGTTCAGCTGTGCCAATCATATCCCACTAAAGTAACAAGAACTTCTTCATGAAAACCCACAAAAAAAAAAAAAGAAATCAGCCTAAATATCAGAGAGGCCAGGGTAGGAACAGCCTTGGGAGATCACCCCTGCCACCTCTCCAGTAATGCTGGATAAAGCATGTAGATTGCTCCACAGAGCAATTTTAGAAATCTCACTTCAGTAACAGAAGATGACCTGCAGAAGAAAGACTTGGAGATTGCCAACACCCAGACAGCATGAGATCTAACGTGCCTAGAATGATCTGTTTCAAGTATCTTGTGTATAAGTCATCCTAGTTACAAATGACCCCCTCTCTGGTACGTTTTGCGTTTTATAAGAGATGCAGATGGCAGGGCCTCGGCTCACAGCTCCCACATACTTCTGAWACCCGTTTCCCAAGCATCTGAGGCTGCAGGAAGGACCTTTCAAGGGAGCCGATCCCGAGACACTCCTTTAACCAAAATAGAAAGTGATGACCTCTGGCCAGGATGCAAAGCAGACAGATGTCTGCTCTCGGTTGCTGGCTCAGCCAAGCAAGCCTTTCCACCCAGGAAATGAAAGCTGAAATGACTCCCCCTTCATTAGGTACTCATCTTCTGGATGTTCCTCTTGGAGTCAAAACAGGATGTTCTCTAACTACTGAKAGCTTCACTGCTGACACTGGAGCATTCATTCCCTTAACGACCTATCTGCTCAACTCGCAGGAGCTGCTCTGCTTAGCTGTGTCTGAGCACACAGCATGGCCACGCAGAGATCAGGTCCTGCTTTGCAAACTGCGCTCCATAAGCCAGCCTGCCAAATCCTTCTCCTGATACCTCCCCCCAAAAATCACTTTCCACATTACTGTGGGTGCCAGGTCTGACTCCCACTCCTACATCTTCAGAGGAAGGCTTATCATCGCTCAGCAGGGACTCCAGGTGGCAAACTGATATCCATCCTTATAAATTCAATGACTAGTTTAAGCAGGAAGGAAGGTTAAAGCTTTATGATCCTTCAGCCCTGCTTTGGGAGCCCATGAGACTATAAAAAGATAATTCCCTTGTAGTCAGGCTGCCACCAAGACTGTCCCTGCAGAAACCACACTGGTTTTCCATTCCATTTCAAGGGGAAGCTAAAAATGGCATGGAAGTTAGCTGATACCCTGCAGTCTGATCTCCCTCAGCACTTTGGCTGGGAAAAACAAAACAAAAAACTCCACCACATCTCATTTGCAATATTCAGTGCTTCTATTCACATCCTGAACATGGTATCTCATTTCAACAAAAGCACACTTCTAGGCCTGATCTGTAAGACAGAAAAAAGCTTCCTCTTGTGAACAAATAYGCTGAAGCCAGCTGAACAGGAGAGCTTACCCCACTATTCTCCTTTTGCTCTCAGAAGGAAAGAACTTACTGGATTAATCCTGCTTTTCTCTCCTAGCCCTTCCTCCTCTTGGATCTTTGAAAGGAGCCAGAAGAATCTGAAGTCAGACTGGGGAAGGAGACAGAGACTTAGTGAGTATCCACCACACCTCACCAATCCGCATCCGGGCTACTGTTGCTCTCACAGACTTTTTGAGTGCCTGGCATGGGGGACTTTGTTTCCCCATTCCTCTACACTTGCCCAGGAGATTTAGGGACTCAGCTCTGCCCTGTAGARCCAACCAGCACCCCAAACTCTGCTACCTCCCCTGGTACCCCAAAAGATTTGCCCAGTTATTCCAGTAACCACTGGCCCACAAGCTGTAAAGATGCTGCCATTTAGATTGAAGATCCATCCTACTGCACGATGGGCTGCATCCAGCTCTGGCTGCAGAGCAGCTCACAGAACAGGTGACAAAACAGCGGCCAGGGCACACGGGAGGGGTTCAGTACCTGGCAGTCATAAACAGGGTGTCCCCTCCAGCACATCACATCGAGGATATAGTACGTCTGCTTTGCCTCATTGTAGATGCAGTCCAAGATGCTGTAAACTGCACACACAGACACAGGGAGATGCAGACATGCTCCAGATACTACCAAAACCAACAGGCAACTGCTAGATCAAATTTCTCCTGTGTTAAACTCTAGCACTGATGGAAGCCTGAGACATGCAGAGAGACTCCCTTGGGCTGAACAGAAGTTATGACCACAAAAAGCTTAGCTTTAGGAGCCCAACAAGGTCAAGAACTTCAATCAAAGGCACATTTCAAAATAAGCCACCTATCCATTGATAATCCCTCCTTAGGACAAGCAATGCAACTGCATGGGATACTGAGAAAGGCCATGAAAAAGCTACATCCTTTAACTTGAGAAACACCAGCACCAAGGGGTCACTAGAAAGATACTGTATACAGTTCTGGTACTTAAGAGGGAGGAAGATGTTGAGGTATAAGAGCATCAGTCAGCCAGGCAGCTGATAAAAGTTGTTTTTGTGTAACATAAAGGTATCCGAGATTGTCCACGTCTAGTTATCCCCACGGATTCACGAACAGGCCTGAAGCTAACAACCCCTGGCACCAGAAAGGGGCACAACTCTGCTGGGCCTGGGGGACCTGGAGGAACAGCACTGAACCTGTCATGCAGGCAGGCAGGCCACACACACACATGGAGAAGCAGGCTGGTCTCCTCCACCTATTTCAAATGCTTCTTCAGACCATTACCTTTGTCATTTAGCAAATTGTGCCGGTTCCCCCCCGGCAGCAGGGATGGGAACCTGTTGACACAGAATCCACTCTTGGTATAAGCTGCTGTTGAGCCCTGCAAGGAAATGGGAGAGAGAAAAGTCAAGGCAGCCTCCCTGCTCTCGTGCCACAGTTCTGCACCCAAGGCTCTGAAACACGTCTCCATTACAGCCAGCTCCCAGCAGCCTGTCAGAGGAGAGCAGTACTGACCGTTAGATACGGCTCTGTTACTACCACATCTCCCAGTGCCCAAATTCTTTCAGTTCAAGCAGCGTTTTGCCCCCACACAGCTCCCACAGCACAAGGCAGGCAAGACGCACAGGTCAGCCTTTGGCTTGTTGGCGCAGTGGTGATATGACAGACACATCCAGATCCTTTCTCGGGTGGTGAGACTTCACCACTGCTGTCACTTACCTTGGATGCCACAACTAGTGCCCTTTTCCCTATGGGACACACCACTACAACCCACTCTTGCTCCAGATCCGAGGGGACATCTACCAGCCACTCAGACAGCATCAGCTGAGAAACACACACACACACACACACAAGAAAAAAACAATTAGTAGCAGCTCTCCTGAAGTTATGGAAAACTCACAGCTCAAGAACAAAGCAAGAAGGCTTTATTATTTTAAATATGTGGCAGACCTTAGARATTCCTAAATATTAGGACCAAAGGGACTAAATAAGTCAACCTCTTCAGATCCCTTAGATTTCCTATGAACACCTCGGAGCCTCTATGTCTTTTAGAACCAATATAGTGCCAAGGCTAAAAACACCTATCAGCTGAGGTTTCCCTTCCTTCTCAGCTATCCCACATGAGGGGAGAGATGGAATCTTTAATCAAGTACTGCACAGTGGGATGTAATGTCTCTAGCTGAGCTGAAATCTCTCAAAGCACCCAGCCAATCCATCTCAGCCTGTCCTCCTTTTGAAGATAGTATGTCTCAAAGATGACAGAAATGAGGCAGGGTTCTACACTGTGCACCCAACTAGGATGCACTGCTGTCAGCCCCAACACAGCCATCACCTAGAGAGCACCTCACAGGAATATATTCACTGCAGCCCTCCCCCGCCCCAGCCTTATCCATACCATGTCCTTCACCTTGCCCAGCCCTACAATCCCACCCCCACCCCTGCCACGGGGCTGCAGACAGCCCCTCACCTGATTAGCATAGCGCTTGGGCAGCTTCCTAGGAACATCCACATCCATCTTTTCCTCATTCGCATCTTTTTCCTCCTCTTCCTCTTCATCCTCACTCTCGACCCCTGCCCAGTCATCCTCTGCCAGCCTCCTGGCATGGTTCACATAGTCCAGTCGCCTCCTGCRGAGAAGACAGCCGCGCTTTCCCTCCGCGGTAGGCAGGGGATCACGTACCTGCCCCTCCGCACTCAGTAACAAGGCCCAGCTCGCTCCTTGGAGGGCAGTCACACCCGGAGCAGCAGGGACAGAGCCACGCCTCCGCCGCCAAATAACACAGGAGAAGGCACAGTGACCGCAACTGCCCACAGCCGCCGTGAGCGCCAGGACGTGCGGGCTCGCGGGCCGCCCCCCTCCCCGCC
>NW_020449085.1:3074298-3075416 GCF_003343035.1 Apteryx rowi
GCCCCACAGCCCCTGCCAGCCCCACACTGCTGCCCATGGCCCCCTGCCTGCCCCACAGCCCCTGTCAGCCCCACAGTGCTGCCCGCAGCACTGCCATTGTCTCACAGCGCTGCCATCGCCCCACAAGGCCCTGCTGGCCCCACAGTGCTGCCCATGGCCCACTGCCTGCCCTGCGGGGCCCTGCTGGCCCCACAGCACTGCCCCACAGCATCCTGTCTGCCCCACCGGGCCCTGCCAGCCCCACGGTACTGCCTGTGGCCCCCTGCCTGCCCCACACGACCCTGCTGGCCCCACAGCGCTGCCCTTGGCATTGCCATCACCCCACAGTGCCCTGCTGGCCCCATAATGCTGCCCCTTAGCATCCTTCCTGCCCCACAGCACTGCCGCCACCCCACAGTACCCTGCTGGCCCCATAGTGTCATGCCATAGCACCCTGCCTGCCCCATAGCACCGCCCCACAGCACCACCCCTTGGCACCCTGCCTGCCCCAAAGCTCAGCCCCACAGTACTGTCCCATAGTGCCATCCCTTAGCGCCCTGCTTGCCCCACGGCACCCCACTTGCCCCCTGTCCTGGTGGGGGGAGGTGCTGTGGCTGCCCCCCGTGCGAGTGCACCGCGGGCAGCGGGTGCTTGGCATCCCCCCGCCGTGGGCCAGCTGGGTGCCTCCACGGGAGCCACCACCCCAGTGACCCAGAGTCCCCTCCTGTGGGGCGCGGGGTGGTGCCGGGCAGCCCATGGCATGAGGACGGGTGTGGGGCAGGCCCAGTGCCCCACGGCAAGCACCCGCCAGGGGTGCAGATGGGGAAGGCGGGCTGCAAACTGGGAAAGGGGGGACGATGCCATTGGGAAATGGCAGGGACATGAGGGCCACACAGTACAGGGCCCCCCGGGGCGGGACGTCGGGGACACCCTGGGGGGGGTGCCAGGACCCCTCGGATAGGAGCATTGGGGACACCCTGGGCGGGAGTGCCGGGACCCCGGGCGGGACGTCGGGGACACCCCGGGCGAGGTGCCGGGACCCCTCGGATAGGGACGTCAGGGACACCCCGGGCGGGGGGATGCCGGGACCCCGGGCGGGGGCCGGGGCCGGGGCCGCCGTGCCCGGGGCGGGAGCGCTG
>NW_020449085.1:3076209-3095088 GCF_003343035.1 Apteryx rowi
AAAAAAAAAAAAAAAAAAAAAAAGTCCTCCCGGAAAGGAATTGCAAAATACTTGCGCTGGGATCACCGGGAGGTTGTGTTGTGTTTGGGTTTGGTTCCCGGCGATTTCCAGGCGCCCCCTGACTCCGAGCTGCGCTGGATTTACTCGCCGGGAAGTGAATTTGTGTATTTTAAACACGAATCTCGAAGAAGAGTCCTGTGAAAGTCGCTTTGGATTTCCTAATTTGGATCAAGATCTTTTCTTAATGTAAATTAAAACCGAGACGGCGACGGGACCAGCGACCCAGCAAGATAAAATCTCCGGGGAAATGGCTGAGTTTGGGATGCCTGTTTGTCCGACCGAGGTTTATATCACGTAGAAGGAGGCAGTGAAACATGTTCGGTTGCCCAAGGAATGTTTTTTTTAATTGGTGCACTTAGGTTGCCGGAATTACTTGAATGTACAGACCTTGCTGTCAGATCCTAGAGGATTTATATCTTTTTTTATTTCTATGTGAAATCGGCTAAGCCTTTTCCCACAGCTCGGTAGCAGGTCCTAAGCCAGTGAAGTGCGTCGTGGCTCTGTCTGCCGGCAGCGGTTGGACTATCCGGAGGTATTGTTTTGCTTTTCTTTGCTACGGGGATTGAGTTACACCGTCCCCCTGGGAACGGCCATGGCGTTGAAAGCCAGAGCACTTTACAACTTCCAGAGCGAAAACAAAGAGGAGATCAGCATCCAGGAGAACGAGGAGCTCGTGATCTTCAGCGAGAACTCCCTGGATGGGTGGTTACAGGGTAAAAACAGCCGTGGAGAGACAGGCCTCTTCCCTGCCTCCTATGTCGAAATCCTCCGGTCCAGGGCAGGCTCCAATTATACGGACTATTCTCACAGCCCYGCCGGCTCCCCTGGGCACGACTCCTCCTTCTATGTGGCCCCGACCAACCCCAGCATCTCCTACCAGGGCAGTTTTGAGGACGATGATGACGATGACTGGGACGACTGGGACGATGCCTGCACGGTGGTGGAGGAGCCCCGGAGCGCGCCGGGCACCAACGGGCACCCTTCGCCCACCTTGCAGTACCCTGCGGCTTACTCCCACCAGCACGCCGGCTACCGCCCCAAGCCGGCGCTGGAGAGGCAGGACAGCATGAGCTCCTCCAAGAGGGGCAGTGTGGTGGGGAGGAACCTGAACCGCTTCTCCTGCTTCGTCCGCTCCGGGGTGGAAGCCTTCATCCTGGGTGATGTGCCTCTGATGTCCAAGATCGCGGAGGTGTACTACATCGAGATGGGCTCCAAAGGCCCCCAGTGGAGGGCAAACCCCCACCCCTTCATCTGCTCCGTGGAGGACCCAACCAAGCAAACCAAATTCAAGGGCATCAAGAGCTACATCTCCTACAAGCTGACCCCCAGCAACATCAACTCCCCCGTCTACCGGCGGTACAAGCACTTTGACTGGCTGTACAACCGCCTCCTGCACAAGTTCACGGTGATCTCGGTGCCCCACCTGCCCGAGAAGCAGGCCACCGGGCGCTTCGAGGAGGACTTCATTGAGAAGCGCAAACGGCGGCTGATCTTGTGGATGGACCACATGACCAGCCACCCCGTCCTCTCCCAGTATGAGGGCTTCCAGCACTTCCTCTGCTGCCGTGATGAGAAGCAGTGGAAGCTGGGCAAACGCCGGGCGGAGAAGGACGAGATGGTTGGGGCCAGTTTCCTGCTCACCCTCCAGATCCCCACAGAGCACCAGGACCTGCAGGACGTGGAGGACCGTGTGGACGCCTTCAAGGCCTTCAGCAAGAAGATGGACGACAGCGTCCTGCAGCTGACCAACGTGGCCTCGGAGCTGGTGCGCAAGCACGTGGGGGGTTTCCGCAAGGAGTTCCAGAAGCTCGGCAATGCTTTCCAAGCCATCAGCCACTCCTTCCACATGGACCCCCCGTACAGCTCGGACGCCCTCAACAACGCCATCTCCCACACGGGCAAGACGTACGAGACCGTGGGGGAGATGTTTGCCGAGCAGCCCAAGAACGACCTGTTCCTCATGCTGGACACCCTCTCCCTGTACCAGGGGCTCCTCTCCAACTTCCCAGATATCATCCACCTCCAGAAAGGTAAGAGGGCTCCCACGCTCTCTGGGGAGCGCGTCCTTCTCCCCGGGGGGTCAGCCCCAGCCCGGTGCTTGCTGGGGGCAGCCCCGCGGCCCCTGTCCTCGCCCGGCATGGCGCATCTTGGGGACGTGGGGCAGAGCCCGGTGCCTCACRGGGGTCCGAGGGCGGCACGTGGGGTGTGGACGCCCTGCCTTTCTCCCCACTGGTCCCACCATGCACGCCTCCTCCTGCCCTCCGGGCGGGGGACACACTGAGCCGTCTGGGGACAGCCAGGCCCAAAGTGTTCAAGAGCGCGTTGCTGCCCCGTAGGAAACGGGACGGGTAGATTTAGCACCCGGCCGTCTAGGGGCCCTGACGTTGCCCCGCGGGGTGCTGCTCCCGGGCTCGCGGGGAGGGCAGCGGGAGCCGCGGGCGGGAGCTGCCTGCTCTGGTCGTTCTCCGGGCCAAGCCGTGGGCCGCGGGCCGGTTTCGGGGCGTTTTTGCGCCGTCCCCCGGCACGGAGGTGGCAGGGTGTGACGGCGGTGGCGGCAGTGGGGCTGAGGTCCAGGCACCCAGTGCTGGCGGCACGGCTCCGGGATGCGGTGCGGGAGCGCTGCGCCGGCCTCGGGAGCTGGGCACAGGGGGCCGGTGGTTGCCCCCGCGTGAAACCGGGCCGTCCCTGCCCCGTCCGGTGCATCCGGGGCACCGTGGGAAGGAGACAGGGAAGGGGAGGATGCAGTCCGGCCGCGGCCGCTTCCTCGCGTTTCTCGCCGCGCTTTGTTTATGGCTGGGGGTATCGGCGTGGGATGAGGGGCCGGATCCGGGCCGGAAGTGAGGCCGCGTGGGCAGAGCGGAAGGCAGGATTTGGCCTCCAACCTTGGCTTCCTCGGAGCTCCTCCTCCTCCTCCTCTCTGGAGCCGGGAAGCCACGTTCCTGCCCTGGGGCCGGCACAGCGGGAGCTCCGCAACCTCTGCTCCGGCGCTCCGGGCAGCAGCGGGGAGAGGGGAGAACAGCCGAGCGGCTGCTGCAGGAGAGCTCGTGTTCGCAGGCACACGGCCTGCGCGCCGACGCGGGGGGAGGGACGTGGGACGAGAGCCAGGCTGGATTCTTTCGAAACCGAGCTATAAAAATAAGTGGAAGGAGGGGAAAAACTGGTGTCAGAGCATTGGCCTGCGCTAGGGCCGTGTCTCAGAGGGGAGATGCTTTCCCAGGCGAGCTCCGGCCGGCCAGTCTCCAAAGCGAACCCTCGTCGCCCCACGATTAACCGCAGCCCGGCTGCTGTTCCCAGGCTGGGGGCGACCGCACCGGTGCCGATCTCCCCCGCGCACGGCGCTGCCGTCCGAGGGCTCTCGCGGGCCGCGGCCGGTGCCGAACGTTTGCAGAGCAGGCTCGGCAGCGGCACGAGCGCTCGCCGGGGTGGGCTGGTTTTCCAGCCGTGTCCCACCTGGTGCAGCCTGCGATGGACTCGGTTGAGGCAGCGGGAAAACGCTGCGGCCTTTTTGTAGACGGGGATTGGGGATGCGTGTCCATCCCTGCGGGCTGGGGCGGATTTGCTCGGGCTGTCTGCCACCAAACGCGGGTGGAATTGGGGTCAGGGGACAGGAGGACCCCGGTGTGGCCTCCCACCACCCCTTTCCCCGCGACGGCGACTGGCGGCGGAGCATGGCTGGAGTCGGCAGTGTCCCGCACTGCTCCCGCCCGAACGTCGCAGCTGCTCCTTCCAAAGGCCAGCTCAGCCAGCGTCAACCGCTCCCGTTGCAAACAGGCCGGTGCTGCTTCCGCAGCGCGTTCCCTTCGGGAGGTGCCGAGCATGCCGGAGCGGCGCGGGCGCTCGGTGTCGGGGCGGCGCGGGCGTGACGGCGCAGGCGCTCACGCCCGGGCTGGGCGCCGCAAGCCGGGTTTATCAGCCCGCGGTGTCGCGGCCCAGGCGGGCCGGGGCAAGGGTTGCGCAGCCTGGTTAACCGCCTGCGCACGCTGGGAACCGCATTAGCAACCGCGGCCGCAGCCCTGCTCCGAGCTCGGAGAGGCCCGGGCGGCGAAGGAGCAGCGAGGGCAGGTTTCCGAGCGCGAGCGGCAGCCGCGGGGCTGGAGGGGAGCTGCCGGAGCGCGTGGCGCGTGCGGTTTGCCGAGCTGCCTTGCGAGCGCTGAGAGCGTTGGCTGCCCTTGGGCTTCTCACGGCTGTGCCGCCTGCGCCCCGGGGCCGGATCGGAGCCTTCGCCCCCCGTGTTCGCACGCACGCTGCCCGCAAAGCCCCACAGAGCTCGTCTGGAATGGTCTTCGCTCCCGCAGCGCTCCCTCTTGGCTTCTTGGCCAGTCCATGCCGTGCCCCCGGAGCACGTGCCAGGCCCCAGGCATTTTGGATCGCATCGTCGCTGGCGGCCCAGGCCTCCCCCCTCCCCAGCAAACCTCCCGCTACACGTTAGGACCTCAAGCCAGGTCCAATTCCCAGCTCCTCTTCCTTTCTCCAGCCATTTCCTCCCTTTTCCTTCCCTCTCCTGCCCTTTCTTGGCAGAAGAGCTGCAGCGAAGGGTGCTGAGCCCATTGCCACTTTTCTGAGGTATTTTGGGGTCCTCAGCAGGAGCTGGTGGCTCCAGGTCTCGGGGGATCCCAGGCTTGGTGGAGTTGTGGGACCTCGGCCCCGGGCTCACCCTGGGGTGCCAGCCCAGCCCCGGGGCACGTGGCCCGGAGCCTGGCCGTCGGTCGTGAACCCAAGCGCATCGTAGCCTCCCAGCGAGGGGGCAGAAATTGGGAAAAAGGAGCTGTGAAGGCTCAGAAGCCAGAAGGCAAAAGCTGCTGGTTTTCCCTCAGTGACTTCAGGACTTTGAAAGGGCTCCCACGGTTTTCAGGCACTCAGCTCCAGCTCTGCCGTTTGCGGCTGGCTATAACAGAGCTTCCTGACGTTTTTGGGTCCCGAGCAGGAACCTCTGTTTGGGCTGAGCTGCACCTCCCCTTTTCCAACCTCCCTTCTCCATGCACCATTCCCAGGGACCAGCAGCAYGGTGCTTTGTGATCATTTCTGTTCGTTTGAAGCTGTGACCGTCCCCGCGTGAGTCATGATGGTCCCGAGACACGTCGCTGCCTTGAGGACTTTGGTCCCTGAGATGGGGAATTTATAGGCGCGGAGAGGTGATAATCCCAGGAGCCCCGGAGCGCTGCAGYGGGATCCCCATGGCGGCTCCTGCCTCCTCCGGATCTCGCTCGGTCAGTCGGCAGCGGCTCCCTCCGCYGAAGCCAGTTTAGTTAACCTGACGTTGCAGCGGCCCGAGGAGGAGCTTGCGCGCTCGTGGGCGTGCAACCTCCGGCGCAGACGCCGTGCCGGTGCTGCCGGCCGGCACATCTGCCAGAGCAGTCCGTGTGCCCGCTGTCGCGCAGCGCCGTGGCGTGCCCGGTTGTGCGGCCGGAGGAAGGGGTGGGAGGGTGTCACCTGAGCTGCCTGGCGGCCGGAGGAGGCAGGGTTTGCCACGTGCCCGGGCCGGCTGCAGGCATGTGCATGGACGCAGCCAGCTCCACCGGGGCCCCTTTGCCCGGAGGGTGAAGCCCCGGGCAGCCCCCGGCACCGGAGAGCTGCAAAGCCCCGGGCAGCCCCCGGCGCTGGAGGTGGCGGTGGTGGGATGTGGCCCCCGCCGCTGCCTGCGCGCTCTCACCTTTCTCCCTGCCTCCCCAGGCGCCTTCGCCAAGGTGAAGGAGAGCCAGCGGATGAGCGACGAGGGGCGGATGGACCAGGACGAGGCGGACGGCATCCGGAAGCGCTGCCGCGTGGTCGGCTTCGCCCTGCAGGCCGAGATGAACCACTTCCACGAGCGGCGCGTCACCGACTTCAAAAGAATGATGCAGTCCTACCTAAAGCAGCAGATCATCTTCTACCAGCGAGTGAGCCAGCAGCTGGAGAAGACTTTACGCATGTACGACAACCTCTAACGCCCCCCGGGCCTGACACATCTGCTTGCTGTCCCTCAGAAATCACGCAGTTTTCTATCCGGAGCCTTGCAGACCACCTCTGTGATGGACTGAGAACGAACGGCAACTCATGACGCTAGTGACCAAATACCTTTGGGCTTTCTTCCGTCTTCCCGGGCCCGGCGGGCRGCGGTGCTGCAGGGAAGGGATCGCRTTCGTGTCTTCTGGCTGGCCGTGCCGCTTCTTTCCCTGGGGGATGGCTGTCCGCCGCCTTCCAGCCTGCAGCGGGCCTGGAGGGGACGTGGGTGTTTTCCGCAAGAGAAACGGACCTTGGCTTCACGGTGCTGGTATCTCTGCCTAGTGATCTGTAGCTTTCTGGAAACCCGTCCTCCCGGAGCAGAGAGGTGGGTACGTCCCAGCCCTAYGGGAACAGGAATCGAAGCGGTCGACATTTTGCACACTACAAGCTTTTCTGATGGAAAAAAGAAAAGATCTTTATTTGGAAGAGAATTTTTTTTTCCACAAAGTATTTTCGATATATTCCATTTTTCGCGACTGCTTCTGCAGCCTTTTTACCAATCAGTTTTTAATAGACACACAGAGGCAAACGGAAATCTCTTTCTCAAGCACGCCTGTTGACTGGAAAAAGGGAAAAAAAAAAGCCAAAAAAAAAGAGCCCCACAGCATTTTCAATAAAATCATCGGTAGAAAAAAMCCCCCATCCCAGAAACGTCTGTGGAAATCGGAGCTGCTCCAGGTTCCCTAGGAAGGGACCTCAGGGGGAGGGTGGATGCCTGTCTGAGCATCCCGCTGGGTTTTAGCCGGCTTTCGGGGGAAAAAAACCCCGTGCCGTGGGCGTTCGGAGGCTGAACGTCAGCGAGGCTCCCGGGAGCTGCCGTTACCCACCGCAGCGCATCGAGCCCGGCCGCTCTGTGGATGAACCGGCCGCGGCGTGCGGGGCGCGAGGGGCTCCAGCGGTGCCCGCGCCGCATTCCCGCGGGGCCAAGCCGGCCTGCCACCAGGCGCCTTGTTTTCCAAGGGAAACGGCTGGAATAAACAACAGCGAGGAAAGTCGGGGCCTGCTTGGCGCCGCTCCAGGGCTAAAACCAGCCTGAGCGCGGGGGCCGGCGGCGTGTTGTTAAAGCAGCGGCGCTGCCGGGGCTGCGGCCTCGGGCGGCCGCGCGACCAGCGAGGGCCGCGGGATGCGCTCGCGAAGGCGGGCGGCGGCGTTGGCTCCGGCGTGCCCTCGCCTCCGCGGCACTGAAGCTGCCCGCTGGCTTGGGGGACGAGGGGGCCACCGCCTGCCCCGGCCGTGCGCGGGCTGCGGCGTGAGCCCCGCCAAAGCCCACCGGCCCCGAGTACTGCGGGCCTGCGCCCGCTTTCCCAGGGCTGGCTCGGCATGCCGAACCTGCTTCCCATTAACATTCCTGCCTTTTCCGCCCGCGGCCTGGCGGCGGGCGCGCTGGGCCCCCCCTGCCCTGCAAGCCCCCTCCGGCCTCCGCTCCCGGCCCCAAGCGGAGGGCGCGGGGCTCTCCGGCGCCTCCTCGCCCAGCCTCTGCGTCCCCGGCGGCTTGGGAGCCGGGAGCCCCAGCGACGCGGGGCGCTGCCTTGGGAAGGGAAGAGGAAAAAAGCCGGGACTTTGCTCTGGCCGCTGCGTGACGCCTCTGTCCGGCGGGGCCGGCAGTTCCCGAGCTCGCTTATCTTGTTTCCTCCCTTTGCACCGCTCCCCTCTGCAGTACGAAAGCCCCGTGCCCGTGCTGCTTGCATGGCCCCAGGTCGCGTGCAAGGGGACGTGCCCGGTTCCCCCCGCGCCCTTCCCTGCTGCGGCATGAAGCCGGGAGCCTCCTTGCTCCCCGAGCGGGTCGCGCGGCCGGGAGACGTGCTGCGCATCCCCTTCCTGTTACTGCAAGTGCTCCGTTCGGCGGAGATGCCCCCGTGCCGGCGGGTGGCTCCTCGCCGCGGCGGCGGCGCTGCGGTTACACCGGGCGCTGCAGCGCCTGCCCTTCTGCTGTTGCCGTGTTCACGTGGCTTTCTGCTCTCGCCCGTGTCCCAAAGCCGCGCTGTCCCTGCGGGGCTGCCGCGCGCTCGCCCTGGGGACGCGGGGACGCGCCGGCGCGCGCTGGCCCCCAGTCGCTGACCCATGCAGGAGGTGCGAAGCGGAGGTGGCAGGAGCTCCGGAGGGTGCGGTGCCACCACACCCAACTCTGAAAGTGTTCCAGGTCAACCACGCAGCTTCCCAGAGGAGTTTCCCGCAAGGTGTTTACGCACGTTGGAGCCCCTGGGCTGGCTCCTGCGAGACGGGGACCTCCAGTTTAGTGGAGCGGCAATAGGCAGGGGTGGGGACAGCCCGCGTCCCACCCGGCCCCACGTGTGCACCGGCAAGGATCAGCTTTGGGGGCATGGGGCAGCTCCACAGCCCAACCGGTTCCCACCTGTCCCGTGGTCCTCTCCAGGGGCCTCCCCCGGGTCCCCAAGGTTCTTCGTGGGGGCATGGGGATGGATGCGAAGCCTGTCCATGTGTGTGGGTGCAGGCGGGATCCGGAGAAGCCCACGGCCGCACGGAGCCGCGCTGGAGGCGGCCGTGGGGCGGCGCGGGCGTGGGCGCAGCTGCCGTGCCTGCGGGCAGGTGAGCACCGGGGCTGCGGCGGCTCGCGGGTGGCGTTGCACGGACGTGCTCGCCCGCCCGCCCGCTCCGTCGCATACCTCGCCTCTGAGCTCACGCTCCCCGCAGCACGCGAGCCGGCGGTGCCTAGGCAATCGCTGCTGAACAGCCGAGAGCCCGAGCTGGCCCTCGGCCCTGCGGGAGAGGCCGGGTTTAACCCCTGCTAGCAAGGCCGGCGGCGGCTCGGCCCCCGGACGGGAGACCCTCCTTCCGGACCCGGAGCCGCCGGTCCCCAAAGCAGCCGGCCTCGGCRGCCTCCCAGGGCTGCCTCCAGCTGCTTTGCCAGCTGTTGCGCGCTGAAGTACCCGGTAACTCCCCCTTCCCGGGAGCGGCTGGGCGGCGCGGCTGCTGCTAACGCAGGGAATCGGGACGGGCTGGCTGCTTCGTTTTCTGGGCAGCGCTTCCCTCAGGGGAGGGAAACAAAAACGCCTGAGCAATTTGCACTGCAGGTTTTTCAGGAGCAGAGCTCCGGGCCCGCGTGCCGTCCCGGCCCGGGGAGGACGCAGCCACGCCGGTGACTTGGGCTTTTCTGTTGGGCTGCAACGYGGGGGGAGGCGATGGGGAGCAATCGCTCGGAGGAGGGGGGAGCCGGGCACCGGCCCCAGCGGGCAAGGGGCGACAGGAGGAAGCCGATGCCCATCGCAGCGTGACGGGGGCCCTGCCTTGTCCCTTCCCTGCCATTTCTCGCCCTTCCTTTCCCTTCTCCATGCCATAATTGCAGGGTTTCTCCCTTGCGGGCTGTAACGTGGTTTGGGTTCCCCGGGGCGCCTGTTGCTATTCTGAAGGGAGCCGTTCCGCTGCGGCTCCGTAAAAGGCAGGGAAAGGCCTTTTACAGAGCAAAACCTGCCCAGACTGTCGTGGGCTCCCCGTCCTTGAATCCCAGGGCTCCTTCGGTGGCTTCGGCACAACTTTGACACGTGTAACCAAATGCAGCCTGCCCTCCGGGTCCGCGGGGACGGGTTTCGGGCGAGGACTGCGCCTCAACGTGGGGATTGCCCGCCGCCCGGCACGGCACAGCATGGCACAGCACGGCACGGCATGGCACAGCACGGCACGGC
The DNA here is from genome assembly GCF_003343035.1 of Apteryx rowi. Classification (NCBI taxonomy): domain Eukaryota; kingdom Metazoa; phylum Chordata; class Aves; order Apterygiformes; family Apterygidae; genus Apteryx; species Apteryx rowi. The sequence continues at coordinate 3,085,893 of NW_020449085.1, forward strand.
ACGGCATGGTGGCACTGGGCAGCGCGGCCCCTCTGCGCCGAGGCGAGGGCTGCGGCGAGCTGCCTGCGGTCGTGCAGCGGCGCGAAGCACCCGGGCTCCCAGCTCGAACCTTTTAATCGCCGCGTTTCTCAAGCGTTGCCAAGGCGCGATCCCGGCTCAGCGGCGGCCGCGGGCAGGGCAGCGAGCTCCAGCTCCCTCCTGGCCGCAGCTAGGGACGCTCACTCCTCCCCCAGGGCCATTAAGGCGCGAGCAGCCCCTTTGCTGGTGGTGGTGGTGGTGGGGGGGGGCTGCTAGCTGTCTTTAATTGCAGCAGGGCCCGAGGGAGCGCTGGCACCTGCAGCGGGGTTTTGCCAGCGCTGCTTGACTCCCCTGCTGCCGAACGCCGCTTTCTCTGGCGCTCCGCTTTGGAGTGGCGTCCCCGATCCCGTGTCCCCATGGCCAGGGCTGGGGCAATGCCCCGGGCGTCCCTCGCGGTGCACCGGTGTCCTGCCCTGGGCCAGGAGCCCGGCCGGTACGGATCATCCCCTTCGGGTCTCTGCGAAGGTGCTGAGCGCGGGGAGGTAGGTCCTGCGCTGCTGGGGCGCCGTGTCTCTGGGGGCTGTTTTTGCGGGAGGGGGGAGGCTGCCCCGACGCGCTGGGCTGGGGAGCCCTGGCTCTGGAAGCGGCTGTGCCTCCGTCACTGCCTGCCCTGGATTTGCTGGCTGTGGGAGTGCGGATTGGGTGGGCTCRCGCCTTAGCCTCAGTCGCGGCTGGGCTGCGGGGCTGGGACGGGCAGCAGCTGCTTGGAGCCCTGTCTTCTCCGCGGCCCTCATCCCTCTGCGCTTTCCTTCGCCTGTCAGCCTGGCTCCTGGGCACAGCAGTGTCCCTGCCCGGGCTCGCCGGTCCCTGCCTCCCGCAAGTGCTCCCAGGGCCGCTCGTGCCCGCGGCCCGCTTCCCCGTGGGCTCTCGTCCCGCCAGCCCTGCCGCGAGCTGAACCTGTTCTGCAGGCACGGGCTGCCGAAATCCAGGCAGGCACATAGCAGGCGGCCAGGAGGGCGGGCTCCAAGCATCGCCGGCCACGGGATGCCAGCGTCGGGCTCGGAGCCAAGCGGAGATCCTGAGCCCCATCTCCGCGGCCTGCCGCCGAGCCGAGGGGCAGGTCTGAGCTTTCCCACTCACGGCTCTTCCTAGGAGGAGCCGGCTGTCCCCATCCGGCCGCTCTGCGCCGGGCTGGCGCTGGGTCTGTGCGGGGGGCTCCTCGCCTGCTCCCCCGCCGGGCTAAGCTGGAGGAACAGGTCCCCTGCCCCCATCCCGCCGGCTGCAGGGACCGYGAAGGTCCCCCGTTCCCGTCCCTGGCTCGTCTCCCGCTCCACCGCGGCCTGGCAGGCTGCAGGCGCCCGGAGCCGCGAGCCCCCGCGGCCCTCGGGCCCGTTGGCCTGGAGCTGGGACAGGAGGGGAGTTCCCCCTCGTTTGCGAAACGCCCCCGTTTGCCTGGTTAAAGCTCCGGGGGAGGACTGCAAAGCCCAGTGGTCCTCTCTGCCGGGCTGGGTGTGCAGAAACCTGTTTGGCCTATTATTATTTGTTTGCATTTGAATAGGTGCCTGGAAACTGGTCCCGCCGGGAGGGCTCTGGTGGCCTCCCCTCCCTCTGCGCGTCCTGAGCGGTGTCCCCGCGCGGTGTCCCCGTGCCCAGCCGCTGCCAAGCGCCGGCCCTCGCTCGCCTCGCCTCGCCTCGCCGCGGGGCGGGCGCACGGTCACCCCGCTGGCCGGCCACAGCCCGGGCACTGCCGGCTGSCACGGGCGGGATGCGCCGAGGCCAGCTCCCGGCGAACGCTGCGTTGCCTCGGGAACGGCTGTGGGGCCCCGCGGCGGCGTTTCCGGGCCGGTTAAAGGCACCACGGGGCGGCCGAGGAAATGAGCCGCCTCTGCTCCCGGCTCTGCTCCCGGCTCCCTCCTTGCTGCTTCCAGGCCAGAAGGGCCGAGGATGGGCACGGGAAGGGCTCCTAAGTGGGAAGGCGAAAAAGTCCCTCGCTTCCGGGCGGGGGTCTCCGTCGGCAGCAGTCTCTGAGGGCAGCCCGCTCCGTGGGGCACCGATGGGCTCCGATGCCGCAGGCGTGCGGCCGAGCGCGGCCCTCGTCTCCCCGGTGGCATCGCTCCGAAACCCTCGGTGGCCCCCGGGGCCACGTCCCGTCTCTCCGGGCCGTTGCAGGCCACTGCCGGGCGCTGCTTCCCCGGGCCGCCGCGGCTCGGGTGGCCCCGGGAGCCGCGCTGGGGCTGCTCGGGTAGGAAACGGCGTCGTGGCGCCGTGGCGAACCTCGGTGCGAGGCCTTGTGGGAGGAGAAAAGGTGCTTTTTGTTTCAGAGCAAAGCGGGAGGGAAAAGCGGTGACGCTCCCGCGGCCGCTGGCGAGTGYGCATCTGGCGGGTCCGGGTAACCTGCCCGGCGCCGAGCTGCCCATATCGGGGTTTCCTGCTACGTCTTTTTTCCTCCGTTTAGGAGAGAGCAAATACGGTCCGTCACCTCCCTCTGCTGTCACACCTCTGTGAGTCACCGTGGTTTGCTCGCTGTCCTTGTCCCCTTATCTGGTGCCTCATGGCTCCCACCTGTCCTCTGTCGTCCCACCCTCGGCTCTTAATGACTCCAGCCCTTGCTTCATCCCGCGTGGTGGCGGCGGCGGCTCTCCCCTCCTCTGGCCTGTCCCTGTCCCTTGTCTCCTGGGCCGGTGTCCTGAGAAGCTGCACGCAGAGGTACCGGGGCCCCGACGTACCCAGGTGCCGTCAGCACCCGCTTTCTGCCCGTCCTTCGGGTGCTCCCGCACCCGGCGTTGCCCTTCCTTCTCCCCRCGGGCCAGCCCGGACCTGCCCCGGCGTCTCTCCGCGCTCGCCGGGAGGGGAGGCGAGGCGAGGCGAGGGGGAGAAGCGAGGAGCCGCGCGCGGGGCCGGGCAGGGCGTCCCGGCAGCGGGCTGTGCCCACGCTCGCTCCCCGCGACTCCCCTCCCTCGCGGGCGGCCGTGCCGAGAGCTGGAGCGCTCCGCCGCTGCACGCCCCGCGTAACCCGAGCGCGCACGGCCGCCTTGCTCTGGGTTTCTGCCGTTCCGTTGCCAGCAGAACTTGGCCCTATAAAACTGTATTCTCCGCCGGCTTTTTCCAGGTTCCTGCCTGTCCTCTGCTGACCCTGGGAAGTGGATATTTCCCGGCAGTGGGAATATAACCGCATGCTTTAAAAATAACCTGTTTCATTTTCAAGGCTCGTTGCAAAGTAGGCCACGTTCCTTCTGTCTAATCCCTCGGTGCGAAGCAAAAATGATTCAGAAGGAAAATGCAGCAAACGCTTCCAGCAGGGCCCTCGGCAACAGCCACCAGCTTCCTCGCAAAGTCTCCATCCCTCCCTGGCCGCTCTTCCTTAAGGCGGGACTCGCAAAGATAACATGTGCCCTGGCCTCCCTGGAGCAGCACCGCCACGTCCCTCCGGGCTCACAGCCCTTGGGCTCCGAGGAGCGGAGAGGGAGCCCCCGGAGCAGCCCCTCTTCTCCCGCCCGCACAGCAGCCCGCCTGGCCACGGCCTCGTCCCGGCAGGTCACCGCRGCTGCAGGGACGGGCAGGCGCATGCGCCCCGGTTCCCGTGGGCGCTCGGCGGTCCAGCCCCACCGCGCGCGCGCCCGCCATCTGGAGCGGGGCAGGTGCGATTTAGCGTTTGGCCCCATAAACGCAGCTAGGAAAGCTGCTGGCATGGTCATGCTAAACATCGCCTGGCTTTGCGGCAGCGGCGGAGAAAGCACAGCCCGTGGGAACATCCTGCGGTGCTGGGAACAGGGACGCTGGGGTGGGGAGGGAGGAGGGATCGCACACAGACAGCGGGGCCAGATTTTCCTCTGGGTCAGAGGGGTGCAAATCCTGAGCATCCCTGGTGGTCCCCGGGGAATTACTTTTTTGCACCAGTTTTGCGAAGGCAGGATGCGACCCATGATGAGATTCTCAGCTGTGGCAATACAGGGTATTATTGTTGGGTCACATCCTGAGCTCAGAGCTCAGTTTTTCCTCTGTTCTTCCCTGGATAATTCCTATTTATGTTATTAGGCCTTTAGTCTGAGGAAAATTTGAGCAAGAGCCCAGAATTTGGTCCATTACCTCCGCAATGTTGCTCCCCAGCTAACTGGGCATAAAGAGGGCTGGCGAGGCCGGGCAATGGGAGAGAGCTGGTGTATGACAATCTCTTCCACAAGGCACCTTGGAAAAGGCACTTTATTCTGTTTTACTTCTGCCATATTGGAGTATACAGTGGAAAACCATGCTGGGTCCAATTCCCTACTCTCGTCTCCAGTGGGGCCACAGCTCGCCCCGCTCGGTGCGGAAGCAATCCGGCCCTGGGGAGCTCGTGGCTGGAGCCGCAGCCGCGGGAAGCGGAGGGCAGGGCACGGCCGGCTCGCGGCCCCGCCGTCATGTTGCATAAAGCGCCGTCGCCCAGCCGGCAGCCAGGTGAGTGCCTACGGAGTCCCTGCCCACTTTGCTTGCCGTCGGCGCGCTCCGGTTTCGTAAGGCGTTAAAGGCATCCTACCTGTTGTGCAATCTCCCCCCGGGCGCTGCCTACTCTGCTTTATGAAACGCACGACAGGCGTTCAGAGAAAGAGCGATTCGGTTTTTCCAGATGGGTGGGGACTCCTTAAATTCCCCTGGCATTGGCCACAGAGTTTTTCCGAGCCTCCGCGCCAGTGGCTCAGCCCGCCTAGCCCCGGGGAATTTGGACAGCTTCATCCCAAGCCTGACTCAGTGCAAATCGCTCTTCATCCTCCCTCTCGCGCCGAGAGCTGCGGCAAACGCCCTGGGGGACAGCTCGCGCCTGCCCCCTCCCCGGCCCCGCGCGCGCTGGAGGAGCCGTGTCCAGACCCGCCGATGGTGCCGGATCGAGCGCTCCTCTCCTGCCTCATGGCCACCGTTTGAGTGGTCGAGAGGCACCTGAAAAAAGCATTTCCTAGGGCTGCTGCTGTGCTGCCTCCCCCCACCCCTGCTTGCCTATGCAGTGACCCCTTCCCCTGCCCCAAGCAACCCGGAGATCTGGGGCTCCCGGGTGTGCCGGCACCGGCAGCCCCCGCAGCCCCGGGCTCCTCCTGCATCTAGGGAGCAGGAGAACCAGGAGGAGGATGGAGGTGCTCGGGGCGACCCGAGAGGCTGAGGGACCCTGGCTGGGGACGGTCCGGCCGCTCGTCTCCGCGCCTAGCCCTTCAGACCCAGTACTGGTTGTTTTTCAAGGCGGGATTTGAAGTCCGGCAGTACTGGAGAAGCTCGGGGTCCTGCGGCGCACCAGGCCCTGTGCCCGCGGGCGGAGGACCCGCTCCCTTGGCCTCCAGGGCATTCACAGTCGTTAGGGGGATGCCTTGGTTGGGGTCTGTCTTCCGGAAGGTCTCCTGGTCGAGCACGGCGCCATTCTTCGCCTTGGTGGCCGGGGCGCCCTGGACGTGGTGCTTCCCCGTCTTGTTGCGCTTGTGCAGGTAGAAGAGCAGGGGCAAGATGAGAGCCAGCAGGAGGAAGATGAGGCAGATGGGGATGATGACGCTGAACATGTTGGCCTCGATGAAGCTGAGGAACGTGCCCCCCTCCACGGGGCTGGGGCTGGTCGTGGCGCTGTGGCCGTGCCAGGCGGTGGGGGGGACGCCCAGCTCGCTGGCATTGGGGCTGCTCTGCGCTGTGCCCTGGGGCTGGGGGCCCGGCGTGTGTGGTGAGGGCACCTGGGGGGCTGTGAGCAGTGTGACACTGTAGGCTTTGGAGGCGTTATACGGCTCAATGCTATACGCCAGGGACGCCAGTGCTGGCGGCACGCCGGCAGCCGCCAGTTCAAAGACGAAGCTGTCGTTCTGCAGGGCTTGACTGGCCTCTGCGGTGTCCAGCACCTCCAGACCGATCAGACCTTGCTCCAGATCGATCTGGCTGAAGGTGTCAATCAGGGTGGCGCGTTGCCCCGGGTCTCTCGAGACCCTCACGACATGGCTGCTATGGGGCGCCCTGTGGATTTTAAATATTGGGACTCCCTTAGTTCGGTTGGCCAGTTTGCTCGCGTCAAGGATGCTGGTGTCCATCAGGACTGTGGTGCCCCTGGGCCACAGGCTCCCCGGCTGTGCCTTCACCCAGGCCTTGACAGTCACATTCACCACCCCGGTCCTGTTCACTGTCTGGGATGTGGCGAGGAAGTGGAATTCGTCCCCAGGAGAGGAGAAGTTGGTGAATGTAAAAGTCACTTCCCCTTGGTCCACCTGCTTCTGTGAGAATGCCCGCACTGGCTTTTGGTTGACCTGCACTTGGCCAAACTTTGGGTCCTCGGTGATCCTGTAAAGAACGTCCTGTTGCCCGAGCTGGGCAGCTCCCAGGAGGTGATCCCGGGACACGGAGGCCTTGTTCAGGCCCTGAGATACTTCCAGTGGCACCAGGCTCGCTGGGGTTGTCACCGCAGGCAGCACCATGATTTCCAGAGAGGTCAGGGTGGGCGCGTGATGGCCGTCGGAGAGGCTCAGCACTAAGGACTCGGGGGAACGGCTCCCTGTGGCAACAAACGCCACGTGGCCTGCGTTGACGTCTGCTTGGGTGAAGTGGTCAATAGGCACCTGGTGACTGCGCGTGCTGGCCAGGTAGCCGGCGAGGGGTCTCTGGAGGAGGCGGTACTCCATCTCCTCTGGGGAACCATCCGGGTCAGCTACATCCAGGTACTCCTGGGACAGCAGCACCCAGGAGCCCGCGAGGACCTGCAGCACTTCTCGCCGCTTCACCACCTGCGGCGGCTTTTTATTGCTGCTTGTCACTGTTATATTGAAAGCTTCAGAAATGACCACCCCTTCCTGAGGAGGGCGAACAGACTGCTCTGCCCGGGGCCGGAGCCAAGCCTTAAATTGGAAGTGATCTTCGGGGGCGCCATCCCCGCGGTGGGCGTACGTCAGGCGCCCCGCATCCAGATCCGACTGCAGGAAGAAGGGACGTGTCCTCTCCACGGGCACACCGGCCACTGAGAGCTGCCCGTGCCCAGGGAGCCCTGTGACCAGGAACACAATGTCGTGCGTGGTCCTCTCGGGGGCCGGGACTTGGCTCAGGAGGTTGGAAGCGTCCAGCATGGAGGTGTTGATCTCTGCCCTTTGAGCCTTTGCAACCCGTAGGCCTGGAAAAAAAGTGAAAACCCAGAGTCCTGTGAGTATGGGGAAGACCCAGGCAGGGAATTTGCTGGAGGGCAGTGAGGATGAAAGCAGAGCCAGAAGAGAGGAGAGGAGAAAAGGGGAGTAGAGACGGGTGAAAGAACAGTTATAAAGAAAGGGAGGAGGGGAGAGAGGAGAAATGGGAAGCAATTTATTAGTTTGGCAAGGCCATGGGGGAAGGAGTTGTGCAGACAGATCCAGGGAAGGGATTAAAGCAGTTTGTTAGACATTACTTGACATGACATGAGAGCTTGTGCTTGGGGGACCCGAGGAAATTGGATGGTAGTGCCTCTTCCTTGGACAAACAAACTCTCCTGAAGTTATCTCCTTGAGGGTGATAACCTCAGGAGAGCTCGTTCGTCCCTTGCTTCTCCTCCATCCTCAGCCTTTATGGGCCCAGCACTATAAAGCTGGCTGAGTCTTTCATTTTTTTACCTGCGTTTCTCCAGAGCTGAGTTGAGCGTTGGGGGCATCTCGCCTCAAACGATATCAGCACAAGGAGGATGAAGGAATCCGAGATCGCCGTGGGAGCAACGATCCGGAAGCGAATGGCATCCTGGGCAAGCCAGAATGGCTTCGGTGGCATCTCGTGCTGATAGAAAATCATCCCGCTRTCCACCTAGCAGAGAACAAAATGCAACAATCTCTGCTTAATGGCAAAATAAACCAAYGTGAATAATACCACGCGGGAACCGCTGAGCTCAGTGGGAGCCCTGTCCCTCCGTCTCATCGCAGGTCACTATGTATGATGGGCACCACAGCACCAGGGGGAGTGAAGCCCTGTCTTACACTGCAGAGCAAGATGTAAACACCACGATTTCTGGATGTCTCGCCTGCCCCATCTCTGGGCCAAGGCCAGAAGAGCTGGATGACCAAAGCTTGGTATGCTGGAAAATGCTAGCAGATGCTAGAGGTGGCAGCAGACTGTGCTAGAGCCAACCCRTGGACCATGAACTCTTGTTCTGGCTCAAAGGAGAGAGCAACCAAGCCCTCATTATGCAGTAAAACGGGGATTATTGCCAGCCAGCGCCGCAAGGCCTGCTGTGCCCGTGCGGCTCCTGGCACGCAGAGCTGGAGCTGCTGCACAGAGCTCACAGTGCCTCTCCCGTCAGCTCTGCCAGGCCGTTTTTATCCAGCAACTGCGGAAATTGAGGCTCAGAAAAAAGGTCTGAACTTGCTCAGCATCCTCCAGCAGGTCAAGAGAGCCGGGCTGCCCCTGAGGGCAAACACACTGTGGCAGGGCTTGCAGGTAAGCGCAGGAGCTGGGCTGGGCAAACCTTCCACACGTTGCCAGGTAAAGGAAGGGAGAAAACCAAGCCCAGCAATGCAGCTGCGCAGGTGGGGGACCATGCGTGGGGACGCGATGCAGCTTTCCCCAAGCGCAGGAATGCAGTTACGCCAAGGGCCGTAAGCCCTCTGCACCGTGCGGGCGCAGGGAGACGGCACGGGACGGGAGCCAGGGCTGTGAGGAGGATGGATCCCAGGCCTCTCCGGGGACGGTCCGCTCCGGAGGGGGTGTCTGACCTGGCCGCCGCTGCAGGGCCTTCTATAGAAATAGCCCCTTGCATCGTGGTCTGGTGAAGCCCGGCTGTGCAGGAGATGTGGAAGTGAGGCTTTGCTCAGAGCCAGAGTGCTTCTGGCCGTGAGCACCTCATTTGGCTCTTGCCAGGCCTGGACGCCGCCCCGCAGCGGCATCAGCGTGCTGCGGCCCCGCCGGCGACGGAGCGGTGCTGCGCTCTGCCYGCTGCCGCTCCGGCACCGCTCCGGCACCACGAGCGACCCGTCCGCACAGCCCCGGGGCCCCTGGGGCCGGCGGGGGCTCACCTGGGCTTGCGTGAAGTTCCTCACTTCGGCGCCGCCCTGGGAAGCGCCCAGGCGGCCGAGGCGCGGGGCCTGCTCGATGCTGTAGTACAGGGAGGCGGCGCCGGCCGCGCCGCCCGCCTCCGCCTGCAGGTTCTCGCGGGTGATGGGCTGCAGGGCGCCTGGAAAGCACAGCGGGGCCCGGGGTCAGCCCCCGCGCCGGCCCCCGTGCCCGGCCCCTCCGCCCC
>NW_020449085.1:3095278-3196118 GCF_003343035.1 Apteryx rowi
CTCGCCTCCCGCCGCCCTCGCGCGTCCCCTGCGCTGCCCCCGGGGCCCCGCGCACCCACCTGGGCACACGGTGAGGCTCTGCTTCCTCGCCAGGCTCACGACCGCCTCCCTCTGGGCCCGGAYGACGAAGAAGTGCCCCGGAGACAGGTTCTCGCCGTCCGACAGGGCGAAGGCGAAGCCGCCATCCGGGGCCCCTGCGGAGAGCGCGGAGTTGGGCCGGGCCCGGGGGCTGGCGGTGCTGCGTCGCGCCGAGCCGAGCCGCGCCGAGCCGAGCCGAGCGGGGCAGCCACTGCGGGGAGGCGTCACGGGGGCCACGGGGCCCCTCCGCCGCCCGGGCCCTACCTTGGTGCACGAACTGGACGAGGCCGCGGTCCACCTGCGCCTGGCTGAACTGCCGCACCTCGGCGTGGGGCGCCGGCCTCAGCACCAGCTTCCCGTTGGCCGGGGGCTGGACCGAGTAGATCACGTCCTCCGCCGGCGAGTCCTCGTCCTCGGCGCTCAGGAGGTGGGGGCCGATGTCGGCCGTGGCGCCCTCCCGCATCTGGGGGCACAGGGGGCGGTTACGCGCCGCGAGCCGCCCCGTCGCCGCCTGCCCCTGCGCCGGGCGCCCTGCGGAGGACGGGCCGGCGGCGGGTCCCCGGCGCGCGCCCCGGGACGCTGCCGCGCGCGGGTGACGGCTGCAGCCCCGTCTCTCTCCGTGCGTCTCTCGGCTCGTGCTGCGGGCTGGGCCTGCAAAGCGTCCTTCCCGCCGCCCCCCGCGGGAGGCCCGGAGGAGGCCGCCCGCCGCCCCGGCAAACCCTCCTGGAATGACAAGCACGCGGCCGAGCCGCTTCCCGGAGCCACCATCCCAAGCGCAGCCGGGTGGTCGGGCCCCGGGGGATGCTACCACYGCCCCGAAGCCTCCTCGGCACAGGCGAAAGCGGGGTGAAATGGCTCGTGATTGACTCCTATGGCTGTCGGGCACTTAATGCCCGCGGAGAAGAGGATGCCCGGGGAGCAGACGCGAGCCCCGCCGCGAGGATGCGTCGCGCCCTGGGAAGCCCGACGCGTGTCCGGCCAGCCCGCAGCCCGGGCCCGAGGAGACCACCACCCTGAGCGCGGGAGCATTTACTCAGCTGGCCCCGTTAYGTTAGATTAGCTCTTTTCTGCTTTTTTCAGCTGGCCTATCCCAAAACATTTCTTGAGTGGGCGTGGGTACTGACAGTGAAATTAAATCCATCGGCAGTTGCCTTGGGACTGCAGCACACAGGCTCAAAAACACAGCTTTAGAGAAACTGGAGGAAAGAAGTATTGCCTAAATACAYGGCCGAGCCCAGCTGGGCGCTGCAGGCCGGTTTGGGAGCTGAAGTCCTTGCACTGGGAGCTGCTGCCTTTACATTTCTGTTCGCCGAGGCTTTCGGGCTGCTCCCTCTCCYGAGCACCCGCAGCCAGGTGAGGAAATAAGGTTAATTCAGTGCCTGTTTAAATTGCAATCGCACCCTGGACTCAGCGCTAAGAAAAACTCCCAGTGGCCARGCAAAGCGAGGCGTTTGCAGCAGGCGTGAATGCCGAGGCTGCGGGAGGGCTTCCGCAGCCCGCCGGGCTCTGTCCCCCTGCAGAGCATCGTGCCCTGCTGGGGCTACCACGCCGCTTCGCCGCTGCCCAGAGCCTGCTTAGCCGTCCTCGCTGAATTATTCAAGCCTTCCACTCGGTTCCTGTTCTCGGTTACTYGGCTCATTATGTTTGCTCAGACTCCGTGTCGCCTCTGTTCTCTGCAAGAGCTTGCATGGGGGCATTGAAATAGCTCCAGGAGCGTCGTGTCTGTGGTCGGGAGAGGAGCAGCCCCCAGCAGTGCCACCTCCCGGGGTGAGGCGGTGAGAGCCTCCCTTGTGACGGTGTCCCACGATCCTTTCTCCTGAGGCAACCTGAAAGGCTGGCTGGGACAAATCTGTCTGGTGCTGATCACTTTGTGCTTCTGGCTGGTGCACTGGGTTGCCCGAGACCCGTGTGCCGGCTGGGGTGGCCTGGTCCCACGGGAGAGCGGAGCAGCTGGAGGCCTGCTCCCCCTCTCACCGCAAAGGCTGGGCCAGCGGCGAGGAGGAGCTAGGAGACCTCCCTGCACGCGGTGTCAGGAGGAGACCGCAGGGCGCCTGCACCGGCTCCGTGACTGGTGGGATGTCTCCTGGGACAGGCCAGCTGTCACGGCCCCTTGTGCCTTCCAGGGTGGAAGCAGCCTGCTACCACAGCCCGGCAGGGTCTGAGTCCTGCCTGTCTGCTCTGCTGCTCTGGTTGGACTCTACACCCATGCGAAGCTGGCAAGCGCATCCGGCAGCGGCAGGCTTTGTGCAATCCAAGTCCTGGACCTAGCTTGACCTTTAAACGGTGAAGTCATCTGTTACAAGAGCACAAACACATGCATGCCCYGGTGTCTCCTGAGTGCTGGTTTGTTTTAGCGTTTCTCTCGCTCCAAAGCAAGGCAGCAGCTTGCTCTGCTCCAGAGCCCCTCCTAGAGCTGACGCTCGGGACTGGGAGCATTCGCGGCCACGCAACTGCGGTTAACCAAGCCCTAAGGGGGAGGGGGGGTGGTAATCGCAATGGAAAAGCGGAGGGACCTGTGCCTCTGTAATGGGGCTGAGTTTATTTTGGGGCCTTTTTCTTTCTTCTGACCTTTTTGCTTTAGCGTCATGCCTGGGAGGGAAGCACATGCTTCTTTAAGTGACTTGCTAATGGACTGGCTAAAAATAAGGCCAAGAGCAAGTTTCCTCCTCCCCTTGCACAGGGTCTGCTTTGTGCGTCTCTCCACGCTCCGGTTTCCTTCCAGACAGCGAGAGCAAGGCCCAGAGGAGGCAGCTGGGCAGCAGCTGAGCACCAACCAACTGGTCAGGCCCTTCACTTTTGGGGTGTGATGGTCCCTGGCGGTGAGCATTGCTTTTGTGCCTGGGTGGGCAGGGCGAGAAGGAGGCAGGGGGAGGTATGTGTGCTGGAGCAGGGAGGAGAGGTGCTACGGTGGAGCCCAGCAGCCAAGGGGTTAACCTCTCACTGCCTGGAGTGCAGGGGATTTTGGGACAGCTGCAGCAGATAATGGCATCACCCTTAATGCACTATAAAAGGGATTTGCTGCTCCTGCTTCTCTTAGAGCTAGTTGCATCATTGCTAGCTTGAAGGCAGGTGGCCTAAGTGAGAGCCATGCAGGGAGGTGAAGACCTGTGCAGGCCCCAGGGCTGCTTCCCTGCCTGATGGTGGTGGGTGGAGACCCCTGAGCTTTAGTGGGCAGCCTCAGTCTCTCTCTCTGCTTCTCAGGCTGCTGGGGTTGTGCCTTGCCTTTAGCAGCCTTCCTTGTGGCTCTTCATCTCTGTGAAGGCTTGTCCTTAGCCAGGTGCCCCAGCCCTGGCAGTTATTTCTGCTGCCTCCAGGCTGCTGAGTGATCCAACAGAGCCTTGCTCTCTTTCTGTATCTCTAAAACCTCTGAGCTCTGCTCGTGAAAAGCCTTGTCTAAGTGCTGGGGTTTTGCTGGGAGGAAGAAGGGAAATGTCTGCAGGTGACAGTCTGCTGGAGAACCCAGGAGTCCTGGCTGCTTTCCCCAGCTTGGCAGAGACCTCCTGAGATGTTAGCTGGAGTAGGGGGGTCCCCGCACAGCTGCACGCAGGCATATATAGCGTGGGTGCCCTCTCAGTGCGGTGAAGCCCATGCCCTTCCTTTGGGCATCTCCTCTAGAGCTCAGCCAAAGTGAGCAGGCTCCTAGGCATCTTCCAAATATCACTGCAACAAGCCTGGCTTTGCTTGACGGGAAGAGCTGCTTTCTCTGCTGCCAACCGTGTGAAATCCAGGGATGCTGCGATGATAGCCTTGAAAATGGAGGAGAACAATCCCACTGGACTGTTACTTCTGCATATTTTCTAACTATGCTTTGCCATAATTTTGCATCAGCCACCCTGAATGGGGCAGGGAGGTGTCTGAAATAGTGAGGGGAAAACTTAAAGACAGACTTTGTAGCTCCTGAAGGAGGGACTTCCAGCAGCAGGTGAGACTGATTTGCTTCTGCCTTAGCTGATTCCCATCTCAGTGATCTAAGGTGATGCACAGCTRCTGTGGAGGGGATGGAGAGCCTGGGTGTAACCAGAGGAAGGCAGGGTGAAGGCTGCTTAACCTGTTAGGTGTTTCCAATCTCTCTGCAAACTCACAGGATGATCTTTGCGCTCTCAGCAATGATTTTGGGAAGGGGGGAAGACGGTGCTCCCGTGGGCTGTGCGGCTGGAGAGCTGTGCTAAGGGGGCCCTCGGGTCTGCTCTGGTTCTGGCGTGGTGGCATTTTAATTCCTGACCCGGCCGGCAGACGAGGCCATAGCTCAGCAGGCCGCGGGGCAGGCTGATGGCGGCGGCAGGCGCCAGATGAGGGTGCGCGGGGATGCTCCCATCTTGTGGACGACTTCAGCATCGCCAGCAAGAGGGAGACGGGAGGCACGCAGCTGCCGCCAGGCCTGAGGCCCTGGCTTTTCTGTCTCAAGCGAAGCCTGAATCCATGGGAAAGGTCCCTGGGAAACCCGTGCCGGCCACGGTGCCATGGCCTGTAACGACCCTGCGGGCAGCCCAGAGCTTGCCGGGTTTCCCCCCCGGAGCTCCTGTCCCGCAGCGCCCYGCGTTACCTGCAGCCCTGCGTTGATGCGCAGCCGGGGGCCCCGGCTGCGGCGGGGCAGGATGGTGACGAAGACGGTCCGGGGCTGGCTGTGCCGGTCGATGGCAGTGGCGTTAGCCAGGAGGGTGAAGCTGTCCGCCGGGGCCTGGGGGCCGTCCTGCTGGTACTGGATCAGCCCGTTCTGCACCTGCGGGCAGGGGCAGAGTGAGGGGTCCCGCGGCCGCAGCAGCCCCACGGGGAGGGAGAGCCTGGTGCTGGCTGGGGGGCGGCGAGGGAGCCGGTGTCCRCTGCTCGTTCCGGACGGCCCATGAGGGATGGGTCCGGTGCAAAGCYGGGGAGAGGAGTCCCTCACCCCAAAGGGGAAGCCTGGATCCCATCGCGGGTGCTCTGCCTGCTGCCTCCCTCCCCACCCCACATCCCAGGCCAGCTCTGACATGATGTGGAAGGACCAGCTCCTCTCTGGCTCCTCCAGAGCTGTCTAAGCACACCTCGGCTGAGCCCCGCCACGCGTGGGTCCAAGCCGGTCCTGTGCTAGGTATGTGCCCTGTCTGCAGTGCAACCCCGCAGCACCGAACCCCCCATACCTGGCTCCAGGTGAAGACACGCAGCCCGTGYTCCGGGGGTCGCTCGCGGTTCTGCAGGGTGCCGAACCTGGGGGGCTCCAGCACCCTGAACTCCACACCGAGAGCTGCAAAGTAGGCACTGGGGATGCTGAGGATGTTGGTGGAGAGCGTGACAGAGCTGCCCCCCGGCACCGTGATGTTGCGGACGTCTAGGGGGACCGCGACAGGGAGCACAACCAGGCTCACCACAACCCCCTCCAGCGAGTCCACCCCCCTGGCTGTGATGTCCACAACAAACTGGTCATGCTGCTCCTCCGGCTTGGAGTGCAGGTAGAGGACTTTGCCGCTGTTGATGTCCTCCTGGGTGAAGGACTGGATGGGATCCAAGCTGGGCGGCTCGTTCGAGTCTTGGCCGTGCTGAACCATCACCAGGAAGCCTGAACCTGGGGGACTGCTCACCAGGTAGATAATGTCCTGGGGAGGGATCTCTTCATGGGCAACCTGTGTGTGCAAGGAGACACGGGGTGAGCAAGGGGTCTGGGCACCTCCCCAGCCATGGAGGTGACCATAAATATGCCAATCAAACCTCTCCGTAACAGCTGTGCATGAAAGCCATCCTTGTTTGCCACAACACTGGGACATACACCTCATAATGGCCACATGGGTCCCTTGGGAGCTGAAATAGCTTCTGCTCAGCTGCTCTGGCTGTTCCTAGAGCAAAATCAGACCAGGCCCACCCCGGACTTACTCCAGTGATAGTTAGAAATTTTCTGGAAGTTGAAACACTGAGCAGCCTCAGGGGACCATGGCCATGGGGCATCTGCACTGCCTTTAGCCTGCCTTTGCTCTGCACCAATGTATGGACTGTTATGTGCAGGGACATTCACTGTTCGAGTCATGGCTCTGCCTTAATAAATAGCCCTATAAAGATGGGATAAGGAAGAGCTACGGAGCTACTTCTGCCAGTCTTGTCCCTCTCGTACACGGGAGGGATCCAAACAGGTACCATGAGGGGGGGACACAGGCTGCATCAAAGACATGTCCCCCAGTACTGAGTGTGGACTGAGTTTGGGAATGCCTGCTCTGGGACACGGAGCTTCTCTCTAATCTTTTCAAGGTGCTTTGTGCAAGGCAGTGCTCTGTTCTGGGTGATCTGCTTGCATTGATGGGTTTCCACCCCATCAGCAGGAATGATTCTCCGCAGGGGTTCATGCCTCTTTTAACCTTTTCCATTTTAGCATTCAAGGAAGGTTTCCCAGGGTCTATATGCAGGATGCGGCTTTCCCTTGCTCTGTAACCAGGGAGGAGATGCAGGCTTGGGGAATGACTAAAGAAGGGGATACTCACTGATAAATGTTCTTCCTTTATCTCAGCTGCTTCCCCTTGGAAGACACGTATCTCCTTGAGGTTCACAATGCGCAGGGGGCTGGGATGGGTGTCCAAGAACACGGTGATGGCCAGCGTGTCCTCTACCGCCACCTCGTTTGCTTCCACGGTGAACTGGAACTCGTCCCGGGTGTTCCTGCTCCCGTTGTGGCGGTAGGCAATCTCTCCTGCTAGCAGATCCCTCTGGGAGAAAGCCATGACTGGCTGCTCCCCTCTCAGCACAGTCCCCCACTGAGGAGGAGTAGTTATCAGGAACCGTATCTCTTCATCCGACCTGATGTCCATGTTGGTCTCCAGGCTGAGGACAGAGGAGTCGATGCTTCCTTGGCTCCCTTGGTGGATGGCTAGGCCGGTGTTGTTGACTATTTTGACGTAGGGGTCCGAAGCCTGAACTTCCAGGAGGGCAGTAGTTTGGTGGAGGCCATCTGAAACCTGTAGCTGAATCCAGCCCCGGTCAGCCCCTGAATGGACAAATAGGATCTTTTTCTTCCTCAAATCGTCCTGTGTGAACCGATAGACCTGGTGGCTTCTGTCATCAATGGATACGATGCTGCCAAACAGAATGTCCTTCCTTGCCAGCACCAGCTGTGTGTCTGAGAAGCCAGAGTCCTTATCGGTGAAGGCAATGTCGTCCGTCGTCAGGAGGTGCTGTCCATTGCGCACCACGTTGAAAACTTTGTTCACCACCTGGACAGGGGGGTGATCATTGACGGGTTGGATGGATACTCTGAAAACACCTCTCACCTCCTCTGCATCAGGCTCAGTGCTGCCCTCACCCTGCTTGATTGCTACAAAGGGGATATCATCCTCCAGGGTCTCAGAGTCATCATGCTGGTACAGCAGCCTGCCCCGGA
This sequence comes from Apteryx rowi, assembly GCF_003343035.1. NCBI lineage: Eukaryota > Metazoa > Chordata > Aves > Apterygiformes > Apterygidae > Apteryx > Apteryx rowi. The sequence continues at coordinate 3,102,693 of NW_020449085.1, forward strand.
GGATGTCCTCGTTGGTGAACTCTGTGATCTCCTCACTGGAGGACCAGCCTGGGGACATGGCCCAGGCCAGCCTCCCGTGCGCTGGCCCTTCAATTACTTCATAGAGATAGTCCATGCTGTTCAGGCTCTGTACAAACAAATGGTCCCTGGAGATGATGGCCTGCCCCCCTTCCGGCACAGACAGAAGGACATTGGTCAGGGCTGGCGCATCGGGGTCTCCACCTATGCTGATCGTGTAGGTGTACACAGGAGAGTGCTGGTCTCCAGCATGGACACGAAACTGGAAGGTATCCTCAGCTTGCTTAGAGTTCCTGATGGTTGCACTGTAGCTTAAATGGTTTTTTTGCAGATCATCTTGGGTAAATCCAAAGCCTTCAGTCAGCCTGTTGCCAAGCAACTCCAAGTTTCCCTTTTTGGGAGCCTGGATTATCACATAGTGGAAGGAGACTGGGGCAGAGTTTGGATCTTCCAACATTGCCTCCAGTTCCTTACTGGTGATATTTTTGTGCCTCTTGTTCTTCATTTGGAGAGCAACCATGGTTCTCATCTTAATGGTAGCTCTTTTGATCCTGATGAGGAAAGTGTTGTTTTGCAAGATCTTCTGTCCAACCTGGACTTTGAATTTCAGCTTCTCCACAACATCTTCCAGCCGGTGCTCTGGATCTGTGCTGAAATACTGGATGCGTCCTTGCTCCAGGTCTTGCTGGTGGAAGGACTCGACTTTTTTCCATTCCCCTCCCACACTCCCTTGTTTCTGGACTTCACCATACCTGAGAGGCTCTGTGAGGCCATACAGGATGGCGACATGTTGTTTCACGGCGTTTGTCTCCACTGATAGGTTGGCTGTGGTAATGCGTGCAGCTTCTCCCTGGGAGATGAAGAGGCCAGTGTTGTTGTGCACGTGGATGTCAGGCTCTATGGCGAGGATCTTCAGGGTGGCTGTGGGGCTTGGGACAGACCCATCGCTCACTTGGAAGGTGAGCTGCAAATTTGTCCCACTCTGGTGCACATAGACTATGTTGCCTGCTTCCAAGTCCCTGCAAGAAAACTCTTCCAGGGGCACTCCAGGGTGAAAGTCGTACTCCACATAACCCTCCTCCATCAGTCGGCCACCGTGCAGCTGAAATTCAAGGTCATCACAGGATGTGTCATCATCCAAGGCCTGCAGGATGTCCATGGTCAGGTGCTTCCGTGTGTGCTTCAGGATCGTCATGTGATCCCCATGAGGAAATATCACCTGAGGGGCATCATTGATGGGGTTGATCATTATGGGTAGCAGGTACATCTGTCCCTGCCGCAAACACTCAGGGATCCCTTGCTGGGCAGTCACAGTTACCTCCAGCATCAGCTGGTCCATGGGTCCTTCGGAGCCATCATGGACATATCTGACTTTCCGATTCACAATGTCCAACAAAGTAAACTTCTTTCTGCTCCTGGATCCAGGGACATCCAGTTCCAGCTGACCATACCTAGGGTCATTGGTGATACTAAAGAGGATTTGGGACTGCCGGATGTTTGCAAGGTTCAAGTCTATCGTTGGCTGGGCATGTTTCCACTCCAAGAAGGCTGTGCCTCCTTCAGAGACWATGAGGGGGCTGACATGCAGCAGTCTGCTGATGTTAGCGAAGGCAGGAGGAAAGCTGTTGTCTGGCCGGCATGGTTCCACCACCAGGCCRGGTGATCCCTGCCAGATATCAGGAGGTGGGGAGGTGGGTGCCTCATCCTGTTCATATACTTCATCATATTCCCAGTACTGCTCCTGCTTTCCGCAGCCAGATGTGATGTCCTTTGTGATCACAGCGTCTTGCAGGCTCCTCCTCTGCAGGTTTATCCGCAGGTCCTCCAAGCAGCCAACAAATGAGTTGTTTGTTGTGCTGCCCACCGACATGAAGGCAAGATGGTGCTCCCTCAGCCTTTGCAAAGCCTTTTCGTTCATACCTCCAATGAATAGGTTCCCCTGAAGGTCCAGGTAGTTGTTGATGCCCCGGTTGGATGTGGCTGAGGCATAGTAGTCAATCAGGATCTCAAGCTTGTGGACGTCTGTGTGGACTTTAACATAGTGCTGCTGCTCGTCGCTGATGAAGATGTTGTTGTGCAGGACGATGACGCCATTCCCCTTTTCAACAAACCCTCTCAGGCGTCCATTGGAGATTTCCAGGTAGAAGAAGTCATTCTCCATCCCTGCATGGTAGATGAGGGGTGCCTGGGTGATGCTTGTTGTTATCACAAACTCAATGGTCCCTTCTTCCTTTGCATTCCACGTGGGAAATGCGATGTAAGAGTGTGGTCCTAGGAACCCAAAGGGGTCATCAGGCTCGGCAGAGAACTGCGCGCTGCACCCCTCCTGAACCCGGTGGAATATCTTGGAGATGCCATCAGAAACCGGAGGGGAGAGGACATCCAGACCGTTGAACGTCACTAAGTGGAGGCAACCTCTGAAGGGAGAGCTGGACCCAGAAAGATATGGCAGGTCGAGGCTCCCTGTCCCACCTGCATAGAGGCCATACTGAATGTCCAGCTCCCGTACGGGTCCTGTGATGTCCACAGAGCTGTTAAAGAGGCTGTCAATGGTCAGCATCATCCTGCCATCTTCCACCAATAGGTCCACATCGTGCATTGCCAAGTTGTTGAGCTGCAGCTCTGCTGGGGACTGTAGCATCACCTCCTCTGAGCCTAGCCGCAGCTTGGCCTACAGAGGAAAGAAAGAAAAAGTGGAGTCAGGACCTCAGCTCAAGCAAGACAGAATCTGGGAGAAACAAAGGAACAGGTTGTTGGCATTTGTGGGTTGTTTATGTCTTGAAAACCCCTTGATTGCAGAACAGACTCCTGAGACTGCAGAACATCAGTGCAGCTCTAAGCCCGGCTCTAAACCAGCCTGAAAGGTAGCCCTGAGGTTCTTTTTCTCCACTGGGGTCTGTGCTGAGTCCAGCTCTGTAGGACTGGGAGATCAGGGCCACTCTCACTTGTCCCTTCTGGTGCCCCCAGCAGGTTGGCCCCAGCTCTGAGGACCTGGCCTTGAAATGGTTGGGGCAGCCACAGCCAGATAAGAGTGAGTGCAAAACTGGGATCGTGAGCTCCCCTTTTTCACAGACCTGTCCCTGTACATGAGAGGAAGCAGGTCCGCATCCCCAGGGCTTATACAAGCCTTGACAGTAAAACTCAAAGAAGAAGGGTAAAGCAGAAAGCATGCTTAGACATCTTAAAGGTCCAGGGACAGTTCCTCTAACTGCATACATTCCCAGATGTGCAGTGCTGAGGGTAGGGTGGGAACAGCACTATTACCTGCAGCACAGGAGTCCACTGTTTCCCTATTGGAAATACTTGCTGAAGCATGGAGCCACCCCTGGGCCTCGCACGTGTTTCGGTCTGTCTGTTCACTCCTGCATACCCTGCCTACCCTGCCCTCCTCTCCCTCTGTGCATACTCTGCCTCCTCCCCCTGTACCCATCTGTCTGTCAGCCTGCAGACATGCCCACTCTCCCTCCCACTCTCCAAGTTTCTCTCCTTTTCTGCTCTTTCTCAGTGAACTCCAGACTCAGGCCTATCGCCTTGGGGTTCTCCTCCCACTCCCAGTGCTGAGGGTCCCATCCCACCACCAGGCCTTTCCTCTCCTCCCACGGAGGAGCTCTGCCAGGTGCTGACTCTGCTTTCCCTGTTTCCTGCCCATCCCTGCCTGCTGCCCTCCTTTCCCATGGCTTGGCCCATTTCCATAACCATAGCCCTCCCGACCATCAGCCTGGGAACTAGCGAGGGAAATAGCAGGCTTTGCTTCCTCAGCAGGTACGTTCTCCCCGCAAGGAGCAGCCCTGGAGCCTGCTTAAGTAGAGGGTTAGCAGAAGGGACCCAAGGGCCGAGCTGGGCGAGAGCTCTCCTGACAGATGGCCTGCATTAGAGAAACCTCCGGCCAGCTGCTTGCCCGGCTTGCTAGCTCATCCTCTGCTTCCACTTAGATGTGACGTGTGGCCCTACCTGGGTGACCCCTATGCCACGGGAGAGGAGGGGACATCTGCTGGGATGTGCCTTGCTCTTTTCTTTCAAGGCAGATGCCAACGCCATAAACATAAGAGGGACTTTTATTCTTCTGTCTCACTCTTTTCTTGTGCCCAGGCTGGGCTCTGCTTTTGGGACAGTCTGCCGGGGAGGCCTCTTTTACTTCTCTGGGTCCTCTCCTCTGTTCATCCCTTCTGTCCACTGGAGAAGCACTGACCCCTCGTGCTTCAAGGGTGTCYTGCATGACACTGGCTGTACCAAGTGCATGGGGTGCAGGTTTTTGGGTGTCTCCATGCTACAGTCCCCAGCATGAAGCGGCAGCAGCCCATTTGCACTGCTTCTGCTGGCTTCACTCCTTGGCCTGGCCCTGGGGTGCTGCTGGACATCAGGGCGTGAGAGCAACCTGGACCCATAGTCTCTGAGGCTGGCGAGCCAGGGAAGCCTCAGCAACGATGTCTGCAGGGCAGGCATGTGAGACTTCCTTCCCGAGTCTTCTCCTGCCTGCAAATGGTGTGTGGGTGAGGAATTTCCTGAGCTCGAGGCTGTTTCTGTGTATCTAATAACCCTGAACTGATCCTCTCCCAAGATTGTGTCCAGTCTCCTCTGATGCCCCTTGAACTCTTAACTTGCTCTGGCAGGGATTTTGACAGCTCAGCCACCCACGTTTGCGGCTTGTTTGACCCTCTTGGCTGCTGGTTTCAGGTGCTGCTCCCTCATCCTTGTACCAAAAGAAATGTTGACCCATGGACTCTAGCCAACCTGCCTGTACGTCCTTTTAAAACCAAAGGAAATAAAAATGGAGAGAGGTCAGTTCAGACCAGGAACCTAATTTAAGTGGGTTGAATCAGCTCTGGAGGGTCCGCTCCACTGCCAGGGAGCAGGGAAGGAGCCAAGGCTGCCTCAAGTGAACTTGGTCTCTTCCCCCATCTGCCCCACGACCAAATCTGGGGCAACCACTGCCGCTTAAGCAAATGCTGGATGCGGCCGGATTCATGGTGCCACGCTGACCTGCAGGGTGCCAGCTCGCAGCTCCACCAGGAGATGGTCGGGCTGTCCGGCGGCCAGGAAGAGGAGCCCGTTCTGCTGGCTGGTGTACAGCTGCAGGTGGAGCCGCACCGTGCGTGAGGCGTCCGCCAGGGGCATCTCCACGTAGCCATCCCCGAAGAAAGAGGCTGGGGAGAAAAAGGAGAGGGTCAGAGAAGGAAAGATGCATGAGCACCTCCCCCAAGCCCCATCTGTTCGCCCCCAGGTGTGTTTGCTGGCTGTGGCTGGGACAGGGGGACTATGAATTCAGGGTTCCCTTCCCAGGTCTCTGCCCCTCTGAGACCACCTCAGCAGTCCCTCCCCTGCCGTGCTCTGTGTTTGCCCTGCTGCCCGGATCAAAAGGTCTCTGGTGCAAGGGCTGCTGCTGCGTTGCCGTTGCCCCTGCAATCCCTGCGCCAGACTGGCCAGCCGAGCGGTTGGGCCCAAAGCCACCTCTCGTACATGGCACTGCTGCATGGCAACACTCAAATGCACCTACGGAACACACTCAGTCCTCACCCCCGCCACGAAGAGGMCCTTTGTGCCGAAAGTCAAGGACGTTAATAATAAAAGTCAAGAGCCCTAAATGCCAGTTCAAATTTCCCGGCTGCACTCCCATCATCCAGGAACTGATGCCAAGTTGCGACCGCGCCTCCTGGATGCTGCTACCAGGGCCGGAGCCGGCGAGCTGCAGCCTCCGCCGACGGCCACGAGATGGGGCCAGCGGCCGGCGGCTCTGCCCCGGCCCCGGCCCCGGTCCCGGTCCCGGTCCCGGTCCCGGCCCCGATCCCGGCCCGTCCCCGCGCGTTTCTCCCAGGTGCGGCGGTTTCCATGGGCTGCGCCGCGGCCGCGGGTTGGGTTCGTCGCGGCTCACACAGCCCTTAGGGCTTCGCTCTCGTTGCCTGGCCGGGGCAGATGCGGTAGCAGCCGTCTTCTGGCCAGATTCCCAAGCATTAGGAGGCGAGTCGTTAGCCTAACGAGTCTTTTCCACTTCTGCCACAACCGTCTCTCTTTGGATGAATGCGAAACCTTCCAGCGGTGGCTGTGTCATGCGCTGGCCAGATTCCCCGGCTGGTGCAAATCACCGCTCTCCACTGCACAAACAGTGACCGGGCCCCAGGACATGGGGAATCGCCACTCCGTGAGCCCTGGGGAACTCTGCGGTGTCAGCTGAGGCCACGCTCTGCCTACTCCATATTTTAAACTACTTTACGATGGCTTTCCGCATCGTTGAAACATTGCTGACATTCACCCCAAAGGTGGCTGCTTCAACAGTGCTGGAGAAATAAATGTGTGCGCATGCGATCCATATGTGGATATAAGACCRTAGAAAAACCTCCACTCAAATACAGTGTTTAAAGCTGCCGTTGGAAAGTGTTCAGCAGCCAGTATACATTAGAATTAGAGGCACTCAGCGCAATGGCATGTGATCGTGTAATGAAAGACTGTGTCACAGTGCATATGCAGAAAAGGGCAGAATTAAAGGCATGGGGTAACCATAGAGCTGGCACAGCTTGATTTTAGAGTGCCCACACTTTTTAACTGGCTGAATGCATGCGTCTGCACTGTACGACCATCCCCAGAGCACACATTAAAGGTGTGCGTCTGTGATACATGGCTACATGTTCTACCTAGCTCCACAAAACTTTGAGTAACCAACGGTAAAGTTAACTCTGCAGTTGCACTAAGAAGTATAAACATTAAAAAGACCCACAAGATGTAAAAAGGTGGGGAGGATGTTTCGAGGGGTGAACACACACACAGTTTCAAGCCACATATGGTTACCATCCATAAGGTCTGTCATGCTCAAGTTTATATATGTGCACGACTTCTTCCAGAATCAGCCCGAGCATAGGCTGCGTGACTCAGTCACACTGCCTTCACCTTCCTGAATGCTGGCTCTCCTTCACTCTTTTTGGAGGAGGGCAGCGAAGGAGATTGGGTGCTGGGGTGAAACCAACCTCCTGCATTTTGCATGGCATGGTGTGGGCATAAACAAACACGTGCGTGGTTTCTTTAGCTGCTTCCCTGGTTGCCTTTCTTATTGCRCAGGTAGAGCTGGGACACACTCGCTGCTTTGACTTTTCACTTTCCCTTCTCGATCCAGCATGGGGAACTTGAGCGTTGCGAGGGCCATAACCCCACCCGCTCTGGGCAGGGATGAAATGGCAGCATGGAAAGATCGAGCGCTTGCTTTAATACCATGCCTTTTACTCAGCCCAGGGCAGGGCTGCCAGCATGTCTTACTCAAGCCTGCTCATTTCCTGGTTCTTGTGCACGCAGTTGGCATGTGTCGCTTTGGCATCCCCATCCTCTTTGACTGAGCCAGCGAATCACAGGAGCTTTGCTATTATTCGCATGGACATTAAAGGTCACTGTCCTCTCCTGAACCGCTCCCTCCTTCCAGGGGTCTTGGTGAAAACAAGCAGCCCTGGCATGCTCTGCTGGGTGGTGCCGGCCCTTCTGGCACAGGGCGGTGGCTGCCGTGCCGGGTGGTGCCCACGGCGTTTGGCCACCCAACATTTTGCGACCAGAACCACTGCAGCGTGTTGCAAAAGGGAACTTTGCTCTCCCTCCTCACCCCTGCTCTCCGCACGGACACACGTGGTTGTGCTCCAGACCCCAGAGATGCACGCACACGTGCAGGCAGTGTATTTTGGTCCCCCGGAGACATTGCATGCACATTATGTTCTGGCTCCCACAGAGGTTTCTCCCCATGAGTGCACAGTCTGTGCTCCAGCTCCCACTGTGATTTTTTGATGTTTTTTGCTTTGTGGCTTCTCTTAATCCAAAAAACGTGGCCTTCAGATGGGCTCTGAGTGGCTGCTCTCATGGAGCCGGAGAGCTTTGCAGGGTCCTGGCTTCCTCTGTGGCCGGGCCTGCACCTAACCCGCTTGCGACTCCTTTGCCTCTGTCCTGACCTGACATCCGAGGGGACAAGGAGCGGGGATCTGGGGACCACGTTAATCGTTTCCGAGGCTGGGGGAGACGGTTCTGCGCAGCCAGCCTGGTGTGCTGTGTACCAGGGCAGGGGACCTGGCCCAGCAGTTCTTGCAGCTAGCACATTCTGTCCCGCCTTAATGTCCYGAAGCTGCCGGAGAGGCTTTTCTTCTGTTTCTCTCTCAAAACAACAATAATAAAAAGTTACTGAAAGTGCTGATGCCCGGGGGAGCGCTGCTGCTTGGTGGTGGAGGAGGGACGCTTGCCCGGGCTCCACAAGGCTTTGAGATCCTTCTCCAGCACACGAGTCGCATCAGTGTGAGCTGCTGCTGTTTGTCTTCCTGACTTCCTGTCCTATTCCCGGCCCGCTCTCGCCCGCCGCTCCRCAGCCCGTCCGCGATGCAAACGCCTGTTCGAAGACAGCGCTCCCTTCCTGAAGCAGGCGGTCGAGAGCACAGTTTAAGCAGAGCGGAGGAGGGCGAGGGTTAGCAAACACAGGTGTGAGCAAACTGGTCGTAGGAGACGTCCCAGCTGCGTGTTGGACTCTTCCGGAGAAGCGCCCCGGGCTCGGGGCGAGACGCTGAACAAAAAGCAACTGTTGTTTTCCTCCCCGCCTGGGTGATCTGCGCTATTGCTCTTTTACAAGGGATTCTTTGCTTTTCACGTCCTTCTGCTGTCTTCCTTGTCCTCCGCGTTGCAGAAGGAGGGGAAATCATGGCTTTCTGGGCTTTTTTTAAAATGTGGTTCAYGCTGGCGGAGGATCTGTTGGCAGTCCTGGCTCCTGCTGCTGCCCTCGCCAGGGCTGGACGTGTGCTGCCGGTCACTGCCGGAAAATGCCCTGTTTCCACTAGCAGGGCCAAAAAAGGATCACGTTTGGGGCAGGAGAACTCGTTTGCAGGGCAGCCCTTGGGCGAGGGCGGTCTGCGCCTGCCGGTGCGTGCGGCATATGGTGCACGGCCCGAATTGTGTGGAAGGCAGCTCCGATTTGGGCTCGTGCTCGGCCTCCTTCTCCCCCCCGGGATGCCCCATGTGGGTTCACTCCCACGACCCCAAAGCGCCGTTCCCGAGCAATCTAAGGCTGCAGTGGGCTCATGTCCTCTCCAGCCCGCACCGCAGGCGCATTGCCCCTAGAGCCGGGCCCGAAGTCGCCCTTCCTTTCCAGATGTGCAGAACAGCGTCGGCGTGCACCGTGGCCCGGAGCGTGGCCCCACGGCCCGGCTCCGGCTCGGGGCGGGCGCCCCATCCGTCCCCGGCCACCCTGTCCCCAGCAGCTCAGCCCCCGAGCTATGAGTAATGCGTGTTCCCAGCTCCAAGCGGCCCGCCGGGAGCCGCTCTCTCCCGCCTYGCCAGGCCGATAGAAGAGCCGGCGGGAGCCTCGCTCACACTTTCCGAGCAGCCGGCCAGCAGCCAGCAGATTAGAGGCTGCAGCGTCTTTTTTTGCATTGGGAAAAAAAAAAAAAGAGAGAAAAGAAGAAGCGAAAACACGGGGTGAGCGCTGGCCTCTCCGAAACGCCCCGCGCTGTGCTCTCCTCCCGGGCCGGAGGAGCAAGCGGGGCCGGGTGCGTGCCGTGCAGTCCCGGGCGCCCGCGGGGGCTGCCGCCGTGCGCGCCGCCGGCAGCGGCACAGGCGAGGGCCGACGGGGCCAGGGCGCCCCGGCCGCGGCCCCCTTCCGCTCCAAACGCAGCGTTTTTGGCCTCTCCGCCTCGTGAACGGCTGTTTTTGGGCGCCGGGGACTCTCCCGCCCTCGCGGGTGGCCGTGTTTGCCTCAGTTACCGCCGCAACAAAGCYGCGGAGCAGCGCCTGTCCCCCCCGCGGGCCCGTTTCCGCGGGGGAGCTGCCTTTTTTTGGCCRGTTGCTGCTCGGCTGCAGCCGGGCTCGGCGGCCGCGGGAGCAAGCTGCRGCGCGGGCTGCGGAGAACCAGGCTKGKCCGGGACGTCGCTGCCCGCCCCRGGCCGGCTCCCGACTCCTCACCGGGGCGGCCGGTGCCTGCGGGTCCCGCTCCGGGGGCCGGGGGTTCGGCAGGCCGGGAAAGGCCCACCGTTCCCACGCCCTCCCCTCGCCCCGCGTCCCCGGTAGGCACGGTGTGTCCCAGCCTCGGCGTGCAAACAGGGGCCGCGGGGGCTTTCGGGGGTGCAAGCCCCGGGGCGACCGCGGGGGACGGGACGGGACCGGCGCTGGGGTCCGGCCGCCCCAGGTTTGCAGGTCTCCGGTGGGGTCTGCACCACCGCGTCCCTGTCCCCATCGGAGGCCCCGCGGGAGCACCCGTGCGGTCGGGAGCACCCGGCCCTTCCCGGCACCGGCTCCCGGCACCGGCCGAGCCGCCGGCGAGCACAGCCCGGAGGTGGGAGCGGGGTGGGGGGGCCGAAGGGGTTTCCCCCAGCGGAGCGCGGTGGAAGTCTGGCGCCCGGCGAAAGCGTGCAGGGCGCCACGGCGGCGGCGGCTGCTCAACAAGGCTTCATTCAGGCTCCGGGCGCACGTGTGTGCCGGGACGCAGGTGCGGCCCCGGCTATCGCGTACGTGTGGTTGCAGGGAGGGGAACGCGGTTCATTAAAACGGCTCCTTAATCGCGCCCAGGGCATGCGAGCCRGTGCCAGGAGAGCCGCGTGCGCCCACAGCCACCGGGGCCCCGCGCGCCGCCCTGAACGGCGCCCTGTGTTCGCGGCGGTTTCCTGCCCCAGCCGCACAAGTTTTCCTTACGGTGGAAAAACAGGCGGCGAGCTGAGGCTCCTTGTTGCCGCGAACAGCCGCCGGCTTGTGCGGCCGCGCTGTTTGCACGGCGCGGCCCCGAGCRCGCCGGCTGCCCCGTTTCCGGACGCGGGGCGAGGAGCCGAGCCGCTGACAAGGAGCCCTGTGTCCGCGGCCGCCGGGGCGGCACGCGTGCCGGGGGGGTCGCCCCCTTCCCGGGGGAGCCCCGCGCCCTGCCGCCCCTCCGTGCCGGGCTCCCGCAGCTCCCGCTCCCGCCCTGCTTCCCGGAGCAGCGGGGGAGGGAGGCTGCGGAGACGACCCGTGTGCTGGGCGCCCCTCGCCGGCCGCGGGGTGCTCCCTGGCTGCCCCGGCACCCCCAGGGCCGGCCCGCCGCCGCACCGGGTGCYTTCCTCCTTGGCAGCCTCAGCAGCAGCCTGTTTCGAGGCCCTCTGAGGGTTTTTTTTTTTTAATGACTTTATAAGGTAGCGAGCTGCCTCCGTCCGCAGCCGGCTCTGCGCCGCACCAAGCCCGCGCGTTCGAAAGCGCTGCGCAAACACCACGCGCCGTCCTGGCAAAGGGACGCTGCCGCCCGCGCCGGCGCCACGGCTCGGGATCGCCCCGCATCCAGATCCACCTTCTCCCCTGGGAGTTGAGCCAGACAGGAGCCTCCCGGCTCCCTCTGGCCCCTGGGACGGCGCGAGGAGACGCGGGCGTCCTGCTCCGGGCTTGGGGACGCTGCGCGTGCCGCCTCTGTGCGAGGCGTCCTCTTTGCTCGTCCCCTGCCTAGCGCACCCCGAAGGGCCCACGGGCTGCCGTCCTCGGGGACGCTCTCGCTAGCCGGCTCCGCCGGGAGCGACATCCCCGAGCCGGGGGGGATCCCGGGGCCTGGGGCACGGCTGTGCACCGGCGGCTCCCGGGTGGGACAGGGCTGCGTTGCGATGCCAAGGTCGGTGCCTGGCTGGGGCTCGCTGGGGAAGGGCAGCAAAGCGTGCCAACGCGCCCTCCCGGCCCGGCTCGCGCGGCGGAGGTGAGCGCCGAGCGCCCGGCGCGGGGCTGCTCCCGGCCGGCACGCGGAGGCGAGCGCAGGACCAGCCCGCCCGCCGGCGCCGTGGGGGGCCCCGCGCTGCGGCCTCTCGAGCGCCGAGCCCGGAGGAGCCGCCGGCTGCGTCCCGCGGTCCCGGGCGTCCCCAGGGCGCCGGGCGTCCCTCGGAGGGGGAGTGGGAGCGCAGGGAGGCCCCGCGAGAGGGGGAGATCCCTGCCCACCCCACGAGAAAGGCTCCGTTATGTTACACATTCCCTTCGGTTTATGCAAGGGTTTTATTTATGGCCGGGGGAGGAAATCAGCAGCTCGCAGGGCAGCTAAGGCACACACAGGCGCTGCGAGCGGCCCCGGGCCGGGCCGGGGCTTTCCCGCGAGGAGGAGGGGGCGCCCGCAAGGGCTCCGGAGCAGCGGGCAGCCACGCTGCGTGCCCGAATGCCGGCTCCACGCGGCGGCGCGGGACGGTGGCGGGGCTCCCGGCGAGGAGGCCCGAGGGGCTGTGACGCAGGGCCACGCCGCTGCCGGCCTCTCCGGGGCCGCTGGCCGCGAAGCACTTGAGGAAAGTGGCCGGCGTCACGCAACCCCTTTTCCGGCTGCGGAGGAGGCTCCCGCTACCTCTGGCTGCCCTGCGCCTCTTTGCGATCTCCGCTTGTGTTTATTATTCCAGTTCCTCTCTCTCTCCGGTTCCCTCCCCAGCTGTTCCCCCTCTCCCTGCCTCCGTCTCCTGCTCTCCTTCCCTGGCCTCCTTGGCTGCTGCCTGACAGCTTGAACTAGAAAACAGCCTTTTTGCAGCCCACAGTCTTCGGGGTCGGCCGAAAACAAGCCCCTTGCTCATCCCGCGCCCGCCGTGCCTCCGCGGCCAGCCCACCTGGCGGGGGGACGCGCGGGCTCAGGCTGCGTCCGCCCGGCGAGCCTGGCGCCCTGCCCCGGGCCCGCCGCCCTCCCGGCGTTACCGCGCAGAAGCGAGGAGCTGCGCTGCTTTGCTAGCTGCACGCTGTGGAGCAGGGTCCAGGAGACTTGGCCGGAGCCGTCTCGCTCCAGCCCTGCCTTATCCAGCGTGGTTTCACGATGATTCAAGCAGCCCTCGAGCTGATGGTATTTCCTGCACCCTCTGCCCTGCCAGACGCGAAGCCGGGGAGGGACGGGTACGAAGCCCCTATCTGGCGCAACAGCCGCCGCCGCGGTGGTGGCACATCTGGCTGGGTCACCCTTGCAAAGGTCATGTTGTTCTTAAAAAGCAAGATAAATTGCAGGTGTAACCCAGCCTGACCTCCCCCCCCGGTGCTGGGACCTCCCAGCGTCTCAGGACCCCCCGGCCGCGGGGTGCCCGTGTGCAGCGGTGCGGGACACCCCCCGCTCGGGCGGCAGCACGGCGCACACAAACCCCCGACCGCTGCAATTGCTCTGGAGTTGAACAAAACCAGCTTTTTTGCGAGGGGGGAGGGAGCCGTGTAGGGAAATGCTGGCAAACCCGGCGGCCTTTGCAGCGCAACGTGCATGCATCTGGCAGAGCATGTCCTGCGCACGTGTTCCACATCCCCGCGGCGGGCCGGGGGCTGGAGGGGATGCATCCACAGCGTCCGCGTGTCCGCGTGGGCAGCGGGATGCGTGCCGAGGGGTGGCATCCCCGAGGCCCGTGGGAAGCTTTTCCAGGGTGCCCGCACCGACATCTGCCTGCGCCTGCGCCTGTGCTGGAGCGGCTCCCCCCGCGTGAGCGGCAGGCAGAGATGAAGGGTTTTAATTACATGTGGCTGAAGGACTCTGGAGGGACTTAGGAAATAAGCCCGAGTTGGAAGCGGTGGTTGGAGTTGTTGCTCTGGGAGAAGAAGGGGGAGAGAAAGTGGGAGGTTTTGGGGGAAGCGGGAGGCTAAATGGGGCTTTTGTGACGTCCCCTGCAGCGTGACTCAGGCTCACGGAGGCGCCCGGCTGCCAGCAGAAGTTGGCTTGGAAAGATTGTATCAGCCCCAGAGGACGTGGTTTCCAAACCATCCCAAGACGGGTTTTGTTCTTTTTTTTCTTTTCTTTCTTTCCTTCTTTCTCTCAGGCCATCTCTCTCTTTTTGGCCGGACGATTTTCCCGACTCCACCCTGCACATGCTGGCCGGCGCTGCCGCAGCGGTCCCTGCCCGGCGTGCTCAGCGCTGCCTGCGGCCATCCGCCCCTGCACAGGCAGCTGCCAGGGGCCGGCAAAAGACCCCCGTCCGGAGCGGGCACCGTGCATTTGACTGCACGGGGGACATCGCACCCGCCCGAACGTGGTGGCCTTCACGTGGGGCTGTCCATTTCAGCAGAAGTCTCAGGCCCTTGTGGCCACCGGGGGACGGATAGATGTGACCCACAAGCTCCCGGACGGTCTTGCCACCAGCCCTCTGCAAAACGGGGTCCCACCAGCTTTGCATTCGCGGCGCAAGCAAGCTGATGGGGAGTCGAGAGGAGCCCGACGGGGCCCCGACTTAGTGGCGTGCGGCAAAGCTGAGCGTGCCGGGGGGGCAGCCCACGCGCGGTGGCCGTCTCCGGGCTTTTGCTGCGCGCCGGGCTGCGGGCCGGCAGAGCAGCGGCCGTGCTGCGGTGGGCAGCTTGGGGCAGGAGATTTGCACAGCTGCGGAAGGGTGCACGACGCAGGCCAGGCTGGCCATGCCCGCACAAAGTCCCCGCTGTGGCTCGTCTCTCCTCCTCCGTGCTCACCCGCAACTTTTAAGGTGCTTCAAGGTGGGAACGAGGGGCCTGGACCATGCCTGGGCGCTGCGGAGAGCAGGGTCAGCAGGGGGACCTCGAGGGAAGGGCTTAGGAGAAGGAGCTGGGAGGCAAGGTCATCTGGGACCTGGTGACCACTTTGAACAGATCCCACCTGCCGGGCCCCCAGATCCTCTCCCCAAATCCCGTCCCTGCACCTCCTGGGCTGACCGACCCCAGGACACCCGGTCCCCAACTCCCAACCTCTCCCCAGCCCAGCTGGGGTGGTGGGTGGGAAGGTGTCCTCCCAGGACACAGCTTAAGGACCAGGAGAGCAAAGCCAGGCGACGTTCAAAAGCATCCCTGGAATGGCTAAACGTTACCGGAGCGATCCCTGCCTGGTGTAAACAAACAGCAACGGCTTTGCTGGAGAGGGGCCCGTTTCCACTCGCCCCGGCTCCAGCTCGGCCCTCTCCCAGCCCTGCGTGTAGCAGACTGCCTGGGAAGTGCCAAGACGAGGGGGGACTTATCAGCCAGCGTCGGGGAAGGGGGAAAAGATGCGTGAAAGAAAAGCGAACAGGCAGGCACACGGAGGGAGCGCGTGAAGCTCTGCCAGGAGCTACCTGCTGGGCTTCATTTCAGACTCCATCGGGGCTGGGGGAAGGCGCTGGGAAGCGTGCAACGCCGGGGGAGCTCAGCCAGCGTCGCCCGGAGCCCCCGGCATCCGTGTCCAGCGGGGCACAAGGCCCGCGTCCGGGAAGGGCTTTCCCAGGTGCTGCGAGGCGGAGAGAAAGTCCGTCTGCATGGATGGGGAGGGAGGGCTGCAGCATGGAAAGGGAAAGAAAGAAGAAGAGGGTATTTTTTGTCCTTCTGTGTGCGATATACACTGAACTGTCTGTCTGTTGGTCCAGCCTGGCAGCTCTAACTGCAAAGGATTTTTTTTTTTTCCCCTTTCAGCAGCAAAAATCCCTGAATTTTCTCTCTTCTCTTCTCTTCTCTTCTCTTCTCTTCTCTTCTCTTCTCTTCTCTTCTCTTCTCTTCTCTTCTCTTCTCTTCCCTTCCCTTCCCTTCCCTTCCCTTCCCTTCCCTTCCCTTCCCTTCCCTTCCCTTCCCTTCCCTTCCCTTCCCTTCCCTTCCCTTCCCTTCCCTTCTCCTCCTCATGCCTCTCAAAGAGGTCCCCCTCCCCGCCCTACCTATTCCTCCCAAGACCAGAATTTATTATCCTTATAGCTCTTCTGTCTATGAGAAACAAGCCGAGGGGTTATGTTTATAGAGAAAATAAATGCCTGCTTGCCCGCCCTCTATTTATAGTGCCGGGTGAACGTATATGCGGAGAGGCCTGGACGCGCGAGCCTGCGGGGGTGTGGAAGTGTGCGTATACATCCCCTCTCAGGCTGCGGGCAGCACAGAAGGCTTTTCTCAGCCGCATCTACCTCGGGCCAAAACTTTCCTCTCTCAGCCTCCTCCGCCCTGGTTCCCAGAGGAAATGACCCAGTGGACCCAGAAATTCTGTGGGACAGGATATATAAAACCTCCGAGCCTGGCTGAAGTGAAGCCGGAGGATCTATGTGTCGCTGAGGACCAGGCAGGGAAGGAAACAGAAAATTCCTCCCAATTCCCCGCGGGCCGGGAGCCCCTGAAACCCCTCGTTCTCACGTGTACCAGGAGCTTCTTGTCTTTGGATGGGCACTAGGGAGGTCTTTCATTTTCACAGCTCATTAACAGATGGAAAATGACCCGGCTGCTAACGAGCTCTGGGTTGTTGCGATCCCCGTCCTTCCCTGGCCCATTAGAGCCACAGGTCACCTGGGGAGCTAGGAATTGGCTCCGGGGAATGGATCCACTGACACGAATCCTCGGGGCGGGAGTGGGAGTAGCGCAAGGAAGAAGGCGATGGGAATTTTTCCTGGCAGCTCCTCTGTCCTGGGTCAGATCTCTGCCTGGTCTAAGGAGGAAGAGCTCTCCACTGAAACCAGAGAACTGAGCTTAGCTATTCCCCATGTGAAAAACAAAATAATCTAGAGGGTGGTGATAGCAAGACTACGTAACTTGAATAGAAAGTTGGGTTTGTAGTCACTGCAAACCTGCTTCTTCCTGCCTAACTTGGCACCTTGCTGAGCCGGGCGCCGTTCACGCCGTACGAGACTGGCTGTGCCACAGCACCTTGGACCCAGAATCACAGAGCCACAGCACGGCTGAGGTTGGAAAGGACCTTTGGAGACCATCTAGCCCAAAACCCCTGCTCCAACAGAGCCAGCCGCAGTGGGCTGCCCACCACCCTGTCCAGGTCTTTGCCCAGGCCTTTGCCAGGTCATGACCACCTCAGCCAGAGCAGGATTCCCGGAGGTGGCACCAGGGAACTAGTCACAGGGCATCCACCCCCACGGCACGGAGCCCTGTGAATCAGCCCCGGCGGCTCGTCAGCCGGGCTGCGGCCCTGCAACACTGGCCAGTATCATTCCTAGTGCCGGGGCTAATCTAATGCAGGTGTTCACCCTGGGAACACCAGCGGAGATGAGCATCCAGCTCCAGCATCGAATTGACAGGAGCAACCCCTCCTACAGGCACAGGAGGGAGGGGACAAAACAGAGTAACCTTTGCTGTGAAAATTAGCCAAAATAACCAGCAATGCCCAAACCACCTCAAACATCTGGAGGATCTGATTCACACAGCCCACAAAAGCACTGTCGTAGGCTGAAGTGGCACGGCCAGACGCCGGAGGTGTGTGCAGGCGGCGGTGGAGACCCCACCTTCCCTCTCCAGAAGGGCTCCTCCACCCACCCGCAGAAGGAAGGAAAAACAACCACCCTAAAAAACCCAAGATTTGGGCAAAAGAAGAAAAAAAATAGTCACCAGCCCCATTCCTAACTGACTCATTGCCCATAAAGGCTCCTTTAATAACCCGTGAGTCATGGTGTCGTGCTGGGAGTTTGGAGCTCTACGGCACGGTGAGGGATGAATGTTACTTTTATCATTTCTTCAGGCGGAGGCATGTGATGGGCCCCACCACCTTGAATCTGTGCGGTTCTCCCCATGACCTGCTCTGCTCCCGTCAATTTTTAGCGATGCCCTCCCTTCCCCAGGATGCTTTTCTGTCTGCTACTGTCTGTCTGTCTGTCAGGCAGCCAAGAGCAACCGTTCAGCACACTGCAATACCCAGTGGTATTACATGGAGTGCTGCAAAACTGGAACATGCGACACACCCAGAAGGAGAGAGAGGAAGGAATGGAAAATACGAACTTATCACACTCTTGAATCTGGGATATGGGGCATGGGGCATAAACAGGGCCGCGGTCTTTCGCCCCACCTCTCTATCAGCTGGTAGAAGGATGCTTGGAGGGTCTGTTCTGAGAGATGGATGGCAGTGAAGCAGTTTTTGCAAGCCAGTACACATGGCTCAGTCCCTATTTGATACTACCGAAATGCCTGGGAGAAGGGCAGGAGATTGCTGATCTCCTCCAGGAAAAGGAATTTCCCAAAGCTCCATCCCAAAACTCCATCTCAAAGCATTTTGCTCCTTCATATCTGCCCAGCCTTCCTTGGTCTCCTGCTGATTTGGCCCAGTCTCTGCTCCTTTTGCTTAGCGTCTGCCCCCGGTGCCGGCTCGGCTGGCAACAGCTCGGCGACCTTAGCTGGAGCTGACCTTTTCCCCCCCCCAAAAGCCGAGCAGCACACACAGCATTGCCAGACCTGGTATCCCAGACAGGGAAACTCATTTTAACAAACTGTGGCCCAAACTGCCCCAAACTCAAACCAAACCCAACTTCTGCCTGTCCTTGGATTTGGAAAAGCTAGGTCTGGAAGTGGAACTGCTGGAGTATTGCGGAAAGCCTACTTATGTGGTCTTAAGCCCAATTTTGCAGCATCCTGGGGTGTCCTGACTCCGGTTTCTATTTTGCACAATAGCCCTTATCTTTGGAATAGGACAAAGCATGTTCTCTGCTCATGCGAGTGCCCAAAATCTGGACTAGATTTGGATCAGGTCTTTGCAGCTTCAGGACCCTGTCGACAGACACTCAAGCAAGCAGATCCAAACATGCAAGGACGTGCTCACGTAGAGGCACTCAGACAACGCGCACAGACGCAAGCACTTCTGGTTAAGTATTTATACCTGCAGAAACCGCTTGGCATTCGTGAGGCAGTGCGTGCGTGTGCGTGCGTGTGTGTGTGTGTGTGTGTCCGCAAACTGGCAGGAACAGCTTCCAGCTGATGCACGGCTAACTAACTCCCTGATCTGGTAAGCTGAGGCATGGCTGAAGATCTATGTGTTTGAAAGCAGTTAGATAACTACTTTCTTTCTTATTTAAGGCTGCTTTCTAGAGCTTCCTCTTTCTCCAGTTCCTGCCCATTAACAAAAAGCTTTGAGTGCTTTTGCAAACTTTACAAGTAAAATAAACATCACAAGGGACTGTCTTCTTTCTACCTTCACTGCAGTTCAGGAAGAAAGATTATTAACACATTTCTCTTGATTTTAGTTTTTCTGTTGCATTTACCCTGGCAAAACTGTGATGGACACCCCATTGCCAACACAGACCTTAAACTGCAGCTGAGCCCTTATAAAGCTACAGCGAGCGTCACGGCCACCGTTGCCTCAGGCTGCAACGCTGCATTGCCGCAGTGCCAGGAAAGATGCAGATGGTTGGAGGAAGGTGCAGTTTGGGAATGAGGGGCCTCTGATGGGTGCCTTCCTTGCTCCGTGTCTGCAGGCAGTTTGGAGACACAGAACAGTAAGGGGGGTGGATTGAAACCTGGGCTGCGTTACAGGCAAACCTGCCACACGCTCCTGCTGGCAGAGCCATGGAGCGGCTGTCCAGGGGCAGCCGCATTGCTTCTGGGGTCACTTCTGGCACGTTTTCCCATACCCACCAGGGGACATCCAGGCAGCACCCGCGTCTCGTTTGTGCAGTAAAAAAACATGAGCCGAGGAGTTTCCAGGACTTTCCCAGCTGAAGAATGTGGGCTGATGAAAGCCACGATGGCGCTAATGCTCGGGGCGTCTGGATTCCCAAAAAGGAGAAAGCTTGAGCCCGGATTTCTTTAGACACCTGGAAAGGACTCAGAGAGCGGCCCCTGGGAGCCAAAGTGCTGGGCTGGATTCAACGCCTGTTGTGAACAGTCTGTGCTTTGAGCTTAATTTAGGCACAGAGACAACATTAGCCTAAAGCCTATGAAGTTGTGTTACTGTCCAGCCCTCAACCTGACGTTAGTTACTCGAGGCTGAGGTTAACCCTGTGCTGCTATCTTTGAGGACCGTGCTTATTATGTGTTTGCCTGCAGCCTTCTGTTGCTAAATATAAGAGTGAGACAAGAATATTCCTCCACGATTCCCACGATACCAGTTTGCATTCTCCCTCTTTCATACTTTTTCCTGTTCTTTCCCATCAGCTGGAAACTTTACCAGATGCTTGGAACTATGACCTCAAAACATGTGGAGCATTTACAACGAGAAAGTATGAATAAACCGTTTAGATTTCCAAAAGTAGCTGAGAGGAATATCTGAGACAACTCCCTGGTGCCATTAATGTGGGCTAGCTCCTTGCCAGCCTGCGCCGGGCGGAAGGGACCCAGCCTCGCCGGGAGGCAACGCCGCGGGGGCAAGGTTGGGCGTGGGGCTCGAATGAGGTCCATCACACACTGGCCATTCACAGGTTACACGGCACAGGTTGTCCCTATGGTCCCAGGAGAGCGATGGGGACAGCTATCTCCTCTATTTCCTCTAAGGGACTTCAAATAGTAGCCTTGCCTCTAGGTAGCTAAATCAAAGTGAGATGAAGCTCATCCTTTTTCCTTATCCATCCACTTAATTGAACACCAAGCGCTGCTGTGACTTCTCTGTGATGCCGGCCAGCCCCAGGCAGGTGGATGCAGGGGTGGCTGGACATATCTAGTCCTGCAAAAGCACAGTGAAGATGGTGAGCGGGGCCCTGCCATATTGTGCATGAGCACGTGCCCAACTTCAGAGCCTGGAGCTGTCCGTGGACGCTGACTTGGATGGTTTTGCTGCTGAGAGTTGGTGTCGCTTCAGCCCTGGCTTGACACCTGCATCACCCTTGACAGCCACGAGCCCCTGTGCCATGGGAGCCCTTCCCCAGCCTCTTCAGGAGCCACGTCTGTGCGTGAGGAGTCCTGGAGGTGTTTTTCTTCCAACACATTGCTTACCAAGGCATGAGCTCAGACTATTTCAAGACATCTTTCTCAGGACATGCAGTGGTCCAAATTCTGCCCTCACTGGCTCCCAAGCAGTCCGGGTTGGGATAGCATGAGCCTTGGCAGGGGCGGATGGTGGCACCCTGGTCTAATCAAGAGCCTGCATTGCAGGGGGTCCCGCCTGGGCTCCCAGGTCCCACCGGGCACAGTCAGCGGTGACTGCTGGCATTGTTGGAGACTCTGGCATTGCATTTGCTGTTCCTCTGGTCCCCGGCTAGTCAGTCCTGGAAGCTGACTGTGAACACGCCTTGCAGGGACCCTAGGAATCTGCTTTGTTATCAGGGTCTTATGCCCCCGGATCCATCCTCATTAAAAAACCTCTGCAAGAAGGCTTTTGAGGAAAGGGGAATTCAGCATATGTGTGGCCTCACTGGAAACTGGTGGAGAGCTGAGCTGTTCTGTCTGTTCAAAAACAGTTTACTAAAGCTTCACACTCAGATGTCAAGAGGAGAAGTTTTACGAGTGTTTTCTCTTTTTGATATAATCTTTTCTTTGTTGATATGCATGGTGCCTCTTTCCACTTTGGGGTGGGCAGAACGCCCGGGCCCCCATCGTGGGTTAGGAGGTAATGCGAGACGCAGGCTCTGCCTCTAACCATGAGCCCATCTCTGTCCCTGTAGACAGCCTGGGGGCCAAGGAGCCCGTCTGTTCACGTTCTTCCTTTGCCGTCATGCCACCGCATGCTGGAGGGCATCCTCCACCACAGCTACGCTCCCGAACACACCGCGCATCAGGCACTCCTGGCTATGAACGCAGCTCTTCCCTAAACCCATCCTCCTGCTCACCCGGCACACGGAGCTGCCGGGCCAAGCTGAGCGCCCTCGAAGTCTGAAACTGCGCAGTTGTGCAAAGAAGTGAGAGCTACTGGCTAAACATCCGCAGTGTGTTCAAACCTGGCAGCAGCCGTCTGGCGATGCTGTGTATCTTGGAAACAATAAAGGTGTTTGCGCTACGAAACACCTCCGAGAGTGCCAGGGGAGCCCCTGGAGCCATCTGGGATGGAGAAGTAGGTATCAGCGCTGCGTGGTTAGATCCCTGTCCAGGATCTAAAGGTCAGCGCTGGAAGGAAGAAGACCACTTTGTTCAGTAACAAAAGAGATTTTTTCCACTTGGCTTGCCAGGCATCGTAATATTTTGGTGCATGAAAAAGGAAGAGAGGAAAAGAGAGCCCGGAGGAATGGAGAGGACCGTATCCTGGGAGGTCACCTCCTCTTGGGGAAGGGAACAGGGACAGCAGGAAACCTGCAGGGACGTCCTAGGTGCTGAGGGCTCTTGCAAGGCTGGGCACGAGCATAATCCTTGTCCTGCACCGACATGGACTCAGATGCAGAAAATGGTTGGGAAGCAAAAGACTACACATGGTCAATAACTCATTTAGAAAACATTGAGACAAAGAAAGCTCAAGGCAGCCTTTCTTTTGCAAAATTTCTCAGGAAGCTTTTAATTGCTTTGCAAATGTCCTGGGTTTCTTTCCGCATTAACCCTGAAATTCTTCCATTTCCAAAAAGGGGAGAATGAACAGTCTTGTTTGTTCCTTCTGACATTTCTGCTGGCAAGAACGGGTTCTCTGGTGTCATGGAAGACAAGAACCTGCTGGGCTTTCGTGGGGCGGACGAGGGGATACGGCTATTGGAGGCGGGAAGCAGGCCCAGCCCGGCCCCGCCAGACAGCGCTGTCGCGGGTTGGGTGGCGGGAGCTCCCTGCAGGCCTGGGACGCAGCTGGAGGGGCTGGTGGGGCGTTTGGCGCCAGCATGTGGAAATCAAGTGAGGGCCCATCTGAGGAGCCCATCAGGCGGCAAAACAGCTGACGGCAAGATGCTTTCCGAGGAGGAGGTGATGGCTGGCTCGGTCGGGACACCGCTGTGCGGGTTCGCGACTGCCGCCCAGAAACGGCTCCCTGCCACTGGCGGAGGTGGGAGACGCACGGGAGCCTTCGTTGCTGCCTGCTGAGCTTGTGCATCACCCTAGGAGGAGCCCCATGGGCTTGCACCGCGGCCGCCGCTCCAGCCGGGCAGCTGCCCTGTGCCCACGCGGCGCCGGTGCCTTGTGCCTCGGTCCTCAGCGCCCTGCTGCGACGCACAGAGCCCCCAGCCGGGCAGCCTGGGGCTGGGCTTTGCTTTCGTCCGAGGCGGGAGGATCCCTGTCCTGGTCCATGCTGTCCCCTCACCTCCCCAGTGCCACCACTACCCCAGTGACTGCTTCCACCTATTGCTGGCTGGAGTTCGGGCCGCAGGGCTGGGGGAGGGCCAGGGAGGAGGAACTGCTCAGGGAACTGTTACTTTTTTGTGTTAGAAAAAAAAGTCCTTTCTAAACCCCCCTCGCTTCCGAAGGCAGTCTGCACTGTTGTGCATCCCGGTTTTCCCCGTGCATGCCTGGAGGGGCATCAAAGAGCTCTGGGCAGAGATGCCATGCCCCCGGCACGGGCTGATGCCCGGGACCATGTCGTGGAGGCTGCTAACCGAGCGCATGGCAGCCAACCACAGTGAAATGGTCCATTGAACACCGAGCTGATGCTCGGAGGTTTCAGGCTAAGGCACAGACCTGTCCCGAGCAGGATGAGACCCACAGAGCCTGCTGAGGCTCGGATCTGCCTCGGCTCTGCCCCTGCCCTGGAGCAGAGGAGGGAGGAAGGGGACGAGCAGAACCGGCGCAGGGAGGAGGAGGAGGGTGCGACAGGGTTGTGGGATCACCAAGAGGATGCTGAGACAGCGAACACCAGCGCCAGGAGCCGTGTGGTCAAACCTGGCCGCTCCGGGGGAAAACGATATAAATCACGGGCTCTGCTCGCCGCCTACCCGGCGCCCGGCAGCAACCCCTCCGCCCGGCTCCGCGCGCCCTCCTCACGGCGACGGGGCCAGCCGGCCCGGGTAACCCCGCGCTCCGGGGCCCGGCTCCCTGCGGAGACGCCTCCGCCCTGGACACCCGTCGCCTGCGACGCGCTCCCGCACCCCTCTGGGACCGTGCACGGTTCAAGCCGCTGCGCCTTGGAGGCGAAGGGGCCGACGAAACCGTTGTAAGGCCAAACCGGGCTGGGGAGGGCTGGCTCTGCCTCCCAGGCACGGCTCTCCGAAACGAGGGCCAGAGGAGGTGTCCGTGCTCCGTGCCCGCAGCACGGTGCTTCCTGCGGAGCTGCAAAGGTGTTTGCTTTTCAAGGGCTTTTGTCCCGTGTGCTGCAAACGGAGCATCCCCGCAGCTGCTGTGGTCGCGGGGTGGCGAGCCCCATCCCGCCCAGCGCCGCTGCCCGCTTCCAGATCGGCACGTAACTCCCGGGAAAGCATGGCACACGAGCTGCCCGCTCGCCCCCAGAGCCCCGCAGCAGAGAGCAGCTCTGCTCCGGCTGGACAGGGCGCGGGAACGGCCCCGGGGCTGGGCACCGTCCGCCCGCCTGGCCGGGTTCGGGGGCAATTCGTCCCCGTTCCCCTTCCCTCGCTGCCCGCTGCAGCCCCGCGCGGATGCTCTCCTCCGCGACGTGCCCCGGCCCTCGCTGCTCGCCCAGCGGCGACGAGCCCCGGGTTCGGCTTACCTCCGGCCGGGGGTCCCGCGCGGAGGGGCTTCGGCTGGCCCGCCAGCAGCAGCAGCAGCAGCAGCGGCAGCGGCAGCGGCAGTGGCAGCAGTGGCAGCAGCGGCAGCGGGGCGGCAGGACGCTCTCGGGAGCCCATGGTGTCCCCGCGAGGGCTGGCCAGGGAGGCGCAGCCCAGCCGGAGCCTGCTGCCAGCCCGCCGCTTCGCTACTACTATATTAAATAAAGTGCTGCGAGGGAGGGACCTGCAACTTCTCCCGCCTGTCCCAAACGCGGAATCCGCTCGGATTACAAAGTAAATTTCCCCTCTTAAAGGGCTAGTGGCCTCCCTTGCGGGAACCCCCCCGCCGCCCCCGCGCCTCTCAAAGCGCCCTTGTTCGCGCTGGGGAGACGCGCGGGGAGGAGTGCGTCCTGCCGCCAGCGCACTCCGGGCTGCCGGGCCTGCGGCCAGCGGTGGCTTCCCGTGCCCACCAAGTGCCCCGGGAGCGATGAGGATGTTCCCGCGCGCTGGGTGGCTCCGGAGGCAGCGGTGCCTCCCAGGACGGCTGGGCGAAGCGGGATGCCGGCTCTCCCCCGCGCCCTGGCACGGTGCTTTTTGGATGTGGCTGAACAAGATGCCTGGGGCAGCGCGGGCGGTCTTGAGCATCCCTGCGGCCCGGCCCCCGGTGCCGAAAGCTGCATCGCCCACCCGTGGGGGCTCTGCTGGCTCCCCGCGAGCCCCAGGCACCGAGTGGCTCCCAGCCTGCTCCGGCCTCTCGGCCCCGCGCTCGCCCCGGCCCTGCAGCTAACTAAACCGCTAACTTTTAGAGGACTGAAGCGGGGCGGCCGCTGCTCAGCCCTCCCCATCCCCTGCGTGAGTGGGCAAGGCCGGCGCTGCGAGCACGGGAGGGTCGGCGCCTCGCACGGCTTTCCAGCTTACCGCTGCCCCTATCAGCTTCCTGAGCGCCAAGCAAATATCACGCAGGCCAGGACGAGTGCGGTATCTGTGTTGGTACATTTACCTGCCGATACCCTCATAACCTCGCCGTGCTCGGCTGCGGTCTGCTTTCGCAACATGCATGGGAAAGAGAGAGACGTTAAAAGGAAAAGAGGATGTTTGCCGTGTCTTTTAGCAGACGTCTGGGCTAAGCTCACCTCATCAGCTTGCACCTATACCGCTATGCGTGCCAGGCCAGAACAGCCCCGGGCACCACGGAGAGGCTGGCTCGAAGCCAGGCCCCGTTTCTGACTGCTCGGTGTTTCCCCACGGCTGCCGGGATGTGCCGGGCACTTCCCGCAGCGGCTCCCTTCCTGCTCCGGGCCTGCAAGGATGTTCTCCGGCTCGTCCCTGCCGCCCGGCGCTTTGAGGTCGGGGGCCCCGTCTTCGCCCTCCTCGCTCTCGTTACAGCTTGTCCCTCGCCTCGCCATCCCTCTCCCAAAGCCGCTTCTGGCTTTTCCGCTCCCAGGCCTCTTGGGGCGCACACCTCTCCCTCTCGGATGGCCCTGTGTCAGGTGCTTTTCCCCCCAGACGTGTTTCGCTGATGGATTATGTGTGGTTTACTTCCTGCTGGTTTATTTTGAACCTCTTTAGGGCCCTCGGTGCGACTTTGCTCTCTTTGGCAGTGTTCGCAACACCTTCCAGCTCAGAATCATCTGCAAACGTAATTAGTGCGTTGTTTACTCCTGCTTTCAGATCATTAATAAAGACATTAAATAAACCTGGGACGTGCCATTTTCTCAGTGACTTTTTATGAGTAATTGTCAGGGGCTCGTTAAGTTCATTAGCTTATTCTGTTCAGTCTGTGGGTTACATTTTATCCAGTCGGGCTGATTCGTACAGATTCGGTTTTGCCGGGTATTTCCCTTTCCTGCTTTTTGTCTGCGGGTCTGTTGATGAACTCGGCATCGCTTCGCTTTCTGCTGGCCCTCGGCTCCCCGCTCTGTTTTCCTTGGTGGTGGCTGATTAGGGAAAGAGGCGCTCAGGGCGCTCAGGGCCTTGCCTGTTTGGATCCCCAGCTGATCTCAGCTTTCTGCACCGTTATTCGTGGGTATTGGGCAGGCTAAGGGGGCCCGGCCCATGCCAAGGAGGACAGGCGCGCGCTCCCGGCGTATTCCCGTGGGCGCCAACCCCACTGCCCGGCGCGGGCAGCTCCCACTCCACGCTCACCCCACTAGTTCACCCCAGCCCCGACACATCGCCCGCACCGGGGAGCACCACTGCCCGCCTCTCCCACCTGCCTCCATCCCCGCACCCCGCCGGGACGTCCCTCTGCCGTCCCGCTGCCGGGGCGCTTCCCCGGGCCCCGCCGCCCCGGGGTGGCTGCAGCGAAGGCTGCGCGCGCGCCGCGGCCCCGCGCTGTTTACACCACCCGCCGCCTTGCTGCGCTCGAAGGTTTTGAGCCCATAAACAGTTTCTGTGAGGTCTGACATTCGCTCCCAGCGGGATTCCCATCTCGAGGGCTCTTTATTTTTAACCGTCGCGCAGCTCGGGAGCTAATGCAGTTCGTCGGATGCGGCGCGAGGCTGCTCGGGCAGACGCGGCCGGGGCTGAAGCGACCTGTTCGACGCGCGCTCCTCGAGCCGGCCCGGCTGCGGGGGCTGCTGGCGCAGCAGATGTGCAAGCGCCACCGCAGGGACCTCCGTGTCCCGCCTGGCTCCCTGCCTCGCGGTCCGGGCGTCAGGGACGAGCAACGTCTCCTTAGGGCAGCGCCGGCTGCGGGCAAGGCCGCGGGGGCAGGTGCGGCCGGAGCGGAGAGGGGCCGCCTGGATGCCGGAACGGCCCCGGGAGCAGCCGGTGAGGACCCGCTCCTTCGCCCGAGCTGCCCTGGGCGGCAGGGTGGCCGTAGGCCCTTGCCGGAGCCGCGGCCGCCAGCCCGTGGAGCCGACCCGCAGCAGCGCTCGAGCGGTTTGCGAGAAGGGCGAGAGCAGCGGCCCCGGCCCGGGCAGCGCGGGCAGGCTGCGGCCGGGCCGCGCGGCTCGGAGCTGCCGGTGTGTCAGCGGCAAGCGGTGCCGGCGGCTGGCGGGAGCGTGCCGGAGACTGGCCCAGGCGTCACAAGGGCAGCGCAAACCCTTCCCTGATTCCTTGTTTTTTTCCTTTCCCTCCAGCACCCAGGCCCCGCCAGAGGCTCGGAGCACGGCCCGATGCCCACATCTGGACAGCACATTTGTTATTCTCCAGCCAGGCTCCGGCGGCGGCTGGGGGTTGTTTTTCCCTTTCCTAGCCAACACGTGGGCTGCTGCAGCAGTGGCGGCGGTGGGGCCGTGCCGGCRGGCAGCAGCGGCAGCCCTGGCCCCCTGCCCCGGGTGTTCGGCGCAGCGCTGGCAGCGGGGCTCCGTGGCGGCCGGGGGGACCCACGTGCTGCCCYGGCCGGGATCGCCGGAGAGGAGCCTGCCTGCACCCCGCGTTTGGGCTGGGTGCCCCCATCGGGGACTGCGTTTTTGCTGACCACATTGATGCCACGATGCTGTTTGAAACCACAACTCGATCGTCCCGGAGGCGGCCCGGTTTGGGGTTTTTCGGTGCTTCTCTGCCCAGGCTTCTCCCGAGATGCTCAAAGGGCCAGCGCACAGCGACGGAGGCGCTCAGTTCCCACGGGTGCGGGCAGGCTTTAGGCACTCGCGTGATTTTGCCAACCTGAGCCGACGTCTCCAGCCAAGTTAATAAGGTTTATTATCCTTCCGCTTTGAGAGGAGAGCTGAGCCGGGGAGCCAGCAGGAGAGGCGCCCCAGCGGCTTGCTCCTCGTCCCAGTTCAGCTGCTGGCGTCTTACAGTGGTTTGCGCTGGGGGGACTCGGGGCGCAGCGTGTGGCATCTCCGCAGCGGCAGGAGCCACCCCACGCTCGCTGCAGGGGAACGCGCTGCGGGACGGGGGCTTCGCGGGGGCTCGGCCGCCGGCCGGAGCCGCGGCGCCGCTCTCCCGGCTCCCCCAGCCCCACGGTGATGGGACACGCACACGGCTCCCAAAAGCCTTGCTGCCACCCCGCTCCTGGCCCGCTTTGCCCCCGCACGCCGCCGAGGAGCCGCAGGCAAGGCCGAGGYGGGTGCTGCGGGGCTGGAGGAAAAGAAAGAAAAGTGAAATTTGGGCTTCCCGCAGATGCAACCCACCCCATGCGCCGGAGGGCTGGTCTTCCCGCCCGGCACGCTCCCCCTCCGCCGCGCTGCCCCCTCGGCTGGCCCCCTCGCCCTGCACAGCGGCAGGCCCGGCGCGTGCGGGCATTTGTGGGCACTGAGTTTGCATTCAGCGTGCACTGCCGGGGGAGCGCTGCGGGTGAGGAGCCGGGAGCAAGCCGCTGTGCGGCGCAAGAGCAGAGCCTCTGCAGCACGTGCCCGTCTTTGCYGGGTGTCCTGCGGGAAGGGAGCCAGGAGCTGCAGCAGGGCCCTTGGGGACGGGGACAGACGGGAGCACGGGCCCCTCCGGGTGAGCGTGGAGGTGGAGGGTGGCTGGGAAGCGGCTGGTGTGTGAGCAGAGGACAAGGGGSGTTTCCGAGTCTTCTCTGGTTGCACGTGTCCTAGAAACCATTGGCTCTTTCCTCTCCTTTCATCCCTCAAGGCTAAAATCCTAAATCCTAACTCCATGGTCCATCCACAGCCRTCCCAGCGGCTGTGCTCTGTGCGGGATGCTAACGGCGCCCCGGGACGGCGAGGTGCCCTGGACCCCGCAGGAAGCTTCTGGGCCTCTCCCCGCGGTGGGACGGCCTGCCCTCTTGCCAAGGCGGTGGGGCTGGCCGGGCAGCGGGGAGCTGGCCCCGACGGCCGGGCCCCGTGGCTGCTCCTCGCTGCCCAGCTGGCACCCGGGGCGGAAAAGCCTTCCTCAGCACCTATTTCGTCGGTCACCTTTTCTACCTTTTGGACCACTTGTGTCCTGCAGCCGCTGTCTGAGGGACCCGGGACTAGATAAATCCAGCAGCTCAGAGCCCTTGCTGGGCAGCACGGCACGACCCCGGCTTACGCCCGCAGCGAAGGGACCCCGTGGAGGGAGCTTTTGCAGGTGTCTGCCTTGGGGTCCGTGCTCGGCTCGCTCCGTGGACACAGCTTCTGGCAGCCTGGAGCGGGCGTTGATCCAGGTGGCCCGCGGCACTCGCGAGTTTGGATGTTGCAGTACAGATCTACCTGGGTGGGGTAGGCAGATGGATCTATCTGCTGGGCCCTGGTCTCCCTGCCCTCCGCCCGCCTCCAGGAGTGGATATCCTTCAGTGCACAAGTAGCAAGGATGTGCGTTCCCGATGGCTGTGAGGGACTGCAGCTGGGGAAGGCGAATCCTGCCCAGCCTCCCCCCATACGGCGGAGGAAAGCAGCAAGCATGTTTGGAGCGCACTGCGAGGGTTTGGAAGGAATATCCCATCCGGTTCTGGCAGGAGGAAACAAATTCATGAATGCTGCTGGGATTTCAGTTCTCAGCRTCTGTCTTCTCAAGTGATTTAATACAAAACAAACGAAAACTTTTTGATCCAGCCTGGCCAACGCAATGCCCTGATGGCAGCCYGCTGGAGGTGGCTGGGAGGAGTTTGGCCTGCTGCAGCTCCCGGCCGCTCTCAGCTCCACACACCCCAGGACGGGGGCAGTGGCTTCGCCAGCAGAAGAGGAGCTGGAGCACCAACACCTTGGCTCAGGGCAGAGCATTTGCTACCCGTGGGTGAAACTGCTGTGACCTACTTCTCCTGCGGAGGAGTTTGCAGAAGCCCAGGGGCCGTTTCTGCAGAGCGTTTCCGTGACTGGTGCAGTAGCTTGGACACCATCTGCAGACCCCCTTGCTCCTGCTGTGGGGCTGTTGCAGAAATCCAGTGGGGAGACGGGAGATGCAGATCATACCCTCCAGATGCAACAGCTTAGGGGGAAGGATGACCATCTCCAAAACACCGAGTCAACTGGGAAATACAGAGTGGTGAAACACCAACATGCAGCTTGGCCATGCTCATGTTTGTCCAGGAATGGGGCTTTGGCTAAGTGTTGAGACAGCTTAGAGAGCGCTGCTTCTGCCTTGACGGATGTATGCCGTGTTGATAGCGGTTACGTCAGGAATTATTTGCTGGCTGCTCCCAGCTGCATCGTCTCCAATGGCTCAGAGAGAAAGCGATGTGAAGGTTTGTGACAACAGCCAGAAACAGCTGGGCAGATGTGTAAATATCCCCATGGTTAGGATCTTCCGGGGTCTGCTGTGGGATGTCCCTTGGTTTGTTCAGTAAGTCTGGTACGACCCATCTTCTCTGAGCAAGCRAATGAATTCAAGGAGGTAGAGGAGGCGGTGGGGATTGGAGAATGCTGCAGCCTGGATGAACAGCGACATCCATGTGGGAGCAATGCTGGGGAATTACAAGGTTTCTGCAGCTCTGGCTTTATGATCTAGCCCTAGGGATTGTGCCTACAACATTAAAGATGAGGGACTATAAATAAAACGTGCTGCGCAGGAGCGCGGTGGTGGTGGCATGCACCACGGAGCAGGGAGGAGCACTCCTGCCCCGCGGCTCCCGCGGTGGGGGCTGGCTGGGGCGCCCTGGCAGGCGAGAGCGGGGACCCGCTGTGCCAGGGAATGGCAGCGATGAGGCCGAGCGCCAAATAGTCACGTTCAGAGCAGCCACGGAGAAAGCGGGCTCTGAAGCTAAGGGCACGGACTGGGGACTCTGCTCTTGGCTCTTTCCCAGACTTTGGTCCTGCCACGAGCCGCTCTGGGGCTCAGCACCCTGCCTGCTGCGCAGGTCCAACAGCAGCAGCTCTGTCCCAAGTCTGTCCCTCCTGTCTCTTTGCAGCTACCAGCAAACAGTCTCTGTCTAGCAGAGCTTTGCAATGCTGTTAGCTTAAGGAGAAAGCAAGCTGTCTGTTGAGAGCATCAGGGCCCTGGGGGCACCCAGCGATGCTGATTGCTCTGACCAACCTCACCTGGAGCCCCCACCCCACCCTGCCCCTATGCTAGGGCTGCATTTAAGCTCAGGTCCCTCCAGCCCTTGCTCCCTGCCTGGGCTATGTCACCTCCATGCTGTCCTGGTGTGAGCAGGGACCTGCTGTGGCACTGGGGACTTGCCTGGGCTCTTGGTTGACCCTAGCTGCCATTGTGGCACTTGCTCTGACTCACCCTGGCAGTGTGGGACTGCTGCCACCCTCTGCTTGCCTGCTCTGGTGGAGCAGCTGCCTGGGTGCTCCTGGAGCAGGAGGGTGCCATGTGATTGCTGCTGTGTGCTGCTCTCTGGGCACAGCTGGCCCTCCAGGAGCTGTGGTGGGTGAATGTCTGTGCTGGCTTGAGGGTGCTGTGGGTGCTGCCTGCTCTGGGGTTTGAACTGGAGCCTGTGGCAGTGCTGTGTCCTGCTCCTCCTACCTGGTGTTGGCACTGGGGTCCTCGCAGACTGCTAGTCCTGGGCTGTTGGCTGCCTGGGCAGGTGGGTGCTGGGGTGTCCAGCTTGCAGAGCTGGACCAAGCCCCTAATCCTGGATAYCTCTTGCCTCGCAGGGTCTCCCTGGTGTGCCCCCCCCCAAATGCATGCTAAAGCCTGATGCCCATCATGGGGCCGGGACTCCCAGCTGGGTCTGCCCCCTCTGCTACAGCCCAGCAGGACTGTGCTTCACCATGTCTGAAATCCTCTGCTCTTCCCTGAGCACATCGCTCCCCAGTGCTAGTTTAAGAAAGGAGATCAATAAAGTCCATTTATTTTTAGCCTGGATTTAGGGTGCTTTGGAAGAGGAAACTGAGCTGTCATCTGGAGCCAGCAGTCTCCTCAGTTCCTCCAGGGCTTGTCCGATGAACCAGCCTTTGATGCTAGATAAATACTGGCCGATATATTTTTGAGGGGTAAGTTCCCTGCTGTGTGATGGGTACTCTGTGTGCGCTGTGGGCGCAGGGTGCCGAGGGAGAGCTCTTGATGAGACTGTCAGGCTGGGCTATGTGGCCCTGCAGCAGTGCTGGGGACAGGGGCTCTGCAGGCACTGGTGGGTCCTGGACATGCTTGCAGGGTGTGGACACCCCAGTGGAGCCAGTGCTGCCCCATGCCAGGGTGCGGGTGCCCTGGGCATTCCTGGGATCCCATGTGTTCTGGTGCTGGCCAGGCCATGCTGGGACTTGCTAGAGATACGCCCAGGCGTGCAGTGCCCGTTTCCCTGGAGCCTCATGGTCCTGCAGTCGTGAAGGCAGGCTGGTGATGCCTGTGGAAAGCGGGGCGTGTAGGATGCTGGGGGCTATATGCAGAGTTTGGGCACGTGCTGGGGGGGATGTTGATCCAGGTGTGTTGTGGTGGCTACTCAGGCTGACTTTAGACATCTAGCAGGGCCTAAGGGAAGATCTACAAGGCTGTGACAGAGCTTGACTTAGGTTCAGGGAGCCTCTTGCTGGTGACTCTTGTGCCTGCCTGAAGTGACATCTTGTTTCTCATTTTGTGCCTGAGCCAAGGTGTGATCTGGACACCCTAATTTGGGAAAATATTTTCACTGCTCCAATCATCAGCTAGATCCAAAGCCCACTAGCATCAGCCCAAGACCCCTGAAAACAGTGGTAGTCTCAGGGCTGGGGGTAGTTTGGGCTGAGGGGTGTCTCTGATTAGCTCTGGGTCTCTCCAGCTGGGACAGGAGAGCGGGGGGAGCTTTAGGGCAGAGAACGGGAGAGGTGAGGAAGAGGCTGGCTGGGGCTGTGTGGGAGGAAGGCCAGAGGGGCCCACCTCAGCTGGGTACAATACCGTGTGTGTGTGTACATTAATGCTGTCCTGGATCCAAACCGGACACCAGCAGGGGCTGCTGGGCACCACGGGGATTCACCTGGGCTTTGYGCCAGCCTGGAGGGACAGCGGGCCAGGTGAGGGAGCGGAGCTGCTTGCCTGGTGCCGGTGGAGGTGCTGCCCAGGAGATGGCACTATCGTACCGTGCTCACCCCGCTGGGCTGCTGTCTCTGGCCCTCCAGCCCCACGTTTGGGGGGTCCCCAGGGCCTGGCTGTGTGCCCCTGTGCAGTGGGGGGGCTGGCTGAGCAGAGCCACGCTCCGTGTTGCCCCAGGCTGTGGTACCTCCCATATCCCTGCCTGGAGAACCCTTCTGGGAAGGAGTCCCAATCTGAGGTCCTCCGCCCTGCCCTGAGGGTGTGAGGTSTCCGGGGCAGGCCATGGTGTGAACGTACAGCCCCAGGCACAGCGGGACCCTGGCATCCCCCTGCCCATTAGCCCCCTGGGACTAAGGAGAAGTGGGGGCTGTGGACCCATCTCAGTTGAGCCTCACCATGCTCCTAGCCTGAAACCCCTCCTGACTTGGGAGGGGTCTTCCCTCCAAGCCGGCGTGAATGTAGGGCATGGACCTATAACTGCCACACCGATGCCTGGCAGCAAAGCCCGTTTGGAAAACCTGGGGAATGGGAAGGGTGGTGGGAACAGCTCTGGGCTCTGGCAGGTTGAGCCTGCCCTAGAGAGGGGCTCCTTGCGGGGTGCCTGACCACGAGGGCATGGGTGCTGGGGGCAGAGGGAAATACCTCCCAGACAGGGGGGGAATTCCTGGCCAGCTCGCTGGCTGGAGGCCAGGGAGCAGGCGGGATGAGGCCTTTTGGGACCGAGGGAGGGCAGGATGAGGCCTTTTGGGACCAAGGGCTGGGCCATCGGGCCCTGAGACAGCCTGGTGAAGCGGGGGCATGTTCCTTGTGGCTCATCCCAGGCAGGCAGCATCCTGGTGAGGGGGGAAACGTCTCTTCAGAGCCAAGCATTGGGGTGGGGGGTGCTGGGACTGGCAGGGAAATGGGACAGCTTTACGGCCAGGGCTGCGTGCGTGGCAGTGGGGTGGCCCGCGTCGCCTCAAGGGGCAGTGAGGGAAGGGGATGAGGGCCAGAAGTGATCAGGGACTTGGGGAACCTGACTTTGGAGAAAGCTTAACTGCTTTTTTTTATTGTATCCATTGAAATTTTACATGTCTTACTGTGTTTGTATAGGACTTAATTTTATTTTCTTTTTCAGCTGGATCTGAAAACTTTAGCAGAGAAATAGCCTGCAAACATCTTTGGAATAGGAATTTCATTGCAGAAATAGCCATTTGGCCAAAACCTGAAAACTTCACCGCCATTTTTCAGAACTAACTTTCGCATATCATAGAGAATAAAACGGACTTCAGAGCAGTTTGTGATACGCTGGCTGGCCCGTCAACCCAAGGGGAAACCCTCCACCTGCTCCCTTGTTGCGGAGCCGAAGGCCCCAGCTGCCTGGGCACCGTGAGGAAGGGACGTGCTCCATGGAAAACCTAGCTGATCACAAGGCGAGAAATAATTGCAATGAATTTKCTTTTAATAATTGCATTGAAATAATTGCAGCTCTCAGCTGGGGCTGCTTGGGGCAGCTGGCTGGGTCCAAGGCAATGCCATTCCCAGGCTCTGCCGTGTCTCCCACTGAAGCCTTGGCACTGCTGCAGCCACCCTGGAGCTGGGAGCGGAGGCAAGCAGCTCCGCAGCTCCCGACCAGCAGTGAACAAGGTTCCCTCCTGCTTCTGCTCCCGTGGCGCAGGTATCCTGCGGGTGCCTCCGCCCTGCAGCCCTCACAGGCAGCACTTGGCAGCTCTCCCAAGGGAGGCTGGTTTAAAAGGCATAAATAAATGAATAACAGGGCTGGCCCTGATTTACTGCCTGGTGCTGCTTCTGTTTGGTTTTGTAGCCTCCGCAAATTCCCTGCACCTGAAGGGTTTTGAAAGCCAGTGCTGGCAGGGCTCCAGCGGTTGCTTGCTGCGGGCAGGGCATGCGGACGCCCTGGCACGGATACGTGCGTGTGGCTGTGTCTGCACCCACACGTGTGCGCGTCTGCACGCGGCCACATGCGTCTGCACGCGGGTGCACACAGCACGCTGTTTCACCTCGAGTGTGTTCTGCTCGCGGGCCTGGGAGGCTGCCACACTTGCGGAGCGCAGATGCTGGGAGAGCAGACCCCCGGGAGGACCCAGCGTGTCCCAGGAGCGGCCCCTTTCCCATCAGCCTTCCTACGGAAAGACGCCTCCAAAGGGAGATGCTTCCATCTCTGGAAAGACACTGGTTGCTACAGGCATGATGAGATGATGGCAGCCGTTTTAGGGAAGCAGGAGCTTTCCCCCCAAAAATGGATTGATGATAAAAACTAATAAGACTTTTTATTTTAATTTTTTTTTCAAAGCATGTTTCAGTCATTTGGGGCCAGAATGAGAGGTGGGGTGAAGTGGGTACCCCCTTAAAACAGACTGTCTTTGAGGCTGTGTTGGCCTTGCTCTGTCCTCCGAGGCACAGCRGGTTCCCATTCCCTGGGGGGTTCATGTGCAGCTCAGGAGAGAGATGAGATTTGATGCAGAATTGGAGATGAGGCTGAACCTGGACCTGATTCCCTGCTCCTCCCTTTCTTCCTTTGCACACGCACTTTGCCCCCAAAGTTTTAATGAGGCGAGTGGGAATACATAAACCGAGGACTTGGAGATGCAAACTGCCCCCCCCCCCCCACCTCGCCCYGGTGCTGTTGTTTCCTTCCCGGTCAGGCTTCACCGGTGAAATTTTCTCTCTGCAGCAGGACCCATCTGTCTTGGAGCAGATTAGAAAGATGTCACTTTGCCGGCAGAGCCATTTATCACGGCAGCTGGCAAAATTAGCGGCGGCCAGGCAGCGAGGAGCGGCAGGAGGAGGGAATGGGGCTCGTCCCGGCCGCGCAGGTAAAGGCCGGGGAGATTTCTGCCTTTCCCCAGGGCGAGGAGAGAGAGGGAGAGCGTTTATACTCTGTGCGTTAGTCYGGCCTGGTGAGGAAACCCAGCAGGACTGAGACGGGGATGCCGAAGGTGCTCGGTGCCGGTGAGCTGTCAGTCTCAAGTACTGGGCTGTGCTGGGAGCTACTGGCAGGTGAAGAGCTGCTGAGGAGGGTGCATCTCTCCTTGAGCCTCTTCATTTTTTTTTTTACCTTTGCCTGGGATTTCCACTTTCTGATCCCAATGAGACTGACTGCAATAACTGAATTGGAATTCACAGGGCAGAGTAGCTGGGGTTTCTGAAGCATTGGGGTAACAATCCCCGGCTTTTAACCGAAAGCTAATATTCTCCTTCCAGCTGTTAACTCCAGTAGCTGGGCTATAAATTAAGCCTTCAGACTTGCCATAATAATCACAAGAGTGGGACAAACTACATTTTTTTTCCCCTTTAAAATTCAGACTGTAAGACTCCCTGCTGTCTCGCCTGGAGCCTTCACCAGGTTCGGAAGCTCAGCAGCGGGTTCCCGCTCGTCCCTGCAGCACACGATACCCCGAGGTGACACGCAGGGAGCCACCCCCACCAGTGCTCAGCCCTTCACCCGCGAGACGGGCTGAGGGAGAGGGGGACCCACTCGAGAGCTGCCAGATGGAAAAATGTCAAAATGCRGGAAGGGGAAAAAATGCTATTTCCCAGCCTCAGAGAGACAGCGTCGCAAACAAACGAAGAGTAAAACACAAATTAGAAATGATAAAAATTCCTTGGCAGTGTCCCCTTTAAGCATCATATATTTTTATCCTACTTGGGTTTATTTGCTGGAAAGGAAAATGTAAAGGGAGAAACATTCAATTAAACCTGCCTGTCAGCTGCAGCCTCCGAGCTGTGCAATTTTGGGGGCCGGAGTGGAGCAAGCAGGAGAGCTGCCAGGGTACAGTGGCAACAGGTCTTTTACTGGGGTAGGGGGGGCCGAAGCACAGCGATGAGGAGGATCTTTTTAGCTGGGGTCAAAGCTGTGACTTTTGGGGCAGCAGTTGCCTGTTTTGGGGTGACTGAGGGCTCTCTGGTTCAGTCAATGAACAGCAACAGCAGAGGGAGATGGTTCATGGCCTGATTTCCTTTCATAGTGGCTTTAATTGGCTTTTAATTTTGGGGGGTGACATTTCTCAAAATGTTGGATCTTGAATGAACATTTTTGGTATAGAAAGATGCAGACCACTCTTTAGATTAGAAAAATAAACAAAATGCAATGAACAGCTGCCAAGCCCAGAGCACGCTCACAGTTGGGTTTCTTAAATTACCCAACATTTGGGAGCTGAAAATCTCATGAGGAACTTGGAAATCAGAATATTTCTGATCTTGCACCAAGGCCACRTTTCACTGGATTTTGGCATTTGTCCATGAATTTAGTGTCTTTGGAAAGAGCTGGGGGACTGTCCTGGAGGGCAGAGACCAAGGAGACCAGCTGCTGCTTTGTCCTGTTTGAAGGCACAAAGCAGTGGAGAAGATGCAAAGCACCTGCACCCGGGAACGCCTGGGTTTTTCTTCATGGCTCGCCTTGATGCGAGATGACAGCTGAGAGGTGTGTTTGGGGTGAGGAAACCTCCTTTGCTGCTGCCTGTTCGCTTAGTGGGGGCTGCTGGGCAGCGATGGTCGCGACAGGAGCTCAGGCCACGTGGACGTCCATCTCCTAACTAGGCGGAGACTGACGGCGTATTCCCGGGTATTCATCAGCTGGTCACGACTTTCTGTCTCTACTGACCCAGGGCTGGAGGTGAGCCAGCGACACAGAGGCAAAAGGGCCTATTTGCCCATGAAAAACACTCCCCAGTCATCTACAGCCTCTTCCAGCAGCGAACGCTGTTGGAAGCGTGTGAACGGAGGGCGCGGGAGCGGTGCCGCTGGTGGGGCTTCAGGGATGAGAGTGCCCAAACTGTCCCCGCCAGGCAGAGAGGAGGAAAAAAAAGACGATGCCCTTTTGAGGAATATAGTCATAATAAACCCAAAAGCCCCCGACGGGAAGGGTGTGTAACATGCTGGAGAGCAACGGTTCAGCAGGCGGCGGGGGGCGATTCCGTCGCAGAGCCGGGGCTAATAAGAATAATATAGAAAGTGTCAGGGAGAGCGGCAGCTCCGCAGCCTGGGGCCGGCGGGGTCACGCTCGCCTCCCGCCGCGCGCGGCGAAGGCAGYGCTGCCGAGCCGCCGGGGAAAGCTGTCAGCCACCAGCGTTGCGCAAATAGAGCCGTTTCCCCCCAAAACGGCCGCCGTTGTGTATTTGCACTCGCTGTGTCGCTGCTGCTGCTGCTGCTTGGCGAAAGCCCTTGCTGAACRCAGGCGGGCGTACCTGCGGGCTTCACGGATCGGACCGAGAGCGGYGAGAGGGAAATAAAGACGGTAGAAAAGGGGCGACGGGTCGGTAAATTTTTTTTAAAAACAAAAAGAGCAAAGCCAGATAGAGCCAGGAAAAAGGCTGAGCAAGAAATGGGAGAAAAATGTTTCAAATGATAGAGAGTAATAAAAAGAAATGGAAAAGAGGACGGGTGAATGGATGCAGAATGAAACAGAAGAAGGATGGATAGACGGTTAAACTCCTGCTTCTCGCAGCCCTGCGGAAGGCGTGCGCGCAAACCCGTGCACCCCCTCCCCCTAGCCGTTTCTTTAAACAGCTGAAAATTCATGATCCTTACTGATTTTGCTAATTCCGCATGTTGTTAGAGAGTTGCATCAAATCTAATTCTTGCACAGTTAATTGTTATTTTTATTTTCTGGATCCATGCTGCCACGCTTGCTGGAAGAGCCAAGCCCGCTCCAGGAGACACAAGCTAACGTTGCCGGCATCCATGCAGTGAAAGGATGAGGAAACCAGGAATTGCCTTGGAAAGGAACGGGCTGGATGGAGGCCAGGCGGCCGGGGCAGCGTGCATGCGTCCTGCAGAAAGGCCCCGCTGCCTGCCCGCAGCCCGGGGCGGCAGGAAAGACGGGCAGAGGTGGGGTCTGGGAGCCGGGAGGGAGGCAAAGGGGAGAGTGGATGGRTAGGTAGGATCAAGGGTAGAAAACGCCTGTGGAGATGGATAGGTAGCTTGGATGAAGCATACGCATGGCTGAAGGGGTGGTGGGGATGGAGGCTGGGTGGAGGTGCATGGAAATGTGTAGGAAGTAGAGAAAAAGAGGCGACTAAATGGGAATAAATAGAAGGGATGTGTTTGGATGGCTGAATGGATGGAGGTCCGAATGGAGATGGAAGTAGATGGAGATGGGGAGGCCAGGTAAGTGGATGTCCCTGCTGAATGCACTGACATGACCTTGTGTGTCCTGGGCACGCGCACGAGAGCCGGTCCTGGCCTGCGCACGGTCACCGGGCACGAGGGGCACGGGCGGGAGCGAGGCACCGCTGTCCCCCCTCGCCTGGGGAAGGAGGAGCTGGCGGTGGGGCTGCCTGAACGGCTTGGCGTCCGGGCAAGAGCTGTCGTGGCACGCTGCTTCTGAGACGGGAGCGGGGCCAGCAGYGGCTGCGTCCTCAGCGGCGGGCCGGGGCGAGCTGGCATGCACTGAAGTGGGGCGTGCTCTGCGCCCCTGCGCGAGGCGCCTGCGTCAGCCGGCCACGCCAGCCCGCGCTCCCCCTCGGCTGCACTTCGTAAAACTTTGTGTGCCGTGAACGACCTCCCGTGATTCCCGCGTCCATAAAACACCGATGGAGCAGACAGACGCCACGGCATCCGCGAGAGAGCGTCCAGGTCAAGGACAGCGGATCTTTCTCTTCTGATTCTTTTCCTTTCTTCCTTTGCTTTCTTTCCTTTTTTCCTTTCTCTTTTYCCTTTCCTTTCTTCTCCCTCTTTCCTTTCTTTTCTCTTTTTTTCTTTCTTTTTCTTCCATCTCAGGATATTTGGAGTCCTCCCTCAGCGGTTCAGGCCTCGCCTGGTGAGCTTCCCGGCCCTCGTAGGGGTTTAGCCTCTCCGAGCCGTGCACCGCTGCCATCTTTGGGGTGGAACAGTTCTTTCTGCCAGAGAACAAGCTGATCCGCTTCGTTATTATCTTCCCTCCTGCCGGCAGGGACGGACACCCGGCGCGGACAGCCCCGAGCAAGCAAACCCCGGCGGGGCCGTGGCGAGGGTGCCACGCACCCTGTGGCCCCTCTGTCCCGCTTGCCCCAGCCCCCTTCTCGCCGGCTCGGCCTTTTCTTTCCCTTCCACCATTCATTCCCGGAGATAACGGTAGACACTTCCAATTACAACAGAAATAAGGGAGCTGGCAAAGCACGGCGTGCCTCCGAGGGGGCCGGGGCGGTGGTGGGCGCGTGGGAGGAGGGAGGGAGGGAGATTTATTCCTGCAGCCCCTTTTTCCTCCCGCTTGCTTCCCACCTCTCGCCTTCCCTTTTTGTCGGAGATGTTATTTCTTCTCCAGGAAATTGCCRGCGCGCTCCCCTCCAGGGAAGGAGAGAGACAAAGCAGAGGCATGAAAGAGGAAGGAGCATTGTTTCCCTGTAAATGCAACGTGCGCGCGGAGCCGAGCCGAGCTGACGGAGGAGAGACTGCTGCCGGGCTAGGGGGAGGAAGGAGAGGGRAGAAGGACGAGAAAGGGAATGGAGAGGAGATGGCCAGGGGAAAGAAGCTGGAAAAAAGGGGAGGCAACGCCAGAAAGGAGGTAGAAATGATATATGATGAGACGGTGCGTGTGGGGGGGTTAACCACAGAGGAAGACCAAAGACGACGAGAAGGAGTAAGGGAGACGGAGGAAAGGGTGAACCAGGCGGCAGTGACATTGAAAGGAGGAGAGAGYGGGGTCTCCTGTGAGAACGAGGATGGATTTTCCAAGTAACCTTGTTTTTCCCACTGGAAACAG
The DNA here is from genome assembly GCF_003343035.1 of Apteryx rowi. NCBI lineage: Eukaryota > Metazoa > Chordata > Aves > Apterygiformes > Apterygidae > Apteryx > Apteryx rowi. The sequence goes on from NW_020449085.1 coordinate 3,143,217, forward strand.
CTCCTCTGTCAAGCCGAAAGTGCTTGTGGGGAAGGTCAGATTTGACGAATCTCTCCATTCTGAAAGCAGACGTTCCAAAATGATCAGGAACGTCCCATTTTGGTGATTTGTAATCAAACAGAATGGGGCAGAGTTAGCTCAAAAGATTTTTTTGCCCAGAAAGTGCTAGTCTGTAGTACAACATCTAAAGACAAAAATGAATAACGGCCTGATGCACCCGGCGCCTTCTGGTGAGCCTGATCTAACTCCCTTCCCCTCCTGCCTGCTTCAAGCTTTTTTTGGTGATCCCTGTGTCCTTGCAGCACAGCCCGGGGTGACAATGGACCTTCTGGGGACAAACCTGTTTCCTACCCTGGTCTAGCAAAGTGGGCATGCGTAGGTGAGGGAAGGTCCAAAAGTCCAYGGGGAGGGAACTTAAGAGACCAGCCAAAGAGGAGCAGAGCTCTCTGGCACAGCAATGCCCAAACCTCATGGGCAGGGAGCTCCAGCCCGGCTGCCCCTTGCAAAGATGAGCCCTCCTCCGAGCAGAGAGGCTCGTGGGGACCGGGGTGACGGGGGCAGGTTGTGCCTCGTCCCCGCGGTGTGGGGCAGGKCTCCCCAGCCCCGATGCGGCAGGGCCGCTCTGGCCAGGTGCAGAGAGCGAGAGCACGGAGCAGGCTGCAGCTCGTCAGCATGCCTATAAATGCAGCCACAGGGGGAAGCAGCCCGGTTTCAGTGGAAGCTCCTTCTGGAGGTGTTTGGGGAGGGTATGGGCTCTCCTCTCCTTGCTGTCTGCTGCCTTTCTTGCTCTCAGGGAAACCAAAGCTCTCAGCACTGGAAGCTGCTTAGACCTAAAAGCTCATCTTCTTGTAAGCTGCCTTGATTCGCTTATTAAGCGCTGGGTGCAGGGCTTGGAGCACAGGGYTGCTCTGCCCTGGGCGAGCCAGGCAGCTCAATCACGGTGGAGGGCTGAAGGTCTTATTTCCGAGGGKTGCTCTCTTTCTGCAGGACCTGGGTGAGCACGGTGTCTTCTTGATGCTGCGGGCTTCCCTGGCCAGACCCGCGGCTCGTTTCAGAGCCTCTGCGTCCGCCGCCTATCACTTAACAGGGCTCGATTTATGGGAGCTGGTGGGAAGGCTCTGGGGGTTGCGGTTCTCAGATGAAATACGGGCTCTACATCGGAGCCTTCCTGTGCCCCAGGGCTTCAGCAATCAATAGCCTTCAGGGAATAAGAGTTTAGAGTTGCTCTCCCCAGCGCAGCCTTCCAGGAGGGAAGTCACCCTTCCAAAAACCTCATGTGAAATTAGGCCAGGCATGTCCCCTCTGGCCTACCCTATGTGATGCAGGCTGCTGTCTCATCGAAGTCTCTCCCTGCTCCGAGAAGAGGCCGGGCCTTGCAGAGATGGTTCAGATCTCCAGCAACCATTTACTTATTCTTCGCCTCTTTCTCTGAGAGGTAAAATATGGCCTTTGTCCAGTTGCCCGGCTCTGGTTACTGTTCCAGTCTGCTTGCTCTGGAGCCCTGCCAGCTTCTTTTCAGCATCTCGGCTAATGTGTTTAAAGCTYGATGTGTCTTGCACAGTGCAAATGCCAGCTCTGGTTTCACTGGTGCTTTTATTAACTCCACGCTTCTGATTTTCCAGTCCTGTTGCTGCGTGTGTCGTTGCACCTCTGGGCTCGCAGGGAGCAGCCGCCGCGGGAACCGCACCTGTAAGTGGTGCTGCGTCCTCTGGCACGAGGCTTGGGACCCAGCAGACACCCCTGCTCTTGTGTGCAGGGGAAGCCACAATAAGCCACTAAACAGTGGGGATCTTCTCTAGGTAGTCTGCTCTGGAGTGACTTCTGCATGCTATGTGGTAGTGGGGATCAATGGAAATTAAATATGAGGAGAAGAGAAGCGCGAGCAGGACTAAACCTCTGTGGGAGTAGGCATAAGGGCGAGTAAGCGTAGCCTGGGAAAGTATTTGTGTGCGAGAGAGTTGCTGAGCTGCTGATAGGGGGTGGCTGGAAATCCTGGCTCTTTGGACATGCCTGACTGGATGATGGCTTCTACCTCTTGCAAAAGACCGTGCTCCTCAGCCTCAGGGCAGCGGTTTGGGGATGGGTGATGCTACAGTCGTAGCCCTGAGATGCAAGGCAAGAGAAACTGTAGCAGACGCCTGTGAATTATATAGTGGAGGGTTGTCGTGGGGACATGTGTGGCCCTGCTAAATACCCCACCCTGGGAAGAGCTGCAACCAGAGTTCATGACAAATGTGCTCAGGCCAATCAGCTGCAAGACAAAATCTGCAGATAGACAGTTTTTACTGGCCCTGYACTCACAAGCAATGTGTCTTTAGAAGAAGAAAAAAAAAACCAAAAAACCCAAACATGTGAAGCCTTAGATGAAACACAGATCATGACTGACTGGTAGGACTGCGGCTCGTGGTGAGGCTGCCCTGGGGAGGGTGCCAATTGCAGAGGGGGAGCAGAGCAGGCTTTTCCTAGCCTTTCTGGCAGTTTTGGGAGAGCTCACCAAAACACAGGGAAGGGAAGGCCTGAAGGTGCCTTCGTTTCATGGCCTGAAATGAACAGACTTATGGAGGAATCCAGCCCCAAAACACAAAGCAGGTGCGAGGTGTCCCCCAGAACGTCTCAGCCTCTGTGAAGGGTGGGGACAGAAGTGTCCTCRGCTTATTAGGAGCTCCTTTTCCCTTCTGATTTTCCATGCTTGTTGACGTGGCCATCTTCCATTCCCTTCTATTAGGCTGGTTCTGGCATTTATGTCTTTTTTGGCCTTTCCCTGAAGCCACAAGCTTGTGAGAGGAGAGGGATTAGAAATGTGGGCACAGCTACCTGCTCCCCCCGGCCTCGCACCCCAGCGGGCTGTCRGGATTTGGGATATTGTTGTGCCTGCAATGGGCTCCTGTCTCGTAAATGGGAATTTGAGTCTTTTCCACCAAAATTCTGCTTCAGACGCGCCGTTGCCAGCCCTGCTTTACGCAATGCAACAGAAACCTGGTGCTGAAGTGAGGTAATTGCTGGAAAAAGCTGAAGAGCTGGACGCTGCTCTGTACTTAGCCCTGAGAAATTACAGCAGAGCCCTGGCGAAACGTTTCACTTGCAGATCCTTAACGGGCRCAGGAGGGCTGCAATGCCGGCAGCGCCGGGCGCCGATGCCCCTGGTGCCGATGTCTCGTGCCCGTGTCACTGCCCTGGTGCAAGAGGGAGCCGGGTGCAGAGGGAGCCTTGCACAGCYGGGGCTCTGCGCCGCGGGGGCTGACGGAGCTGGGCCGTGGCGTGAGAGGGCACCTCGCGGGGGTCCTTTCGGCTCTGTCCCCTGCCATGCAGTTCATCCCTGCAGCCCTGGCCACACGCTCCGCGTTGCCACCTCCTGCCCTGGCACAGGGCACGTGCCCCTCTGCCCACGGCTCCCGGATTTCGGGGCAGCTCCCAGAACATTGCTCCCTTCTGGAGGCTGGAGGGAGGATTTCTAGGGAAATTAGGCACCTGGTTCCTGCCAGAGGTGTAACTGTCTGTGCAACTGCTGTTATTAGTCGGAGTAGCAGATCAGGGCTCCTTTTTGCTGATCCACAGCTCTTGCTGTGGCTTCCCTGGACAAGCTACCAGCCCAAAGAGCTGTCTATTGAAAAAATGCTGGAAAAACTGCGGAAACTAGGAGAGCCACCATGCCAAAAAGAAAAAGGAAGGAAGGTGCCGCGCTGTCTCTTGCCTGCTAACTCGGCTGTCTTTCCCAGGCACCGGCCTTCCCAGGCACCGGCTTTCCTCACCTTTGAATCTGGGCTTCTGTTTTCCCTCTGGGACAGTCCCCTGCGGGCGGCCGTTGAGAGGCCAAGAAGCTGAACTGGATTTTTGTGCCCTCGTGGAGTAGGTTCTGGTTACACAACCACGGAGAAAAGCATCCTAAATTGGATTTTCCTGCTCACTTGGAATGGACTCCAGTAGCGTGGGATTATTGGGGATTTAAAGCTAACATATATGAAATGATAATGACCATCCTTCAGCCCCCCAAAAACCTAGGGAGCTCTGTACGCTGYGCCATGAGCAAACGCAGAGGAATTTAGCCGTTAACATCGGAGCTGGGAGTCGAACATTGCTGGTGACGCTGCCGCGGTAATGAAAGTTTGCAGGCTCTCAGCATGGCTATTATCTCGTTCGACGAAACACCACGGCGCGTGCCAACACCGCCCGCGCTGTCCTCCTCGCCCCCCCTCGGCTCGCGCCGCGGGCTCCGCGCCCCCAGTCCCTCGTGGCCCCTCCGGGAGAGGAGAAAGCAGATTCCCAGGCCCTTGCAGGGAAGGCACCCGTGTGCAAATCTGCAAATGCATCGTGTTCTCCAGGAAAATTAATGATGGATTTTCAAAGGAGTGAAATTTGGTCTGCTTAATTGGATTTGCCTGGTGCTGAGATTTAGTGCCTCTGATGTGTTTCTCCCTTCCCCCTCGTTTTGGCCCCRGAAATGTCAAGGCTAATTGTTGGTGTTATTTCTCCCGTCGTTTCGGCGCCGCTCACCTGAATGCCGGCAAATTACCCGGTGCGCGCGAGCGTCATTGCCCAGGCAAGCGACGTGAGTGGCCCCCCGCCTCGAGGAGCCGGCCGGGCATCTCGGGAGTGCGGAGGCACAGCGGAGGACGTGCCAAGGCGGGAGAGACAGCTTCATCCGAGGAGCAGCGTCCCTGCAAGCTGCTTAGCCGGGGAGCGCGCCGAGCCCCGGAGCACAGGTGGCTGGGAGAGGCCAGGCTTGAGTCTGAAAAGCCACGAGTGATTTTTTCTCAAGAGGTGAAGTGAAGTGGAGCTGTGGGAGCCGGAGCGGCGGGGCAGGATCCTGCCTGGAGCACGCTGCGCTGGGTTTCAGTGCCGGTGACCGCCAAGGCCACCCCGCGGAGGGGGGAGCAGCGCAGACCCCACTGATTTTGGGGAGATGCCGGTGGAGCCAAGAGCGGGCCAGGTGCCAGCAGATGGCACTCCTGAATAYGCAGCGCGACGCCTCTCGCTTTGCTGAGGAAGCCCGGGCAGCGCTGAAATGGCTTCCCCGGCTCTTCTTTCCCCCAGCTCCTCGCTGGGGCTGGCTGCCACGGCCCGAGCACCCTCTCCAGAGCTTGCATTCGGCCCCTGCTGTCTGCCCTCCTCGCTGCCAGCCTCTCCCACCTGGGCACCTTGGACCTGAAGAAGCACCATCCTCCTCTTCAGCCTCCCCTCTGCTCCTGTGCTGTGCCCAGGTGCAGCAATGTGGGGTTGGAGGCCTTCTCCTCTCACATGGATGCTGCCCAAGTGGACCCCCCACCCCAAAGCTTTCTATGCGTGGGGTTAAAAACATCACCGAAACAGGGAGAAGGGGCYGTGAGCAGAACTGCTTGGCGGCTGTTTGCTCCGCCCTTTGGGTGGTAGGCTCTCCTCTCTGCCTTGAATCGCAAGTCTTGTCGCATCTCGGGAGGCTTGAAATTGCGTTTCTCAGCAATGTTCCCAAACRGATTAGAATCACTGAAATGGCTGAAATACCCTCTGAGCTCAGAGTGGAACAAAACCCTGGACAACCCCAAGCAGCAGAATATGGGAGGAAAGTGTTGCCAGGTGCTCACCTGGGCGGAGGAAGAGAGGAGACCTGAGGACATCTTGGAGTCGAGCCACGGCTCCAAGAGACCCTCACCTGCCTATACTTTCTCACTGGTCTGTCCACCAAAAAGTCATCTGACGGGCTTCTTCCAGCTTAAGAAAGAAGCTCGCCCTCTCCCTCCCAAATATTCAGCCAGCAGCATGACTTGTGCAAGGTGAGCCAGTCCAACCGCTACCATGTGCCTTGGGTGACCTAAAGGCTCCAGGCAGCAGYGGGGTTTGGAGCAGCAGGTAACAGGCAATGCTGGTGCACGGGCTCTTATGGAAATGCAACAGCACCTGAACTTGGAGCACGAACATCACGGTCGCGCTAGTCTCACTTGTGCCAGGACAATCCCAGTGCCTTCAGATGTGGGGTTCCCACCCATCTCTCAGCCCTGCTGCCGATTCCTTGGAGATGGGATGGAGAGGCCTGACAACCATTCTGAATTGCACAGCACATCTCTGAAGTGGTATCTAAATGCTCCCTAACTGAGCTGCACCGTGGAGTGAGCATGTTACTGTCCCAAACTTACTGATGGAAAAAGAGGTGCTGTGATTTAAGTGAATTAGCACAGGTCAAGCAGCCAGGCAGCGGGTGATCCAGAGCGTGGAAGGGATTGATTTCCAGGGCCTATTTAGAAGTGGTAGAGATTAAAAGCTTCTTAATATAACACAGAATCTGCATGCCTTTCCAAAGGTCCCCAGGGGCATTTCCAATGCTCTGCTGCTTATTTTAAGTTGGCATTTTGCTAACACTAGTCAGAACTGTCTAACTCAAATTCTTTGCATTCTGGTTCTGCTGTAACCTATGCTCCTTAAACTGGATGCAGCAGCAGCTGCAAAAAGCTCAGCAGGCTGCGGGGAGGCTTCCCAATCCTTCCCCGTCCTCCCCCTGCCTCCGAGCACAGCAAGTGCACCGGCCAGTTACCAGGACTGTGCAGAGCTGCCCAGGATTTCACTGAAACAAATCGGTCCCCAGGCGCTGTTTTGAGGGTCTRGCTGACAAAATGATTGGTGATCAGCTAGCTGAACCGACAGATCATGCCACAATTAGAGACCTCCTGGTAAGAGAGAGAGATTCAACCCAGGCAAAGACTGAGTGAGTTACAAATATTGAAGCAGCCATTAAAGATGCAAAATCATTATCTCCCAAGCAATCCAGTGACACTCGCAAGGACATTAATGTCAGAGCGGTAAATAGGAATGATGAATGTGTGTGCGTGTATGTGTGGATCTTGTATTGTCGAGTGGACAGTAAGACAAGCTCTATTACGAATATATCCACAAGTGTAGCCATCTTCCCAATTACAGCCTGCAAAGAAATGCAAAGCACTTGGCTCAGTGTGAAGAATGTGAATGGATGAAAGAGGCACAAATGGCTCTGAAGTGGAACATGCTCTGGCCTGCTGGAAGGATCTGTGACCTCGGGAACTTGAAAGCTGGAGACGCCTGGAGCCTAAGAAAAGGAGGAGCTAGTGCAGTTGTGTCTGTTCATTGAACCTCTGCCTCCCGCTGGAATTCACCACTAAAATCTCTGATGGCTAATTATGTTGCCATGTTCTTCATTACTTGTGAGGCTCAGCAAAAGCCTTTGCGAGGGTCACCTCAGAGTTCAACGAAACTAATTGAACTGAATTTCCAGAGAGTGTGTTTACATGGCTATTTTCAGAGCGTGCATTTCTATACCTTTGGAAAAATGCAAAATGAAAAAGCCACCCACCCCATCTTTCCCAGCCTCTGTCTTGCCCTCGCCAAGGCAGGATCCAGAGCTCTGGAGATCCCTTTGGTGCTGGGTGTGGAATTGCATACGCAGGTTAGAAGAGATACGAGGGACATATTTCTCCTTTCAGTTTGCAGAGSCAATCTGAAATGCCTCTGTCGCCACTGCGTAGGGCCTGCCACGGCGATGAGGGAAAGGCCGGCGAACCGCACCCCATGGTGTGTCTAACCCGCGTTGTGGGCACGGAGAGCGCCAGCCCCAGGGGCCTGCAGGGYGGGCTCGTGCCATGGAGGCACCTTCCCTTCTGCAGGCTCCCAACAGAGGTCCAGGCCTGGGATGTGTCTCGGAGCAGCGTTGCTTAGGGAGGAGAAAATAAGCTGCTTCCGAAATGGCACTCCTGCTGGGCATTACGACCTTCAGAGGGTTTACAGAGCGAGGCTGAGCAGCATGGAGCTGCAAGGAGCCAGAAAAGAAATTTCTTCTAATTAATAGAATACAGATCTCATCAGTTGCCTGTGTAGTCTCTCTAGTCTAGCGTGGCTTGTATACTGGGGGAAAAGCATCCATGCAATAGTGTCCTCTTTATCTGGGTAATCYAGAAGGGCCCTCTGATGGTCAGGATGTTCCTGATGACCCAAGCGTGTGTCACAGGTGCAAAACTGACAGTGATGGCTCCACAACGGCACTAAACCGTGTGGCTAAACAGCATGGTTTGGTCCCTCATGATAAATATCCTTACGGAAAGGACAGCTTGAAGGACGCACATGACTCCCATGGGAATGAGAACACGAGGCTATCTATCAGCCAGGTGCAATCCCCCCCAGCAGGAGGGTCCTGCTCCACTCATTAGCAGGAGTGGCAGTTTTACCAGGCGCTTTCCCATCCCTGGAGGGATGGAAGAAATGCTGGATAGCAGAATACAGCCCCTTGACTCCCTGGTTTGGAGCTATTTCATGCTTGGGCATTTAAATCCTCCTATTCTGGTGAAGAGAGAACCACAAACTGATTTTTTATCTAGTTGCAGTTTTATCTCCGCAGTAACAATGTGCTTAGCGTGCAGAACGAACGCTGATATAGGGTCAAATTTACCTTGGGAATATTTGAGCAAGTTTTTAAATGAATATTCATCGGAATTCTCATAATTTTGTGTGTTGCTGGCCCATTATGGTTTTAAATGGGCAGCAGGGTCAGCTCTTTCTAGAAAGCAACTTGTCAAGTCAGGAACGCTGGAAAYGCCCCAAAAGAAAACAGCTGCCTCAGATTTTCTCTGTGGCCTGGGAATTTGAGGATGTGATGCAAATCTTGCCATTGACATCTTTGCTTTGATCAGGGCCTATGAAAAAGGACAGGCTCTGCCCACGGTATAAGTCCTTTCTCCCATTCAAAAGCAGCTGGACACCAGAAATCCAGCACTACAGAAGGGCTCGTGGGCTGAAAGGCCCTGAATGGAAAGGTGTCTCGCAGCGAAGGACCAGGTCAAAATTGCAGGACATTGGTGGACTCGGCAATTGCAATAAAAATATTTGAGCTGACCTAGGGCCAAATCTATTGAGAGCTCTCAATGCTACAAGTAAATGAGCTAGTGGCAGATTCAGACAAGACAACAATTAAAACAGGTCAGGTACAAGCAGTATTACGCAGCTAAGAAGCAGGGGTTTCAAAGCATGCTTTTTCAGAAAGGGAGGGAGAGCACCTGAACAAAAAAAAATCTTTCTGCATATGCAAAGGACATTTCCAGAGCTCTAATCCTTTGATTATAACAGATCTTAGGAGAAAGTATGCTACTCCTTGAAGATGGAAAAACCATAATTACTCTGAACTGATGGAAACTGAACTGCTCATCAGCAGAGAATAATGATCAATTTATTGGATGTGATATATTTAATGATGAAATACCAACTGTCTTTCCTAATCCCTGTGACTAATAGTGAAGGACATGGTAAAAAGTATCGCTGAGAGCCGGCTGGTTCAGTAAGCGCCGGAAGAAATACCAAGATAGGGGAATGTGTGTATTGACACGGTGCGAACGGACAAGGAGCAAAACGTGAAATGACTCATAGCTGTGCATCCAAAGGCAGCCTGCGGCTCCAGAGGGAGACCTGGGCTCGCCAGATCCCTTTGGGGACATGAGATGGGTCTCTGCTGGGGAGGGTGGCGTGGAGCCGGTGGGACAATCCCACGCGCCCGCTCCAACCTGCTGCCCTCCCCGCTGTGTCCCAGGCCCAGGGCGGCACAGACGCAAGGAAAAACCCCTCGTCTTGCAGGGGAAGAGCTCTGGGAATGCTGGAGTGACCACAAAAAAGGGAAAAAATGAACCATGTGTGGCAGATGTTGGCTTCACCATTTAATGTACGAGGAGGGTACTTAAATACTGCAGCCCTGAGGGGAGGGCGGGCTGCTCTGTACTAGGAAGGAAATGGAGAGGGAAAACCTAGAGCAGTTAGACGATGATTTGCCTACCCTGTCATGGAAGAAGCTGAGTATTATATTTAGATTTGTATTTTCTATGCAAATKGTTCAGTGCCCATAAATCAGTGAGCGAATTGTGTCCTCCGCTGCGTTCCCGCGTGTGAGCGTTGCGGCGCTCGTCCTCCGAGCAGTTCACCAGCTGTTTGCTGAGGCCRTTTGTATTTGCTCTCTGCCGCCTGCGTGCCCCAGGCGTGCGTTTGCACTGGGCTCGTCCATAGCGGGCATCGGCGAGCAAAACGGGGTTTGCCTTGCAAAAAGCCATTCTGGCTTCCGGAAATGAAGGCTGAGCTGCTGCAGGAGCCAGCAGCCRGAGAGGGAGCGAGGCGCTGCTATGCCGGAGCAGCAGCGGGGTCCAGGCCCCGCGCAACGCTAAGCGAGCTCGGCGCGAGGGGGCCGTGCCCGTGTGCCGCGGCGTGGGCCCGGCGCGGGCTGGGGCCGTGACTGGCAGGCACTGCCTCCACGCTGTGCTCTGCTCCCGCGGGGGAAGCGAGCACCCGGCGGCGCTTTAAAGTGTCTCTTTATTCTGGGGTGCAAGAGGGATTTGTGCTTTTCAGAGCRCGCATCTCCTCCTCTCCGCCTCTTTCTGCAGTGAGGCGTTAAGGTCTCTGTAAAAGCTCCCAGCAAAGGGGTTTTAGAGCCCTTCGGGTGTTTTTTTCTAGATGAAAATAGCTACGCAGAGCAAGGGATAGACTCTTTCCTTGACAACCGCATCTGGCGTCAGCAGGACGCACCGCGACGTCCCCGTGTGCTGGCAGGCTGTGACTCTGCAGACTCCCCCGGCCCCGCAGCCCTGCCCCTGCTGCCTCCTTCATCCCCCGCTCTGCTGGAAGAGCCTCTTCTGCCTCTTTCAGTTATCTCTGCCTCCCGTTTCCTTTTCTTGCAGCAATCTCGTGGAGTGTCTCAATAAAAATAAATACATAGAGACAACTTGCCTTTCCCATTACTTTCTCAGGACTTTATCGGTTGCAAAGATTCATGCCAGAGCATTARGGATGTGCAGGTACTCGGATAAATACTAGCCACGTCAATCGTGACACTCAGAGCTGGGCCGCTCCAGCAGCTCCCTGCCAGCCCCTGGCCCAGGGCAGCCCTGCTCCGACAGCCCATCCGTTCCACCACGGCTGTCTGCTCCGGCTCGCAGGGYGCTTGTGAACAAGCTAAGAAAAATTAAAACTGGGGAATGAAATTTTCCCTTTACTGCTGACAAATGAAACCCATAAAGCTGTGAAGGAGAGGAAAACACAACAAGTCTCGTTCAGATTAACCGGCCACGGGAACATTAAGCTGGGGCTGATGCTTTTGGTACGAATCGTTGCGGTAGGCTGCGGGAAGAGCCTTAGCTGTGCGCGCTGGGCAGCCAGGAGACTGCAGCAGCCCAGGGTGCTGGTGGGGACACCCTGCYGACACCCTCCATGCCCACAGGCTTCCCTCCAAGGGGCTGGCACAGGGTCTGCTCAGCCCTCCCCGGGAACACATCCCTGCTCGAGCAGAGCCRATCTGGCCGGACCAGCGGTGGTCCTGGCAGTGAGCCGGAGAGCCTGGCAAGCCCCTGTGCTCTCAGGAGTCAGCACAGACCTTTCCCTCTTTGCTCGCCGCCTCTGGCCAGCAGACCTCAGCCAAGGTTGTCCATCAGCRCAGCTTGTCACGCTCAGCATCAGGGCCAGGGGCACATCCAAGCCCTGCACGCTGCCTGGCATGAGGAGAGCTATCCCTGTGTGCTACCTCTGTTCTCCTTGCCTACACATCTTACAATACCATTTTTCCTTGTTTTATTTTATCTGCTTGCCAAGAGACCAGTCTGGGACCCATGGGGTAGTAGAACAGTTGTAGGGAGACCAGAAGCTGAGGGAGCCCTTGAGCTTTTGGGGAACATCCCTGGATGAAAGCTTGGAATCACAGGGCTTGGGTCACATCCTTCAAATAGCAGTAGGATAGGAGGACTTTAGCCACCAGGCAGGAGGGGGATAATTAATCTATTGCTGTGCACTCTGCTCTGCTCCTGGAGTCACAGATGCCAGGCCACCTCTGCCCATGCAATAGCAGAGACCGTAGCTAGATGCCACTCAGCACTCAGGCGTCATCATTTTTTACGAACTAACAGAACATTCCCTAATGTGCTTTGGAACATTATCGTAAATAATTAAATCTGAACTGCAGTTGTCACAGTAAATGAACAAAAGATTGTTCTGCTTCCCATGTGCAAAGTACAAATCACAGACTTTTAGTCTCCTTGAATTTTTAGTGCCAATTTAAGGAAAGCAGCAAAGAAAGAACCAATATAACGTCTCCAGGTTGGGAGCAGATCCAAAACCCTCCTAAAAACCCAGCCTTTTGGTAGATGAAATCTGTTTCCTTCTCGGCGAGGGATGAGGAAGTACTTGGAAAGCAGAATCGTAGCAGCTAATTGCAGTTGCTCAGAGACTTCACCAGGCTAACTGCACATCGTGGTCTGTGTAGGACAGATTCCTGTCTCTGGCTCGGGGCATCAGATGAAGGGACAACACCATGCCGGTAGGGTTAGTTTAGTTTCACAGTCATGAGTTTGCACCATTCTCATTCTATTCCCAGTGCAGCAATTTTGGTACTAGTTCGCTTTCAGTGGAAGCACCATCTACTTTCTAGGTCTTGGATGCGAGTCAATTCTGCTCTCACCAGGCTTATTAACCGGTCTGGCACCCTGTCAGCAGTGCGTGGTGGGCTCCACCGTCGACTTCCTCTGCTGTCATTAGTGACATGGAAGAGACTCAGCGGGCTGAGGCTGCTCTTGTTTCAGGGGGGTCTTTGTTCATCTTTACTGACATCTGTTATAAAACCAAAAGTGAGTTTTATAAACAGGTGAAGCCTGTAGTTGTGTGGCTTTCCCATATGACACAGAGCACTTCAATTCTGTTTTGAAGCTGCCAGATTTGATAATATTTTGCTGTGAATTTGGTCTTTGTGACAGCTCTAGCAGGAACTCAAGAGCAGCCACAAAAGAGTGGACAAAACATCCGTTTCACTGGTGTCCTATGCTGAGGGAGTGCCAGCAGTGGTGCCAAAAACCAGTGCAACAAGACAGTACATGCGCAGAGATGCTTCCCCATTTTGTTTTTGCAGCTAAGAGAACTCAGTCTCCTCAGTCTGCCCAAGTCAGGTGGTTAACACATCGCGAGGTGTTCAAGCCTTCTTCTCGCTCTCACTGGAGAAGCAGAAGGGATGTGTGAACCTCTTCCTAGGGAAGTTGCATCAACACATTGACTCTTTCTCATAAATATGAGGGTTTTACTTTTCATGGTGTTTATTCATTCCCTTCCTAGCAAACTTCTTGGTTCATAGTCAATCTGTAGAAGCTGGAGAACTGGAGGTTTCCACTGGATGTGTTTCAGGCTCCATGTTCARCCACAGACCTGGCTGCATGCTCTCCAGCGTGGGTGAAGGCAGACTTTGCGGGGCAGCTAACTTGTATGCCAGGGTGCAATTGGGCAGAGTGCTACTGGGTCAGGCTTGGGGGGTGCTGGACATCTGCCAGCACAAGAGTTTTGCAATTGGGGTTGAACTTTCACCTTTCCTCTGTGTGATCAAGTACCGTTTAAAAACAGATCAGAATTAGTGAGCTAATGCGGCACATCACGAGCTCCAGGCATTTGCCAAACCTAAGGACAAGTCACAGGTCTCATAGTGGTCAAATTCTGGGGATGTCCTGCAAGAAGCACAACATGCAGGACTTCAGCAAAACTTGCAAGTCCTGTCTTAATTTTAAAGCTTAAATCCCTCCCTATCTGATGAGACACTTCCATGCAGGCTTAAGTCTGTGCAGACCAAGGAATGTGATTAACTTTAGATAGRTACTTAAATGAAACAATAAATTAGTGTTTTATTTCTTTAAATAAGGTTTGGTTTATCTCTTGATCTGTCACACAGGAGCATGAAAGCTCTCRCTCTGCTCTTTAAAGTACCTGGCAGAACTAACCCAACAAAGTGTCTCTGAAGGGTCAGCCAATGGCCTGGTACAGTCAGGACTTCAAGAGGGCAAAATAGAGCCTCTGTCTTGGAAAGATCACTCCTGCATTTTGCAAGGACTCCTGCTGCCATCTTAGCTGAGATTTGCAGARTTTCCTTGGGATCTGATCATCTCCTGCCCCTTCTGTCGCTTTGACGTGCCCAGACAGTCAGCGATAGACCATATCCTCAAATTGGTATATCCCCAACACTGAGAGCTTTAAGTCCATCTCTCAAGCTCATGAAGGTGCCTGGGACCCTTCTTTGCTCACCCAGGGGTGAGGCAGCTGCCTGGGCTCCTGGGTCTTCCCGGGTGTGCAGTGAGGGGGGAGGGACCATCTCGGGGAATGGTGCTGCCTCYGGAGGTCTAGCTCTCCATGTAGTGAGTGGGCAGCCTCAACCTGATGTAGCCAAAGCGCAGCCTAGGAAGGTGCCTGCTTTTGCAGTGGMTAGCGAGGTAATCCCGTGGATCTTGATGGCTATGATGTATGTGTGAGGTTCACGCTTCACCTCTTTAAATCTTCCTGAGCAGGGTTTAAATCAGCACAAAGTGGGGACATGTCACTCTGACTCCTGCTGTGTGAGTGAGCTTTTCCCCTTCATCTTCYTTGTGGCTGTGGAAGGAAGGCTGCTGCTTGCCTAGGGCCAGGGTGGACACAAGCTTGCTCGTGCCTGCTTTTTCAGGCAGGAACCCCTTTCTTTCCCCACATGGGAGCTCTGCCTTGCTCCACAGCTCTGGTCCTCTCCTCTGGAGAGGAGAAGGGGCCTTGCAGGTGTTAACAGCCAGGGGCATTTCCTAGGTCTCTGTCCTGGACATACTGCAGGGTCTTGCCTACCCCCCCTTTATCCCTCTGTGCCTGTTGCTTTTCCCAATTTTCCATCTCATTTCTTTAGGTTAGAAAATTCTCTGAACAGATCCTGYCTCTTCCTATAGGTCTGTAGTGGGCTGGCAGACGAGACCCGGTGCCCCCGGGGTCTCCAGCCATGACAGGCTGGGGGCGAGCCCGTCTCAGCCYGGCCTTGCCGGGCACAGTGCAGGCAGCAAGGCTGGTAGAGCCCCGTTCCCTGTGCCTGGCTTTCTTACTGAATGAAGGCAAGAAAAATGCCCGAGCTGGCTGCTGTGTGATATCTGCTTGCAGAGTGGCAATATTCTGAGAAAACGTTAGTTCCTTTCCATAACATAGCATGTTTCAAAGCAAAACAAATTACCCCCAGCTTGCACGGGGCTGTGAAATTTCGCACTGCACGACGTGGGCCCTGAAGCGGCTGCAAGGTCCTGCTGAGGCTGTGTCCCAGCTTTGACCAGGCACTGCCGGACTCTTGCTGCCAGCCCTGTGCCCAGCAAAGGATGCAGACAAATGCATTGCCCTCTGCCCACAAGATGAGAACCAGCAGCAGAATAATTGCCTATGCCTCTCGCTTCCTAGCCTCCATCCCAGGTTTATGATGCAAAACATTTTAAAAGGGCGAATAATTAAATGGTAGTCATAAAAGAGTCAGTCAATGCCACTGTGTGACTCCCCTGTACCCAGGATCCAGGGCCTGGCTGATGCTGGGGTAGCTGGAGGGAGGAGACCTCATCCTGCACAGGGATGCTGGGGCTTGTCCTGCAGGCAGAGGGCTCTTTGGTGAAAACAAACAGCCCGGGCTGTTCTCACAAGCCAGGCAGAGATTTTTCACTTGCTGAATACGTCCCCACGGCAGAATCTGCTTGCAGACTGTCCAGGACAGGGGGTGTTTCTCTTGGCAAGATCCAGCCTCAGTAAATAATCCAGAATTTGCACTTGATAGATGTTCGCTCCCCGCCAGCTTGTCTCCTGAGAGTTATGTAATTCCCTTTCCCAGAGCTTGGCTGTAAATTCGGAGTGATTCACRGTGGGTCCCTCTGCCAAAAGCTTTTATGGACCTGGTACCCTGTGCGGGGGAAGGACAGGGCAGAGGGCATCGGGTGGTGGGCGCCGCGCAGGAGGGTCTTGGACTCTCCTTGCTGGGGCACCAGGTCTCCAATGGCAAAAGTTCTCATGTGGGATGTGCAGGGCTGTTGCGGGAAGTGGGAGAGGAGATCAGCGGAATGGCCCTGGTCTCTGTAAGGACAAGACTTGGCCCTCCTCGTGGCACACAGTGAGAGCAGGACAGAAAGGGTGAAATGATCCATCCTGTCAGGGAGATGATCCCGGCTCAGCAGAGCTGCAGACAGAAAATCCTGCTTGCCAAGGTACCCTCCCTGGGGGAGGACCCCGCTTCCCGTGGGGCTGTCCTATGGAGCAGGGCAGTCCCAGGCCGCTTTCATCTTGCTGCGACCAGCTCTTGCTTCACATCCCTGCCAACCCCCCTCTTCTCTCCCATGCTGGCAAACCCCYGGAGCTTCCTTTGCACCAAGGAGGTGTTATCGGTAATGGAGAAATTATTCCTGGCTTGATGTAGCAGTGAAGTGCTGCCTGTAGTGTGTGCTGTGTGGTGGGGCAGGGACATGCACCTCTGCCTTCACGCCCAGCCCCTGAGCTGGGACCTCTGCTGGCATTTCGGCTATAGCTCACCTCTGCAAGGGCTCCAGCAGGCCAGGTCCCTGCTGTGCATCAATGGATTGCTCAACATACTGGCCCTCAGCTCCAAAAGCCTACAGGTGGTAYGTGAGCAGAGCTTCCTCCTAGCAGGAGGAGAGCAGGAGGCTTCATGYGGATCCACCAGCCCAGGGACGCTCCTCTGCAGTGCTGGGAGGTGTAGCATAGGGAAGAGCAGGAGAGCTGCCACGGAGGATGCTCCATGCTTTCTCCAAATTTGTTCAGCTCCTGGCACCTCGTGGGTCCTTGTCTGGCTGGGACACCTTGATGCCACCACAGTACAGCCCTATTAGACCTGCCTTGGCCCACAGTCCCGAGGTGGCCCTGGTCCTTTCCACCGAGCGTGGCAGCCGGCCAGGCRTCTCTCCATGCACCGGTGCAGGCTGACGCGCGAGGTGGCCTGGGATTCTTGGCTCGCTTCTCTTCGTCACTCCGCTCTGCAGCAGCTCACTGCAGCGTGGCATGGCACAGCCCCACCTGGCCCCGGGAGCAAAATTACTTATTGATTTTTGGAGGGAGCTGTCCCTTATTCTGCTCTATAATCTCCTGCCTGATCATAAACATGGCTGAGGCAGTGGGAGCACAGACATGYGGTGATTTGTGGGGCAGTGGGTGGCTGCGGCCGCAGGCGGTGGTGGTGTAGAGCCCACTGAGCCCCCCGGCTGAGCCCCCCAGCTGGGCCCCCGGACAGCATTTGCTAGGTGCCAGCAGAGTGGCGGAGGCAGGACATCTCCTGTGCCTCCCACTGGCAGCTCGGCAAGGGCTGCGGTAGCCGAGGCTTTGGAAAAAAAAAACCTAAGGCTTTGCTTCACTGCCAAAGCTGAGGGCATGGGGCACTCCCACCCCTTAACATCTGCCAAAGGAAAACGGCTCCAGACACCTTCGACTAGTCAGAAGAGCACTTCAGCCCCTCTCAGAGAAACAACTTTCTCCTGTTTAAGAGCCATTCCCTGGCTGAAACCCACTTTCTCCTTTCCAAGCTTGGGGGCCTCTTAAATCCTCATACTGGGCCTCAGGGCTCCCTCCAAGAGGCACTGAGAGAGCCCACATCAGGCTGAGCTCCCAGCTCCGGATGTGCTCCTGGGGGTGCCGAGCACTCTGCAAA
Organism: Apteryx rowi; assembly: GCF_003343035.1. Classification (NCBI taxonomy): domain Eukaryota; kingdom Metazoa; phylum Chordata; class Aves; order Apterygiformes; family Apterygidae; genus Apteryx; species Apteryx rowi. The sequence goes on from NW_020449085.1 coordinate 3,160,624, forward strand.
ACACACTCTTCCTCCCCTTTTCTCTGGGTGCTGCAAGCCAAAGGGGCGCTGCTCTTCGGCGCTGTCCCAGGAGTGAGACACATGTAATGAAGCATATATGTAACCCCCCTTAAACCAGATAGACCCTGTGGTGGAGGCAGCTGAGAAATCCCCAAGGCAGGTAGAAAGCCAGAGGAAAGGCGAACAAATCTAATTAATTGTGATCATTTCCGACAGAGGCAGAGTGCTGACAGGCAGTGGGGAGGGATCTTTTCAGGGTGGCAGGCAGCCTGACTCTTCCACCTCCCCGAGGAGCTGCCCAGCCTCTGTGCTGGTCCCCCAGGCCAGCCTGCCCCCAAGGATGGGGGACGCTGTGGAGGGATGGGTTTTGCAGCTGAGGCTTGGGACGCTGGGGTTGTTCAAAGCTTTTTTTTACCAAAAGTGGCCAGTGCCCATGGTAGGGTCTAAGGACACTGAGCTGCACCTCGTGGCTCCCCATCTGTAAAACAGAGATAACATCATCCCCTAGCAGAGCTTGTGAACTAGCCACGAGGCTGAAAATGGCCTTGTTCTGCACCCTCTGATGCTCTGGGATGCTCTGGGATGCTCTGGGAAAAGGCTGCTTGCTGTTACAATTTTTCTACCAAATGTAAGGGCCCAGGCAGGTCCATGGGATGTCTGAGGAATCTTACAGCTACTTCATTTGCTCATCAGCTCCTGGTAAATCTCACACTGTTGAAGGAGCTGTGGTCTCTGGGACAAGCAGGTGGCCTATGACACATTCTCGTGATGCAGACCAGGGGCAGGGGTTTCYGTCTGAGCACTAGTGTGTTACCAAGGTTGTGTCATGCCAAGTGAGAGTCCTCTGGCCAGTCTAAGCTCATGGTGAGCCAGAAGATCTGACTTTCCATGAGCTTTGGGGTGTTAATGCCTTATGATGCTCAGCCCCTGCTGGACCCCATAGGTGCCAGGATGCCTCGAAGACTGGTTGCGTGGGACAGTGGAGTGATAACTTTTTGCTTCTAGGGACACCCTTTTAAAACAGGCCACGAGAAATGGTGTGAAATGGGTCCTGCCACCCACTTAGTGAGAAACAGATTGACACGCTGCAGGTGAAGAAGGCTCACCGCAGCTCCAAGCCCCCCTTGCCTCCTCTGACCCCCATTACTGCTGCTTTTTCACATCAGTTGACCCTCACTTTGCCACATCTTGAGGTTCCATCTGCTCATGGCTGGAGACATGGTGRGACTTGGACAAATGGCCAGGCCTCTCAATCCTGGCTTGAAAAAGTTCAGTGAGTCCTCTGTTAAAATGCAGAACAATTTGGACAAGGAGGCCCCTTGAGTCTAGTAAGAAGAGAGCGGGGGATAAAGAGAACTGCCAGCCTTCTGCTTAGTGGGTTTGATCCATCAAAATCCAGGCACCTAAGTGAGTCAAAACACTGAAACTGTAAAAATATCTATTTCTAGGTACTGGAAGTATGTATAAATAAAATAAACTAGACTCTACTGTCTATTTCTGGACAATAAACACCTGAAAATTGTGAGATTTCTATAACTGCTGGAGTGCACACATTTATGCTTGAAAAGATATTTTTAAGATCATTTGGTGGTATTTGTCTCTGGTGGTTGGCTCTGTAGCTGGGAAAGTGAAGCAGGTCTAGATGAAGTGGTGAGGGGCAAACAGGAGGATCCAAAGAGCATGGATCAGTGGACTTCTGGTGCTGGAAAAGGACAGGAGAAGAGGGGCTTGGCTCTTTCTATGGGATGGAGATCCACTGAATTGACCCGCTGCCAGAACTTTCTGCATCTGGTCCAGAAGCTTCAAAGCAACGTGGAATATCATTTTTAGGGGAGTTATTGCGAGCCAGATGTGTGGTGTGGTGGCCGAGGAGGTGGTCTGAGCACTGCTGGTTTGCACCAGCCTCAGACTTGCCCCAGGGAGGGTCTTGTCTGGGAGCTGGCGTGATTTTGGTGCTGTGTGCTTGGCAGGGCAAAGTCTTGAGGGGCAAATCCCAGCCTTGGAGCCCTGCTCTGCTCCAGGTGCATACCCGGCCTTGAATGCCTGCCTCCCTGGGGAGGGATGAGTTTCTCAACTGGAATCAGCCCATGYGCTCTGTCTGCATCTCAGACATCACCAGTCTCCCTCAACAACAGGCTATTAAAAGCACTTTCCCTCCTGTGCTGGTCTACATGTGCTTGGTGACAGACCCTGCCACTTCCCATGTCTTTGCTCTTTGAGACAACTGCTCTTTCCAGGTTCTGCTAATTGCTCTGACGAGCTTCCCTGCAAGTGCTGAGAAGGACCGCGGTAGCAGGCGGCAGAGGGAAAGCATCCCACAGTGGCTTAGCAGAGGAGGATGGGGACCATCGCCTCTGGCCACCCTTGCTCCTGGCTCTGGGTTGTAGGTAAAACATTTGTTCCTGCAAAACTGCTTGAGCAGGCATTAATGTCAACCAGTTGCTCCTTGGGAAGGAGTGTGTCTTGTTTTTCAGGGTTATGACTGTCTGGGGCTGTCTTTCTGGGATAAGGGTTTGCTGTTTTTTCACAGACCAGTGGTTCACAGCATATGCTCAGAATTTCTCCTGGATGATCCATCCTTCCTCTTGAGCATTTCCAGCTGATAGCTTGTGCCAAGGCATAGGCAATAAGGATCTGTGGGCGAGGGGAAGGCTGCTTGTGACCCACAGATGACTGAATGGGAACCCGCAGGGCAACACAGGGTGTATATGGGGATGGGCAAGCATCAAGAAGTCTTTGCAATGCTGATGCTGGGCTTGGGATCCAAAGGTTTAGCTGCATTCGTTAGCTGAAATTGTATGAATAGGTGGAGCCACTTCTACTGATGCTAAGATTAGCTCTCCCTCTAGGACCCAATCAGGCAGGATGGGGCACAGAGCGTGCGATACCGGCATCTCAGCGCGTCCTGGTGCAGTTCTGTGGTGGCCATCTGCAGTACCTCTGAAATCCTGCTGATATATGGGACAGACGCAGACAGCAGAGGACGCGGGGCTGGGAGTGACAATGGTTCCCTCGAGGCCCACGTTAATGTACTGTGAGAGAGGAGATTTATCTCCATGTGGCAGGTGAGGATGGCTGAGTGTTCCCATAATGAAAATGTCCCTGTCCTAGGGGCAGCCCCTCCCTGTCAGGACTAGGCTAATGTGCCCTCTGCGTGCCAGAGAGCCCCGGCTGGCAGGCGCAAGGATCGGAGCAGAGTCGGGGATGTGTGCAGAATAATCAACGCAGCCATGTGCACTTAAGGGCTGCCGGGGGAGACGAGGCTCCTACTAAGGTTGCTGGCCCCTTGTAAACACAGGTTAAGATACACAAGTGTTTGTCCACAGCAAATGCAGCTCTGAGCTTGATCCTTCCCTCCCCCCACGCTTTGTGAGGGTGTAACCCCGCTGCCCTCCACCAATGCCTCCCGATCCCTACCCACACATGGAGGAAAAGTGTCTGTTTTTCATGGGATGTTGAAACTCCATCTGACTCCACAAATGCTGATCAATTACTCAATTTTTAATGTTCCTGCCCTCCCAAGAAGCCTAGGTGTCTGTCTTCTTCTCCTTTTTTTCCTATCACTGGCCATTGCATTCTCATCTGAATCTGACAAYAGTTCATTTTCATTTGACATATTAATCTATGCTTCTTTCTGTAAAGATAACTCATCCCTGTTTGACCGCAGGAGTGCATAACCAGAGCCATGCCAGGAATATTTTACTTGCTTTGAAAAGACAGTGGAATAACAAGTAATCTGAGCTTTGTGATATCGCCCATACATTTTAAGAAGTCAGAGGTCCCTTGCAGAGACTAACCTGGCGATGATGGTTTAAGAGTTTTACTCTCGCTTGGAGTACAGGGCACAAGGCTTCAAAGCAGGACTCAAAGGGTAACCTTCGCTGGGGGAAAGGTGCAAATTCAGAGGTGCTGGTCCCTGGCAGAGGGACGGCAGCTCTGAGGTGGGGCTCACAGGGGTTTCCCCTGGTTCTCYGTGGCTCTGAGCTACGTGTTGTACTGCTTCCCTTGGGAGCGGTTTCCCCAGATCAACAACGGACAGAGTCCAAGAGTTTTCCTTGCTGTGCGCTCCGTGCTGTCCCTCTGCTCAGTTACATCTCATTGCCTTTTAGAGGAACATTATTATTATTATTACTACTTGGGCTGAAATACAGGCATGGCTAGCGAACCCGATAGTGTATGAACACTTCTTACAGCCCAAAACAGAGCCTTCGCCAAAGGGTTTCATGCCACACGCGGGCCGGGAAGGAGGTGGCACGGCCACGCTCACGCAGCAGCAGGGTGGTGGCAGGGGCAGGGACACAACCTGCATGGGGACGGGGGCAGCGGGTCTGGTCTGTACAGCGGGGGCTTGCCTCTCCCCCTCTGCCATGCCTCCCCTGGGGCTGCGGAGCCCCTCTCACCCGCTGGCTCTGATCCRTTCGGCTGCTGGCACCAGATGAATTTATTTGCTGCTGTTCATCAGGTTTGTGGCAGGCTGGCATTTTTAGTGCTGTTTATATAAGGAMCGCCATCAGTGTAAGACAGCAATTATTTCTGTATAAATAAGAATGTTAATGCTGTCAGTTGCCCCCTGACGGTCAGCAATATACTGTAATAGGGTCCCCTCCTGGGTGCGTTTGCTCAGTTTAAGGCTTCATCCTTCCCCCGCTGGGGTAACGCTGGTGTAATTCTCTGTCGCCCAGGAAGGGAGCTGAACTGAGGCCCCTTTTCCCTCCCGGGCGTCTCTTCTCCTTGCAGCACCTCCGCGGCAGGGCCAGGTTTCTGACACGTGTGGCCACCAACCGGGGGTTGCAAAGCCCAGCTGACCCCCAGCCCTCCTTCCCGGGGTGGCTCCAGGATACAGCTTCTCGTAGGAGAGGACAACCTCTACGTGTGCAATTGCAAGGAGATGGCAGACCCCTCCTTTCAGCCTGCAAACGTTACTGTAGTGCAAATCATTGCTCCCCAGGCTTTCTAACCAAATCAAGTCTTTGCTTTGGGCTGCGCTGCAGGGGCTAGCCAAAAAAACGAAAATCCTCCGCATGCAATTGGGAAGTTGCAGGGATCGGGAGGCGCAGCCTGCGGGGCAATATGCCTGGGCCAGCTGCCCTCCCGGTCCGTGGGGGACACGCTCCCTGCACTGGCTGTCTCCTGCCGGGGACCTGCGTTATCTCTCGGAGCACAGCCACAAGCAGGGCGCAGGTCTGGCAGCCGCTGAGACAGAAAGAGCGTTTGATCTCTCAGCAAATCTTTCCACATCCGGCTCCTCTGGATCAGTGTCCCCTGCGGGTGGGGAGCGGGGCGGATGCTGCTGGGCTCGGCAAGGAGGCTTGCCACCCCTTGGCCGCAGTGTCCCAGGTCCGGCAGTGGCGGGAGGTGCCGACCCTCAGGACGCCCCACACGCCCGCGGGGTTTGACAGCAAAAGCCCTCCAGCCCCCCCACTCCCACATAGCTCCAGGGATGCTCCCGGTGCTGCTCCCTTAAACACATAAAAGGGCTCCATCTGGTTTTAATTATTCAAATGAGATGACAGGGTAATCAATATAAGCGGTTAAACGTGGCCAGGATTAGTGCTGGCTCTGCAGCAGTGCTGGAGAAGAGTGCTCAAGATGGAGGATGAGGTACTGCCCCAGCATGCATGCATGCATGCATGCATGCATGCATGCATGCATGGACAGAGAGACGGGTGCCCAGCCCGGCAATGGGGCAGACCCTGCCCCGTGCCAGGCGAGGTGGGAGCGGGGCTGAGCGAGGGGCTGCAGGGAGGGTGCGTGGCAGCAGCCCGTCTGCCAGATGCAGCGTTAAAAATACTAACCTGCAGTGCTGCCTGCTTTTTTTGTTTTGTTTTATTGCTAATATACTGCTAATTGTGCCCTGCTATGAGGTAATGCTAACAGAGCGAGATTTAGAAAGCAGGAAGCGCAAGGAAATAAATTGGGGGCCCAGCGCAGCCTCAGCGATCGGCGTGGCAATGAGGCAGCGTTCCTGGCAAGGGCAGCGCCCGGTGCCATGCTGGGGGGCGCATGTGCCGGGGCAGCATGGTATGGCCGGGGGAGAAGGGCCCGGCCGCCCCCCAGGCCAGGCCGCCCCTCGCCGCGCCGCCGCCGCCCCGGCAAGGAGGCCTCTGCTGCCCCTCTCGCTTCCCGCCTTTTGCCGCCGTCGCCATGGTAACGCGGCCTGCTGCGGCAGCGATCCATGAGGGGGAGCGCCAGGCCTCGGGCCGCGTCTCTTTAAACCCGCAATAAAACATTATTAAAAAAAAAAAAAGAGAGGAGAGGGAGATTGACATCTTCTGGGTTATTTAATCTGCCTCTGCTGAGCCTTTATTGAAGCTCGCGGTGCCCCTGACCCCTGCGTGTGCCTTGACACAGCAGTGTCTCATCATGTCGGCGCCCATCTTTAGAGTCACCCAGAGACAACAGCAATAAGAGATGAAATTTCAGCATGTGGCAGAGGGAATATCACCCCCTCGTCCCAGCAGCACCCAGCTTCCCCCCAGCACCTTGGGGACCCCCCCGGGAGGCCTTGGCCCTCCTCACCCCATGGTCCTGGCCYGTTTTGCCTGGTCCTGGCCCATGTTTGCCCAGCTGCAGGCTTTTCCCACTTTTCCGCCTGTGGTCCCCACTAACGGGAGGCTCGACGTGAGGCTGTTGTTGTTCCTTCTCTGCCCAAAGGCTCAGTTTCTCCCTGCGTTATGCAATGAAAGCGGTTGACTTTACAGCCTCGGTTTATATTGCCAGGAAGTAACTTAAATGCACTCGTTAAGTGTTGAAGCTGCATTTCTTTCTGATGATTGCAAAGATTTATTAAGTTCTCCCAGGGAAGAGAAGAATTAAAAAAAAAAAAAGCCAGCAAATAAGATTCAGTAGTAGGCCCAAGGAATAAACCTAAAATATACGTGCACTGTTTAGAGACTTCGCTGGAGCATTTACTTTCTGCTGGCTCCTGTCTACAAGCGTGCCTATGTATTGCTCTGTGTTATCCTCAGCTAAACAGGTTTCAAAGGCTTCGGCTGATAGCAGGCTGCCATCGGAGGGCCCGCGAAGAGGACTGAGTCTCCAAAGCCGTCTGCATCGTGTCTTTCCCCAAAAGTGACTCTTGTCCGTCATGGGAAATCCTGATAATCCCATTTGACAGGCAGTTAMAGGTATACAGAAAGCGCCGGGCAAGCTGGGCATAGCAATTTTCCTAGCTGTTGCTGGCACTTGTGCYGTCCCTTTCATCAAGCCCTTTAGATCTCTGAGGAGAGGTGTCTCCCTGCGTACAGGCTGCAAGCGTGTCCATATGCGCATATGGAAGAGGGAATGTGGGTTTAATGAGCGGCTCTGTGCTGCTGGYGGCTGCCAGGGCRGCCCCGGGAATGCACCACTTTGTTGCTCCGYGCCTCAGTTTCCCCACCTGCAAGCTCCCCTTTGCAAAGCTGCTGGGAGCTGAGCTTTGCAGAAAGGTGCTGTCAGGAGGGGCAGGCCGTGCACCACGTGTCGGCTGGCTCTCACGGATCCTTGACTGTTAATTTGCGGCAAAAGATAGTTGCTGTTCTGCAAACTGCTGCTCACTAGTCTCCTGTTTCTAATAAGGTTCCTCCTTTGTCTTGGAGTTCAGGCAGAGGAGCCAATAGTTCAGTGCGAACAGGGAATAATTAAAGGTTCACTGTTCGCTAATAACCTATGCACTGGAAAGTGTTCATCCAAACCACTCAGCTGAAATTAAAACATAGTAAGTGCTCTCTSAGCAGAAGTCTGGAGCAGTTCCTGGACAATTCGTGAACATGAAAGATGGGTCCAGTTCATTGCACAAGTTATTCACAATTARTTAATTGACTGGTTCTATTAATTCGCTCCCGAATACAGTCACTGGGGGATGAGGTCACAGCTGGCAGAGAAGTACCAGCAGGATGCAGTTTTCTGCGAAGTAAATTAGCAACATTTAATTTCACAAGAGTCCAGAAAAAAAATTGCTAAAAAGTCACTGAGGCCTGGAAATTGGCTGGGACTGCAGATCTGAGAGGCATGGCCAGATGTGGAATTTCTGATAGCTGGAGAGGCCTGTGCAGTCCAGACTGGGGARCGGAGAAGCCAAATTGGAGCCAAACTTGACATCTAAGGATTTGGTTTCTTTCCCTTTCTATTGGCACCTTGTGGGAAAAATAAGAAGCACAATCTGTTGGGGAATAACGCTATCTGTGTATTGGCTCCTTGCTGAAATCCTCCCATTTTGCTGCCTTCTGTGGGAGATGGTTGCACGGTGGACGGCTCAGTGCCGCTGAGGTCTGTGCCAGCGCCAGGGAGGAAGATGGGGCAGACATAGCCCAATGTTTGCATTGCTCTTCTCTACTTCTTCCTGCACCTGGCCCAAAGACAGCAGCCAGGGTCAGATCCAGCCTYTTTTTACCCAACCGATAATTCCAGCTTAAGTCTCTGCCTGCCACGCTGTAGGTGAAGCACTGTGGAAATTCTCATCTGCCAAGTAATTTCTTGCAATTTGGTTTAAAAATCCTAAAAGCCTCCCATTTCCCCATCTGCCTGCATTTAGAGGGAGGCAATGGCACAGGTTTATAATCATGGGCTGCCTCTGTGCCATGCCCTGCACACCATCAGTGTGCAACAAGCAGTAACAGCAGCAGTTGAAGCTGCCTCAGGGACAAGGCTGACCCTCTGCTTTTAGGTGAGGAATATGCAGAAGGAGCAGATGATTGCCAAAGAATCAGCAATCCTATTTTAATGCAAATGTTGCTGGTATTAAAAAAGGGTGAAACTGGAAYGTCAGCAGAATTTTGGGCCCATGAGTGTTACAGGGTTGTATTTAATATGGGCTTCTGGCTGCTGTATTAGTGTCAGTTGTGAGCCGGCAGAGGAATCAGCCTCATTATTACAAATATGAGGCAATTCATTTCCTGTGAATTTCCCAATAGGTTGTTATTCCAGATTAATCTGAGTATCTCTTCTATGGGAAAATATTTGGTTGCATACACTACACATATGTAAATATGCCCCTTTGCAAAGCAAACAGGAAGTCTTTGTTTTGGGAGAAGGCCCAGGTAAAGGGCAAGCGGCTGGAGCTGGGTCTTTTGACGTTGCCTGTAATTTCACATTTGAGAGAGCTTTAACTAAAGTGATATAGGTATTTCAGTTTTATTAGTACAGTCCCAGTTTTACCAGCACAGTTTATTAAAATGATATTGTGTTGTCCCTGGCACTTGTTTCAAGACACTTTGAAACATCCTTTGTACAAAAGACCAACCCAAATGGAAAACATTTACGCCRGGTATATCACTGTGCAATGCCGGGTTCGCTCCGTGTTTCCTGAGGTGAGTCCAGGTGAATGAGGGCTGAGCCCAGCAAGAGCAGGTTGGTGCAGAGAGCGCTGCCAAATGCAGGTAAACACTATCAAAGCTGGTCTCTTGCCCCAAAGGCATGTTAATGATGCTTGGTTGCTGTTCTGTGAAAGACTTGCCCAACACAGTGCATTACCGGAAGATCCTCTGCTCYGAGAATTAATCTCGTTTTGCTGAGAGGAGTCAGTGGTGATGCCATCAGTCATTAAAAAATATAGACTGGACTTTTATCCAGTGCAGAGCGCTTGTTGTGAGTCTTATCTTGTTTGAAGAGCCAGCTGTCCCTTCTGCCCAGCTTCCCTRTTTCTAAGGAAGAAAGAAAATGCAGCAGAATCCTGTCTGACTTTGTTTTATTTTAGCACAAGCCTCTGTCTTTGGTGAGTGCTGCAAAAAAGCTTAAAGATGCTCAAGAAGAGTGGGAGAGAGGCTTAAATGCTGTAAGACAGAGAAAAACATGCAAACTCTTTCCCTTATGGATTTAAGACAATCTCAAGTGATTATTTTTCCCCCATAATTGGCACCTGTTTCTGGTATTGACAATACTGCTTAAATGTCTATTTTAGACACGTATTGAAGCTGCCTTCAGACTTTTGGCAAAATGACCATTTTCTCCCCACTTGTTCCACAGAGAGATTTAGCTTTTCCATTCACATGGGGAACGACTCTTTTGAATTCAAAGAGGGGTCGAAGGGGCTGGCTGCTCTCGTGCCGTCATCTGGCAATATGCTGGGAACAGAAATGCTCTGCGGAGATAGCAGAGCCCAGCAGGAGGCTCAAACGCTCGGATGAATTTGGARACTTTTCCTTCAATCTTGTTCATGCTCCTGTGTGGTGTGAAGCAGGCTGTTGTACTCCACGAACTTTCTGCATGCTGGGCTGAGCCAAATATGTACAGTAAGAGTAATCCCCAGAGGAAGTCCATCTAAATTACCATCTCCCCAAATAGACGTGATTTGAAATAATTTCCTTAAGTGTGAGATTATTACAGGCAGATTATATTGATTTTGAAGGCTTTCAGATGAGCAGAAACACTCCTCCCTCATCATGGAAAAGACAAAGTTTTTTAAAATTATTTTTCCATTTTTAAAGAAAAGTGCACCAAAACAAATTTGCTCTCCCTCCATTTAAAGCCTGATCCATAGGATGAATTTAGCATAGATGAAGGCTGTAAACTGGCAGCCCCAGAGCCTGAAGCTGCCTTTTTTCTCTCCTTTGTGTGGTCGAGCGTGGCTCTCGGAGGGGGCAGGGACACCTGGGGCTGCGGTGTCCATGCCCTTGGCTGCTCTGGTGGTGCCACGACCATGTGCTGCACTGGGCTGTCTGCAAGCTGGACAGCTGTCCTCGAGAAACTTGCTGACATCTCCAATTCATTTCACATGGGCTGTGAAGTCCAGATGGTGACAGGACATGACTTTCAGGCACTGCTGATCAAGGCTGAAGTCAACCCAGTGATCTCCAGGTGAAAGACTTCCTAGTCCGTTACCAGCCTCTTAAATCATTTGCATCCTGATTTTTATTCAAAACTGTGGCTTGTATGCCAGACATCAGGTTTGGCACCCAAGACATGTGCGGGGCTGTTTCCACCACAACCTGCRGCATTGCTGCAACTTCTCAGGAGGAGATTTGGATGGGCAGCCTCAAAGCACTAAGGAAAAGTGAGAAGATATCAGATCTGGCCCACAGAGGACATGGTGAGGCATGTGAAGGTAGAGTTTTAACCACTGAAATGTCCTCAAAGAAAGGCAAGAACTAAGGAACCTGGGTTTCTAAACCCTCTGCTCTGCCTGCAGGTGCTTGCTCCCCTCACGGGTGTTTCCTGCCCAGCCCCTTGCTCCAGCTGTTGGGTTCCCTATCACAGAATCGCTGAGGTTGGAAGGGACCTCTGGAGATCATCTAGTCCAACCCCCCTGCTCAAGCAGGGTCACCTAGAGCACATTGCACAGGATTGCATCCAGGCGCGTTTTGAATATCTCCAGAGAAGGAGACTCCACCACCTCTCTGGGCAACCTGTTCCAGTGCTCTGTCACCCTCACAGTGGAAAAGTTTTTCCTCATGTTCAGATGGAAGTGTCTGTGTTTCAGTTTGTGCCCGTTGCCTCGCRTCCTGATCCTCCAGATCCTGAATCCAGGAGCTCCAAATCTCACTCCTGGTCTCTGGTCCAAACAGAGCTCAAGCCCAAAGCTCCAYGCTCCCTGAGATGTGACTCAGGGCAGCTGTGCCAGCTGGGCCTCGAGCATGGCTGTTCCTCCTGGCAGGGAACCCCACAGTAAGTGAGGGTCCCCAAACCCAGACGGGGGGAAGTTTATTGAAGGAAGCACCTGAGACGAATCATTTTTAATCTCACCTCCATGTATATCAAGGATAGTAGATCTGCAGGTTGTTTGCTCACGTGTTTGGTGAGCCAACAACAAACAAAGCAATATCCCTCCCCAGTCCTGCTGCCCTTGCCTGTCCCCTGCTCCCCCAGCAGCTGGCTGCCAGCTGCGTCTCCAGTGGGCTATGTGGTCTCCAGCGGCAAGCAATGCCCTCGGGGAATGGCACACACGTCACGTATGGCTGAGCAGCTGGCRAGGATCAGGAAGACAAGCTCCCCCAGGTTGGAGAGATGTGGTGCTGCTTTGGGTGGCAGGGGAGGGAAACGAGCGAAACAGCATGCTGGAAGAAATGAAAACCAAAATGCATTTGAAGTTTGGGATGAAACCTGTTCTGTCTCTCCCCAGTCAGAAGTAACCAGGCATCAGCCCTGCAACCTGCGCACTCCAGCACATGCTCCCTGCTGGCTCTCCAAGAAGACCAAGGGGCTGAGATTAGCTGCTACTCCTGATAGGCACAGGCAGGACTCGCCCCTTCAACGAGCCTGCTGACATGTGCGGTCAGACATGAGCCTGCATGCCCCAGCCTGCCAAGTGCTTCTAGTTAGTTGTAAATGTTTTGTATAATGCAGCAGAATCCTGCAAAAGCACATGAAACCAGTCAAAGCTGCTCGGAGGGATACTGGGAGGGAGGAAGAATTCAGGAGCAAGCAAGCGAATGTGACTGTGAGGGGAGAAGGCCTTGTCACGCTGATGGGAGTTGAGATATTGCGTCTGACAGCCATCGGTTTGCATCGAAGGACAATCGCCTCCAAGCTGGGTTTCTCTAAGAGGAGCGTGTCCCCTGGAAAGCAGCACCCCAACAGCTACAGCTGCTCTGTGCCTGTGTGCTGAGCCCTGCTGCAGTCTTGTGTCCCTCCTGTGCTGCTCTCCTCTGCATTACATGTCTTCCTTGGAGCACCCATGCCCCGAGCAGAGCTTCAGAGACGTTCTCCAGCAGAAAGCATAACTCTTTAGTGCTGGAGCTAAATGTCTACATCCCAGTCAGGGTGGACTCTGAAGCCTTTCTGTGCCTGTTTCTGGGGGAGGAAAGTCCATCTGAGCCTACTAAACTCAAAGATATCTCTAGCTCAGGAAGGCCCTGGGCTGCAAATCACTGGAGGTCAGCAGGGTGTTTGGGGGAAGCATTGCTGCACGGTTGGCTGGTCCATACCCTTGTTCTGGGCACCYATGGGTGGCAGCTGTCGGAGCCAGGACATGGGGGGAGACAGGTCTTTGGGCTGGGCCAGAGCACCCGCTCCTGCATTCCTGCAGCTCAGTTTGGGCTATGCTCAGGGTCTTGCTGCTCTCCCTGTTTTCCATGAGAGCCGGGGGTATTTCCTTTTTCCTGCTAATCTGCTGCTGAGGTTCAGTCCGTTGGGTGTCCCCCTGTTTCCAGGTCAGTCTCCCCAGGCAGAAGGTCTCCTCTCTCTCCTGTGCTCTCCAGGGAGGTATTGCTGAAATGCTGGACGGTGCTGCTGGATGTCGGTGTCCATGCGATGCTGATGAAGGATTGTTGCTGTCCTTTAGCAAGAGGCTTTGGAAACATGCCAACCCACAGTCCCAGAGGCTTTGTCACCTTCGCCACCATGTCCAGCTGCCAGGTTGTTTCCAGTGTGCTGTCCACTCCGGCCTCCAGTCCTGCCTCTGGAGTCCTCACCCAAGGAGGATAATATCAGTGAGTCACCAGCTGGTGTCCATGGGAGGTCTCAAGGYAACTGCACAGTTGCAGCCTATCCAGTCAGTGGCACTGAAACAGCCAGAGACCGTAGCATTGCTGTCCTGTTTTTCCTCCAGCTAATCATTCACGTCACTGGCGTTTTGTTCCCCAAAGCCCTCTGCAGAGCATCCAGACTGCTGACAGTCAGCGTCGTCTCTGCTCCTCTGGCTGCAGCAACCGTGGGCATTTCACCGTGGGACTCCGCCCCGGCTCAATATTTTATAGTGCAAGCAAAGGGGGGTCTCTGTTAGGGGGAAGGGATGCTCCTCCCTGGCACTCGGTGTTTGCGCCCCCGTGCCTGCCTGAATGCCTGGCTCGTTGCAAAGAGCTGGCTGGAAGTGTCCAGAAACAGTTCACTGGTAGCTTGAGTTAAGGCAGGACATGCATGTGGGGAGCAGATTTTAATCCACACTCCCCAGCCCAGCAAGGCCATTACAGTGAGTGACTTGCTCATGAGCTGCAACCTGTGGGAGGGTGGGAAAACTCTGCAAGCACCAAACCCCTCCTGGAGAACAGAAATTGCCCAAGAGCTTCCAAGAAGGGAGAGGGAAATGCATCAGCCAGGGTCTTGGCTCACAGGGGAGGATGATTTTTCAAATGAAAGCTGCTCCGGGGCTCTCTGGGCAGCAGCTCRGTGTCCCGGGTTGCAAAGGACTTCCCTGTGATCCAGCAGCATTCCAGGCTGCRGCAGACGGTGTTTGGGAACGGGGCTCTGCCCTTGCCCAGTGGGCACTGGGTGGGCGTAGGAGGCAGGTTGAAGTCCCCCATGCGCTGGCCCCACATCATCCAGGCTGACACTCTCCTTGGGAATGCGCACGCAATGCTTCCAGCAGTTTAGCACTCTTTTTCGCCTGGGCCTGCGCAGGACTCTCTTCCCTGCTGGCGTTACTCCAGTGGTGTTAATAGCATTGTACCAGCTAGGAAATCAGATCTCAGTGTCCTTGTCTTTATCTRCTCCCATTGGTTTGGCTCTTCCTGGGTGCAATCCTGCACAAACGTCTATTTCTTTCCCGCTTATATATTTAGGTATTTTCCCACATCCAATTAATTCAACCAATGCCACTAACGTATCATGCTGCCTCAATGTAACCTGCCTTTTATGTTCCCGCGATAAAGACATCTTTTGTTAGTGACTCACTGTCAGGCTGTGTTTCTCTATAAGGCTTGTGTGAAACACTCACAGAACCTGTTATATAAAAATGTTCATTACCCTCTTCTACAGACCTTGTTGCCAGTAAGTGGAAGGGAAGAGATTCATTATATTCTGCGTAGGTACCTGAGCCTGAGACCCCCAGATGAGAGGGACAGMCAGAGAGAGGGGAACGAATGAAGGAGACCTCAAGTGATGTTAGAATTAGCTGGAAAAATGTTGATGTGAAAAAAAAAAATCCTACAGGAAATATTCCTAACATTTTATTAAAATACTGCCCTGCCCCAGCCCCGGCAGCTTGGTTAGGATTGGTGGTGCCTAGGGCAAGAGGAAGCTGGAAAGATCCAATCCGGTCTCCCGGACTGGGCTGAGTCCTCTTCCAGCGGGTCTGCTCGAGTTTGTGGATGCGGGGACTGTGCTGCTGCTCGGAGCGGGATGGAGGACAGTGCCGTGGCCTTGTGTCCAGCTTTCTGCTCAAGCCCGTGAGTCTCGTGGGGAGCTGAAGGGCCACCACTGCCCAGCGGAGCTGGACGAGGCCCTGGAACGCGGCTAACGGGGCTGTAACACAGCGAGAGGAGACGGCGCTCTCCGGAGCTGCTTGGCATTCTTTTAGCGCCGGCCTCTTTATTACCATAGCGCTGAGCGATGGGGCCCGGGGGAGCAGGGGTTTCAGCTGCATCTCTGAGCTCTGCCACGCTCGCTCCCCCTGCGATTGATCAAGCTACAACTGGGGCTGAGTGAATTTGCACTTTTTTCTCTTCCCCATCCCAAACCCTTTGAGATAATGGAAATTTTTTCCACTGACGACGCATTTTATTTCCATCCTCTCTCCTCCCCTCCTTCCGCAGCCCAGGGATAATAAATCCAGCCTGGTTGGATTGTGCAGCTCCTCCAGGGGAGGGGATTGGGCTGCAGGTCTCATCCTGCACCTTCCTGCCTGCAGTTAGGGGTCCTGCCTGGGGGGGTCCTGCCAGCAGGGTCTCACTCGCAGGGGCACAGGCTCTTGCAGGGCGGCCTGGCTCAGCACCCCTTGCTGCCAGACTGCCGTCAGCAGTGTTATGTGGCTGCTCACCCTGTCTCCTCTGTGACGGGCACCCGCTGCTGGGCTGGGGGCGCACGGGCAGGGGACCCAGAGAGGGTTGCTGGATGTCATGGGGTAGCTGGGACCTCAGAGCCCTGGAGATCAGCCCCCTGCTCTGTGAGCACCAGGCTCAGGGATGGCCTGAGACACCCCCCGAAAGCCACTTGGTGGAGAGGGCTGGTGTCTTGGGGAGCTATTCCCTCACTTTTTAGAAAGATAATGTGCTGGTGTTGTCCTGCAAGCTCAAAATTCAATTAGCTCTCCCACCCCTTGTTGCCCTTTCCAAAAATCTCCACAGTGCAAAGGGATTTACTGGGAAAGGTGCAACTAGGTTTGCAGTCACTGAACCAGGTGTCACCTTAACTCTGCCCCTTTTGAGACGTGAGCCTCTGCCTTGTCTTTGCTGTGTAAAGAAGCAAAATTACCTACCGTGGAAGATGGCTTCCTAAGCGGCTTCATGTGCTTGCATTTTTGAGGCAAGACACAATGCCTTGTCCCCAGCTTGGCTTTTCCATTGTAAAATAAATGTCTTCTGCTGGGGCACTGCTTCTCTGATGTGAGCTGAGAGATTTCAGTTTGGAGGCCTGCCAACCCCGAGCCGAAGAGCCGCGGGGCTGGGCCAGCTGCACGGGCCGTCCCCGTCCTGCARTGTTCCCCGGGGCCCTGGGGACCCTGCAGCCCTGCTGGATCGGCCCCCCCAGGGAGCAACTGCTATCAATTTGTGTAATTAGCAATGCAAATAGCTCTATTTGTGCGGAGCGCCTGACAGTAATACCAGCTATAAAGGCGYGCAACCACTGTAGGACTGAGATTGAAGCATTCCAATTTTTATGAGCAAAGATAAAATTAAACTGCTGCTGCGGTTGGCTAATGTAGGTTGGCACGATGCTCTGGGGAGAGCCACTGCTGGGGAGAGTTAAGGTGACTCGGGCCCTGTGTTTACGCAGGAACGATGTCTGCTTTGCGTGTCCAAGGTTGGTTTTGCAGATTCGACTGCAAGTGAATTTTGCAAAGCACTAAAGACTGCAGTCATGACTTCCTCTTAAGGAAGCTTTTGTGGGGATGCATTTCCTTGGTGTTTTATGAGGCAGTCCTTAGGCCAGCTGGAGAGAGACATGGTTCCTGCGAATATGTAGCAGATCGATCCAAGAGCTCTTGGCAGCCTCTGGAAGGGACTGTGCTCCTCACCCCAAGCACTGGGGTTTCTCCTGTCCACGAGGGATGTTTTGGGCTGAAAAAGTTCTTGTGCATTTGGACCTACTGATTTGGAGTGTGTGGGTTTGAATGAGGACAGAGGCGGGTTTGCCACAGATATTCAGTTCCAGCCTTGTCCTTGCTCCTGGAGGCTGAGCTGTGTTGTACATCCCATGTCTAGAAATGCTTCCGTGTTACTGCTCCCCGTGCAAGAGGCTGCCAGAGTCACCGTGGGCAGCACACAGGGAAATGCCGGGGCCTTGCCTGGCTGGGTATGACCCTGGGGGAGCTAAGGGTGCGCTGGCACATGTTCTCCCATTCAAGTCTCCAGACTTGTGTCCCTCCATAAAACCAGCTTTTTCCAGCTCTGAAAGGCGAAGGCAATGAAAACTAGAGGAAGACTCAGCCCCTGGCAGAACTGAGCTTATTGTATAGCCTTATTATAGGCTTTATTACATAGCTTAAGAGGCTGCATGGAGAGAGAGCAACTCTCTTACATCCCCCAAGGGCKCTTACCTAGAAGAGCCCCAGAGATGTGCAAAACACCCCAAATAGGAGAGGCAAGAGAAAAGGTCCACTTGTCATCTCCTTGCCCCCTTTGCTGTGCATAGAGCGGTCCCTCAGCTGCAATGCCGTCCTTCTCTTCGTCCCTTTCCCAGTAGGGATTTCTGAGCAGGACAGAGCAATCCCTCCTATTTCCCTCCTGATTAATTCTGTGCTGTGCCAAGTTAGCATCAGTGGGTCTGGCAGAAAAAATAATTTTTTAATTAAAAACATTTTTTTTTAGGTAGTGCTTCAATGTCTGGGTCTGGAGTAATTATTAGTAGCTCCAGGGAGACCGTGCTTTAGAAAAATTGTTGGTGCTGCTGCAAAGGAATTTATCTGATTAACGTCAGCTTTCACACGTGGCTTTTGGGGCGGGGGTATGAGGAGGGGAGTCCTGCTGCTCTCAGGCAAACTGATTAATCACAGGAAATGAGGCAGGATGATGCAGGTGTTGGTTTTCCACCTCTGACGTG
Organism: Apteryx rowi; assembly: GCF_003343035.1. Lineage (NCBI taxonomy): Eukaryota > Metazoa > Chordata > Aves > Apterygiformes > Apterygidae > Apteryx > Apteryx rowi. Next base: position 3,178,453 of record NW_020449085.1, read on the forward strand.
GGCTGGGAGAGGAGGAGAGGCTGGGAGAGGGCCATCCTCTACCCTGAATGCAAGTTCYGGTGCTTAGCTTAAGGGATTGAAGGTTTCTGGCTACTGTGGCTGAAGGGAAGCGGCTCCACGGAGCAGAACTGGAGGGGAAGCTGGAGGAGAGATGAGGGCTGACATTTCTGCCTGTTGCTGGACTAAGCAGGCAGAAAACCACCCCAAAGAGAGCTCAATGCTGGCCAGGTGCAGGAGGTGGAGAGGGGAAGCAGGGAAAGCAGTGGGGATGGAGACAAGGAGCAGCTCAGGGCATGGAGACCCCAGAGATGTGCCTGCCCCTGCAAAGTGTGGAGCTTCTGGTGGGTCAGAAGAAGGTATTCCCCCTCCAGATGTTGCTGTGTGTTTTACAGGTGTGAGAAATGGACCCAGCAGCTGGAGAGCTCAGACATACCCTGCACCAGCCTACCCTGTTGCTGGAGCTGTGGACTCGCTTGCACAGAGGATTTGGGGGTATGGGGGGTTCCCAGTAGCCAGCTTCCCTTCTTAGAAAAAGGTCAAAGATTCCTGCAGGAAACAGCTTCTTCCCTGGAATGTTCCCTCTTGATTTCTTATGAGAGGCTTAATTCTCTCCTGAAGCATAAGGTCTTTGATTCCTTCAAAAAATCCCGGCTTTGGAGATTTTTGTTTGTTTTAATCCTGTAACCCTGGCTGTTCCTGCAGAGCTCGCTCTGGGCTGTCACGGCCGTGGGAGACTATCCAAGACATCGAAATGATCTGAGGGGAGCAGCAGCATTGGAAGTGGTGAAAGCAGTATGAAGGCACTGGGTCGCTTGCTGAGGAACCAGACGAACTTCGCTCCTCTGCGTTTTGAATTTGCTCCTCGGGCTCAGCGTGGAGGAGAACGAGCTCCGGTTTTGTTCAGCATCTCTGGGACCTTAAACCCCTGTAATGCGCAGAATTAAAGCTCTGCGTGCAAACCTGGATGATGAGATCCTCACAAAAGCCGAGTGGGTTAAAAGCTCATCAATGCTGTATTTCAGTGTCCTGCCACTGATCCAGCCATGAATCCGGCACTCGGGGCCCGATTCACTTCGTCTTCGCTCGCTCTGGGGCGGGAGAGGCCAAACGCTGAGCTGGTGCATGGCAGCTCCGCACCGCTCAGGATGTGGCCCGGGGATGGTGGCTCCCGCGGCCACCATGGCCCCGCAGCCGAGGCGCTGCAGGGCTCAACGTGCCCGCAACGCCTTGTCCGCTCCCCTCGCGGCTCCCGCGCAGGGCACCAGCTCCTCGCAGCGCCGGATTTACTCGATTTAATCGTAACATTATCAGTTGCTTCTCTAATGGGTTCTGCAGGCTCCAGGCAAATCCTACCCTTTGTGCTCAATTAACAGACTATACCTTGGAGAGTGGGAGGTAATATAAATATTTTCCGTGTAGTAATAGGAATTTTTTTTTTTCTGTGGTGCTGTCATTATAATATTGATTTGACATCCAGGTGTCAGGAACAGCTGGATGGCAGAAAGTATTGCAACTTTAATTCATTTTGCAGCCGGGAGAGGGGGGATGCTTTTCCTCCAGGCTTTTCCCGCCTGCCTTCCCTCGCCCCCTTCCCTCGCCGATGCTCCGTGTTCCACCCTGACAGGAACATTTATAAACTGCCACTGTGGGGAGTATTATTAACAGCTCGATTCCTTAAAGATGCAATTAATTATTCACCTGCTTCCAAATCAGTTTAAGCAGCTTCTAAGCTGCAATATAAATAAAACCTTCCCAACTTGCCTCTCCTCTTTCTCAAAAGGACACACGYGCACACACACGCTCCTGGTATTCATAAAGCGGAGCTATTTAAATTAAACCAAACCAGTAGTTACTGTAAATTACTGCAGCACCATTGGCTTCCGGGATCTCTGCTGAATTACCCTAGCCAGGATTTTAACTTGTCCTTTTGGTGATGGGCACTGACACTGTTTTCTCATTTGCCATATTTTTAGGCTATTCTTGCCTCATTGCTAAAACCCTCCTCTTCTGTCAGTCTTTCCCCCTAAGCTCAAGCTCTCTTTTACTTGTTTTCTACTTAATAAATCATTCCCTAAATTATCCCCTGACTTGAGCACCAGCTACAATGCTGTTCGCGGGGTTTTTTTCCTCTTCGAAAAGGTTTTGATTGGCTCTTGGCTGACTGCCGCCTTCAAAGGAGGAGAGGCAGGCTGTGCTCCTCGGCCTGCTTGGGAAAGGCGCTCTGCAGCGCGGGACTGCTCTTGCTCTYGCGCCCCCGGCTGCCTTCACGCCGGCGCTTCGTACGCAGCTGCTCCGCTTGCCCTGCGACCAGGGGCTRTGAGCAGCTCTTGGGCTTTTAAAGGCTACGTGTTCGTTCTCCTTCTGATTTCCCAGGCACTGCGTTTGGGCTCGAATGGCCAAAATGCATCAAAATGGCTTTGGGGACCTGGTGCTGGGGTCCCTTACAGCCCTGCTCTCATTTAGTTTATTTGGGTTAAACTTCCAGGCTGAAGGTGGATGCAGAGTTAGTTTTGGAAAACGGCAGATATTTTGCGGAGAAAACATTTTAGAAAAAGGCTTGGTGTTTTTCTTTGGTGGGAAGCTTAAAGCTGTGTTGGATTTTAGCGGGCGAAGACAGGGAAGCAGGCATGCTCATGGAAGTCCAGGAGGAGTGGTGCGAGCTTTGACTGCACCGAAATTCCCAGGGCAGAGAGCGTTGGCTTCTGGCAGTGCCCAACGTGGGTGAAAGCCAGGGCTGACACTTGCCGGAGCGGCTCCAGGGAGCCAAAGCTCCCTGCTGGGTTCCCCAGCCAAGGATGCTGGCCGAGGAGAGGCAGGGAGGGCGTCCTGGGCTTGTCCTGCAGGCAGCCAGGCAGTGACTAGCAGCTCCTCGGAGGCTCTGGCTGGTTTTCCTGGAGCGCTAGGGATCCCTCCCGCCACCCGCTTGCTTCCCTGCAGCGGAATCCTCTGCTCCCGAAATGCAAAGCTGCCCAAGTTTCCTACTGTGGGCTGGGAAAATCAGCCCCCAGCAAAGCTGTTCAGCATCTTTCCTGGTGAGATCCTATCAGGAGACCAACTTGCGCCCCTAAGGGAAAATCTGCAAGCAGGGAAAAAACCCGTGAAAAGAGGGTGAATACTGAGGCCCCAAGGATACTCATGTCCACAAATGCGCTTTGCATATAGTCTCTGCCCTTAGGAAGAAAACTACCAGCATCAAACAAATCCAGCTGGGATCAGCTACTTTTTGGCCCTTCTGTGGTCGCCCTCTCCCACTGCAACCGGCTTTTTCCCCTGTCTAACTCCTCCGGCAGCCTAAGCCTCCCCACCCTGCCAGGCTTTGCTCTTCCCCTTACGGTTTGGAACAAATAGATTTGGACAATCCCAGAAAACAGCGTTGTTAAAAATCCCGTTTCCTGTCCCGGGGTCCGTCCCCAGCCTGCTGACACACTAACACAGCTGTCAGCTTACTCACTTCGAGCAGGCCAGCCCAAATCTTTGCGTAGATCAGTTGCTAACAATGTAGTTAATAACGATAATGACACAAATGTCCTATGCCTGCATGAGATATACTTATTAAAACCTGCTGGCACCAGGTAATCACCGCGTTTCATAACGTCAAAGAGATCAATCATTTCAAGAGCCTATTCATCAATCAGCTGTGCCACCGCCGTGGCAGGCGTGGAGGAAATGCTCAAAGCTCTCAGCGCAATGCGCCCTGCGGTCCCCCAAAAGCCTCTCCTGTGCTTCTGAGGGAGCTTCTGCCAGTCCAGCTCCCGCCGAGCAGCCCTCTCCCATCGTGATCTTGCTATTAATTATATCACACTGGGGCTGGAGGGTCCAGGTAAAGGAAATATGCTGTGGGCTTCGTGCTGCCCAAGGGACGGGTAGTGCTACCCTGCTGCTGAAATAACCCAGATGTGCATAGGAGGAAAGGGAAGGGGACAAGCCCCAGAGATGGGAAGTGACTTGGCAATGCTAGTGTGGACAGTTGCTTTCATGCATTTCTAGCAAACCCAACAGAAGTTAAATGATTTCAGGTCAACTCATGATAAAATGGGAGTGACCCCCAAACGATCAACCAAAAATATTAGTGATTACTGAGGCTTTTTCTAGCTTGCAAAATATAATGAGACCGGTTGGTGTCCCTTTGGAAAAGAAGTATGGCTGTCAATGAAGACCCTGAAATATTTCTTTTAGGAAACGGCAAAACCCTGATGTTGCGGTGGGGGGAAATGAGGGAGTGTTAGGGTTACTTTGCAGTACCAGACTGGTCTGGTGGAAGAGGTCTGAATTGTTGGAAGGGTTTATTTCTCTGTGGAGCAGATTGGGAGGCAAAAAGAAGTGTTTCAGCACTCAGTTTGGTGCAGGAAGAGTTCCTCCGAGGAGGTTTCCTCGGATGCTCCCCTGCTTCCGGCGTCGCAGTCCCCCAGGGCCTCTCTGCTGGAGACAGCTTGTTTGTCACTGTTTCTCAGCTGCCTGGAATAATGTCCGTCTTCTTTGGTGTTATTTGCTGCCCAGGTGCAGCTTGTAGCCCATCATTTCTCCTTTCCCTTGTGCCAAGGAGGAGTCCTCACCGGTGGGGTCCCAGTGGCCAGTCCCTTACAGCCCTCAGGACCTAATAAAGTGATGCTGCTCCATATGGGATCGCAGACCACTATTGCTGCAAAATCTGCCTTGTGGGACTTCCTGTGCCGTTGCTGCTAAACCAGGAGCCTGTTCCCAACAGCACCAATAAACCGGCAGCAGAGCTCCGCTCGGCCAGCTGCTGCGGGAAAGCCGTGAGCCCAGTCCTCCTGGGAACGTGCAGCAGCCGGCAGGGCAGTGGGGACCTGGGCAGCCGCACCGTGCTCCTGTGAGCGGAGAGGGCGACGGAAAGCCTCCCTGCAGCTGCAGCGGGTTTGGCATCGGCCCCAGCATGCGAGGAGGTGGCTGGCAGCACCGGGAGCCAGGCACGGCCTCGGAGCAGGGATAACAAGCAGCTGCCACCAGAGCGTCACAGGCAGCTTGGGGTCTGCAAAACCTGGCTCACAACCCCGTGTTGCATCTTTTGAGAAAAAAGCTGACGTCGAGCCAATGGGAGACCCCGATCCTGCAGCTGTTGAAGCCTGAGGGACAGCTGCCACGTGTCCCCAGGATGGGGACAGGGCAGGACTCCTGGAGGAGCTCACGCTACCATCAACCCCATGGGAGCAAGGAGCACCCGCAGCTCTTGCTTCTGCAGTGGGGTCCTGGATGGCATCACTTTAAGCACCCCAGAGAGGCTGGCCTGGGTCCTGCTGGGGGATGAAGCAGTGAGGAGGGTCCCCCCATGCACCCCCAGCCGGCCACCCCTGCCCTGCCCCTCTCCTCTCTGCTAAATGACAGGCAAACAGGGTGAGAGCTGGGAAGAGGCCTCAGGTGCTGCTGCCTTTGCTGGCAGCGCCTGTCACTCATTAGCTGCATAAATGAGCCACCTGAAGGCTCTCTGGAGCTGGGGAGGGCTGGTGGCGCAGAGGGGATGGTGGCACTGCCTGCTGCTCCTCTGGCTTCTCCGTGAGCCTGTTCCCCTGGGCTTGCCAGGCTGCTGTCCCCTGCCCCCAAGGGTCTGCCTGGGCATGGTGAGCGTGGGGAGGGTGCTGGTCCTGCAGAGCCCTCAGCACCAAGGGGAGTGCTGGGGCTGCCGTAGCTGAGCGGCCTGGCTCCTCGGTAGCACTTGCCATGCATAAAACCTGGAGAATATGTTAGAAATCTTAATAATTCAGGAGGAACTCAGCTAGCTCAGGCCCTTTAATATCTGTGGAATGATCTGCTGTAGTGAATCTGTGATAAGCTTGCCACCGTGCTACAGTATAGCAGCTCTGCTATGTAGAGCAAATATGCAGTATATAGTCTATAGTACAGAGTATAGCAACCATGTACGTTATAGGTCCTCAGGTCGCTGGGATCCAGAGATGATTGAAGACTTGGGGCAACACCTGCAGCTCTGCTCACCACAACAGCAGCTGGCCTTTCCTAGGAGCCTGACTGATGGCATAGCAAGTATGCAACCTGGCCGAGCAGCATGGGAAACCCTCGTCCTCCCTTGTGCACCGTGCTAGCCGCTTCGTCTCAGGGTTTGGAGAGCTTTATCATGATGGAGACCTGTGCAGAAGCACAGTGGGGTGTGCTGATGGGCTCCGGGCTACTCCTGGGGCCGGAGCCATGAGGGGCTCCTCTCTCACCTCCCAGCTCCAGCCTATTTCCTGAACACTGGGCTGGGAAAGGGGAAAAAGAAAATGTGTGTGTGCACGTTGAGTGAAATAGTGGTGCGTTTCCCTCGTGCCGGCTCCCCTCCCCGCCGCTCTAACAAGCTGCTCTCCCCCTCGTTTGTCACGCAGCGGAGCTGGATGTGGTTCTTTGCCTGCCACCATGTTGGGTCTCAGTCTGGATCCTCACTGTCCAAACCGGAACTCGGACATGCCTGCATTTCTCCATGGTTTCTGCTCCAAAGAGCCTCCTGGCTACTGCAGCAGGGCTTGCAAATGGGGGGAGAAATGACCAAAACGGGCCCTGACGGTGCCTGCTGCAGCCCTACGCCCTGTACGGCTGCCTGGGAGGCTGAAAAGGGATCTGAGCGGAGGCTGGTCGAACCCCTGGAGGCCAGGGTTTGGAGAGGGTTTTGCTGCTGTCTCCCCCATGGTCACCCCTTGTGCCCAGGACCTTGAAGGGACCTGGCCCTCGGGGGTCTGCAAGGCAACAGGCTGTCTGTGGTCATGCCCAAATTTTCATGGCCTTCCACTGTCCCAGTCGAAACCAGAAGGGATTTGGGGGTCCTGTTTTCAAGGTCTCAAAACACAGATTTTTTTCATATTGGAATGGGGGAGGATCCTTCACTGGAGAGGGGAAAAACTCACTAGGAAGCAGGCTGCAGCAGCCAGAGTCTAGGCGCTCACATGCTGAACCATGGACACTTACAAATAAATTTCCCTGTTTCCAAGCTGGAGCAGTCTCTGCTCCGAGCCCATTCCCCTTTCTCTCCTGCTTTTCCTCACCTCTCCTTCTCCTCCTTCCCCACTTCTGGGAGGCTGCTTGATTGCCTGGCTCCCTCATTAGGATGATATCTCCTGGAAAATTGGTAAACAGAAGCATGTGAATGAGGTGTTGATTGCAATCAGCAGGGGAGCTGGGGCTGAGAGCGCTGGAGAGGCCGCGGCTGCTCCCCAATCACTCGGTGGCCCGGGGCGGCTGCTGGAGAGGATCCGCTTCCGAGCTCCGGCGCCGCGCAGCAGAAGCGGGCTCTCGAGGCCCAGGAGCGCGGCAAGGGCACGCTTGGCTCTCAGCACTGCCCCGGTGACGGCAGCGCGGGGGCACGAGGGAAGATGTTTGCACGGACGAGGCAAGGTCGGCAGCGTGGACTGAGGAGAAAGGCTTTGCTGTCCGGTTGGGATCCCTTCCAGCTGCCTTGGTCCTCGTCCTGGGCTAGGCTACATTGTGCCTCTGCTACAGGCTGGGAATGGCAAGCGGTACGCATTGCGCTCTCCCTCCGCTCTGTGCAGTGAATTTGGGCTCTGATCTCCGCCTTGACCCAGGGGAATGGGCGAGAGGGGCCAGCTCAGCCCGCGCAAGCGGGTGCTCTGCGTTCACGCTGCCACCCCCACCCTTGGGACCCCGCCGCGGCCAGGGGAAGCCCGTCTCTCCCCGCTGAGCGCCGGGAGCTGGCAGAGCTCTCGCGTCGCRGGGCCGGGCTGCTCCGTGCGGCTGGTGGTTTGGATGCTGCCTGTCGCACCTGGAAGGGGAGCGAGGCCTCTGCTGAATGTTAACGAGCTCACAAACCTCCTCCCAGACCTGGACTCTCCCATGTGCTCGTGCATAACGTTTTTGATCTGCTTTCACAAGCAGAGGTGCCTTTTTAATTAACTCGTGGGCCTTTTTGCCTCCTTGCGTCATGCTGGGGAGGGCAGGAGGCTGCCGTGGGGAACACGGTGCCTGAGGGTCTGCCTCGCTCCTCTGCGAGCTGGCCTGGAGGCGCAGGGGAGGGAGAGAAGCCAGAGGGGCTCTTGCAGGAGGAAGAGGGGGAATTTAGAGCAACCGCTGGCAGGAAGCTCCCTGCCCGGTGCAGCTATGAGCACAGGCACCTCCTYGGGGTGCCCGTGCACCGGGGCGCTGGGTGCCCTGCGGGCTGGTGGGGTGGCCAGGCCGCATTCGGGGTGTGGGAAGCAGGAGCACGCAGGGGATTTCATCTCTCCTGCATGCCCAGGTAGCAGCATGCTTCCTCCTGGCAGGACCCTTGCTGGGAAGATGCCACAGTGCAGTGGGAGGAGGCAGGCTTGGAGCACTCAGAAAATAAGATCTTAAAGGGATAAATGTGATTTAAAGCACATCCTACTACTAATCTGGGCAGAATGCAGTTGAACTGATTCCCAGGTCTGGGACACTCCTTGCTGATCCGTTCCCCTAGCGTCCCTGCACCTCTGGAGATGCTCTCCGGAAGGGCAGCCCCTGGCCAGGGTGGGGAGGCAGTAGCCACCAGGCTCTCATTTCATCAGCCACTACCTGACTGAACGCAGGCATGTGCTGGCTGAATTTCTTCCCGTTCTGCTTTGCCGGTAAGGGTTTTTTCCAAAGGCAGGTGAGGAGAGCACAGGTCGACCTTGTTGGCTGGCCCAAGGCAGCCCTCCGTCCTTGATGGGGAGGAGGACGTGGGCAGAAGACATGGGCCGAAGCGCAGGAGTAGGGGCAGTCTGATTTCCCATGGAAGAAGACACGCGCCTACCAGAAAGGAGCACGCCAGAGCTCTGCAGAGAGATGAGGCAGGTAACTTCTGCACAAAGCCCCACTCTGCCACGGTAATTAGACGAGGCCAAAGCTGGTTCCCTGGCAGAGAGGGCGGCCCTGAGACAGCACCCGCCTGGCCCACCCCGGGGTGACATGTGGGGACAAAACCAGGCTCTAGCCTTGGGCTTCTGTGCCGAGGGAGCCAAGCACAAGTGAGGCAGTTTGTGCCTTCTGGTGGGGAAGAAATGTCCCCAGCAAGAGCTGAGCCGCTTGTCCTGCTGAGGCTTTCAAAGTTTCAAGGAATTTGGCAACTGTCTGGCCCATCCCAGAGGGAGTGGGCAGAGGGAAAAGGCCTGCAAGAACATTCCTGTTCCTTGCCAATGAATTTCAAGGTCATTGCAGAAGGAGAGAGGCAGAAAACAGGTTTAAATTCGCGGGCTGAACCTGCTCAGCTCAGCTCAGCGCTGCCCCAGCCCCACGCCAAGCTAAGAGACTCCATCCAGACCGCAAATCGCAGCGAGCGCAGTGCTTGCCGTGCTAGCTGCAGGAAAGGGGGCCGGAGAGAGAGCAGACGCACTTCAGGAAGGCACAGAGACCAGACGGTGGGGCCTCGCCGCTGCCCCGGCTCCTGCAGGATTTCAGGTGGCCGGGCGGCACGAGCGCTGGTGGCTCGAGCAGCTCCCGAGTCACAGGTGCAGCCCGGCCGGCGCTTAGTTTGCCTGCATCCGTTCTGAGTCCTTGAGTAATTCATTCCCCATTGGGCTTTTCTCTGAGATAGATGGTTAAAAATCTTCCCTCTGAGGGTTAGACCCTTCTCGGTTTGTCCAGGGCATCAGGCAATTCCCTTAGTCTCTCGCAATATCGCCCGCCTGCCGGAGGACAGGGAGGGGAAGGGAGAGGGCTGGAGTTGCGCGGTGTTGTCAGAGAGCAGCATCTTGGAGAGGAAAAGGGGGTGCAGGTCTCCGGAGGGACCTGGAGATCTGCTGCGGAGGCTCTTGCTGTGCGGTGCCCCCAGAGCTGGGTGCCCCTCGGCTTAGCCTGAGCCGGGACTCTGGTGACAGCCGATTCCTGCCGTCTGCAGAAACGCAGCCCCCGAGCAYGCTGTGGGAACGGCCCGCGGCAGCACCGTGGTGCCAGCATGTCCCCGGGTTCAGAAGAGCTTTGGCTGGGGCAGAGCAGTTAGAAATGAAACAGCTAACGGAGTTTTAGAGGGCTCCTAATTGCTTCAAACTTTATCCTGCTCATAGGCTGATAGTAGAAGCTAAACAAAGCTAATTAGAAGGTATTTTTGGCAGCCTGCTCTGTTTAATCCTTTTTTGCATCCTGCCGGGTCAGAGTAGCCAGATAATAATAACAAAGAGATTTCCTGAAGCGCCGAGGAGCTGCATGCTGCGAGTGTAATCCCGAGGCCTGACCTCGTTTCCGCAGTACGTCCGAAATCCCCACTTCGGTTCCCGCGCTAGTGGCTCACCTCAGCCGCCGTGAGCGCTGGGCTGCGGGACCCTGCCGGAGAGCTCTGGGCGCAGGCGCCTGCGTCTCGCTGAGATGCCCGCAGGGCTGGGCTTTCCAAGCATCGCCTTTCCAGGCCAGGCTYGGAGGACAGGTCCCCACGGCCACCTGGGGCTCGCTAGCCACCTCTCCTTCCGCTCCCCCAGCGYGGCCACCCCCGGGATGGAAAGCCAGGCACCCTAGCCCGCTGCACACGGTGTTTTTCACTTGGGAGGGCTTCAGATATGATTTGCATCATGCCATACCAGTGCCAGGATGGGTTAAACCCCCGGTGAGYCCTGCAGGATAAAGAGCAGAGCTCTGTACACGGGACGGGTGGTGTGGGCCATGCACGAGGTGACTCAGGCTGAGCATGGAGAATAGTTGCAGGCATGCAGGAGAAGTTAGTGACTCTTCTTTTTCAGTTCTCAGCTATCCCAGGGCGGCCTGCGCTCATTGCAACTGCAATGCAAGAAGTAACCATTGTATTTCTTTAACCAAATCAAATTTCTCCTGGAGAAAGAGCTTTGGGAAGAGGCAGCTTGGGCTCTGGCTGTGGGAGCGCAGGAGGGGTGAGGATGTACTAAATGACCCCAGCGGGAGCAGCGCGGCACAGCCGAGCCCAGCAAGCGGCTGGGGCCGGGCGCGAGGCAGCCGGCGGGAGCGCCGTGCCGTGCTGCGCCGTGCCGTGCTGCGCCGTGCCGCATGCTCCGCCGGCAGCATCCGCCCGCCCCAATCGCGGAGGAGGGCTGCATGTGAGATTTGCCTAATTTCTCTCTGGATTGTTGCAGGGTTAAATGGCTGAAACGTTCTCTCGGGGTCGTGACAGGCTGATGAATGGCGGAGCCTGCCGAATGCATTTCCCTAGCACGCTTAAGGACGGCTGTAAAACCCTTTATGGCCTCTTAGTTACGAAACTCCAGACGCCGAGGGCCCAGCTCCAGCGCTGGGCTAATACTGCATGGCTTCATTGGCATCGCAAAGGTGTTGTAATTACGGCATTTAGCACGTTGGAGATAATGGCTGGCAGAGGCGAGTAAGAATTATTAGCCCTGTTTCAGAGCAAGGGAGGCAGAGGCAACRGAAACGGGTGCGGATGGTCCTTTATCATCCCCTACCATCACCGGCAGAGCTGGGAAWGTGTGAGCAAATCCTCGGGGGAGTTCGCTGGGCGAGGGGCTGCCGCAGCTTGTTTAGAGGGAATGCTTAATAGGCGAGCCAGCAGCCTGGCGCGGGATAACGCCTCCGTCTGTAATGCAATGCCCCGGGGGGGCAATAAGGCAATGCAAAAAGCCCTTGTGGGCCCTTTGCAACTGCTGCTCTGGTCTCCTCTGCTCCCAGTCCCGATCTGCCTGGCCGCCTGCCTCTGCCTTTCCTATCGTGCCTGGAGAGCAGGGAGTGGGGGCGTCCCATTGCCATGGGCTCCGGAGCCTCCCTGGGCCCCTCAGACAGGACCGGGCTGCGACCAGGCTGGTGTGGCGGCATCTGATTCATTCTGCTTCCAGCTTTGGGCTCCTGCCAATATGTTCACCCATGAGTGCCTATCATTAAGCATCTGTTTAGGCATTTATAAGTGGCCTGATTTTTTCAAGGRTGCTAAAAACCCCAGGTGCCCTTGAAATCGGTAGCTGCTGAAGGTACCTAATACCTCCAAAAATGTGTCGTTAGAGACCAAAATGATGGTGCTGATGCCCAGCAGAAACAGGTGGGCAAAGGAGAGCACCCCAGACCTGATGTGTAGAGGACCCAGCCTACCTGATGCAAGGGCCAGCCCTGTCTGACGTGATGACCACTGCAGCCCTATCCAGCGTGAGGACCTTGTCCAGACTGGTGGAGACAAGCCCTTGAAAACCCTCTGCCTTAGGGAGCAACCTCCCGAGCTTTCTACTCGATGGCCCCTGCCCGCTGGGTGCTGCGTGGGTCYGAGCCAGCGTTAAGGTTGCCCCTGCGCTCCTTTCCCCACAGTGGTCCCTGGGCAGCAGGATTTCAAAGCCCGCAGTGCAACGCACTGTTTGATAATGCTGGTATCTCAGCTCTCTCGTGCACCCAGCTCATGGGACTCGGGTGCCTCAACCCTGGGAGGGACAAGGAAACGCTGGGAATGATGGGTTTAACCTTGCAGGGGCTGCGGAAACATCTCGGGGAAGTACCTTTCCCTGCAGGGTGTCAGTATTGCCGGCTGGGTCTGGCTTTTTCTTCCCTACCCCAACCCTGCTGAGCAATTCTGCAAATGTGGCCTTTGCTTGAGGGTGCCAAACTTCTCGCAAAACCCTGCCCAGAAAAAGCAGCTGAAATAGGATCCCAGAGGATTATTATCCAGTCATCCTCGGCTGGAAACACAACTGCTGAGGATAAAGCAAGGAATTAGATGAGGGGACCTGAAGACTGGGGCTTAGACTTGAAAAGGCATCCCTGCAGGAGGAGAACAAAACACTGGCAATATTTTTGCTACCGTGCATCTGTTATTTGACCTTATAAAACTCTATTTGTGGAGGTGGTTGTTATTTTTCGTTAAATCTTTTAATCTAAAATCCCATTAGGCTCAGCAGCGTGTTCATTTGTGAGCAGAAGCAAAACAGTTTGGTGTTTGCTCATTTCTGTCTCTTCCTCACTTCAAACAGATGTAATAAAACACTTTCTCTTTCGCTCTTGTTTTCCTTTGCGGCTTTGCCGCTTTCGGAGCGTTCGAGGCAATCCAGCCTGTTCTTCTGCCCTCCCAGTGCCATGCACCGTTTCCAGCTCTGCTGCTTTCTGGTCTGTTGGAATCAAACAGTTTTCACGTGATGTCCTCCGGAGCGGCGTCCTTTCTTTGAATGGCTCTCCTGCCTCCCGTGCCCTGGAGAGCCGCGCTGCTAGGGCGGGATCAGCTCAGCGGTTTCCAAACCGAGTGTTTGGCCTTTAGAACAAAATATCATTAAAAGATGTATTGCCTACATTATGCAGAAGCGGCTCTTCTCCCTGCCTCGATCAGGCGTGTTCTTAAATGGCTATTGATTTTTGCGGATCCAAATTAAGCACCGACAAACACAACGTTTGGGGATCGCTTGGCTTTGGATAATTTTTATTTAGTTTTTTTGGAGAGAGTTGAGGGGTTTTTTTTAAACAAAACCTCTGGGTGCGCAAAGCGACGGGCTGCAGGTGTCCTGCCAGGCAGGGACCGGCAGCGGGACGGCTGGGGCTGGCAGCTGCTCAGAGCAGGAGCCGAGCCTGCTCCCGACCCGCGGGAGACCCCCGTGCTGTGACCAGGGGAGGAAAAACCTGCTGGCAGCCCTGGTTTCGTGCCAGCGGGGCCTTGCTGTGAAAATCCCCCAGTCCCCCTGGGGGGCAGCGCTCGCGGGATTGCCCCAGGGCGAAGCCGGCGATGGGAAAGGGCCCGGGGTCTGCGGGTGCYGTCGCCGTGGCCCTTTGGAGCGGTTTTTCTGCCTCCCAGTCTCTGCCATCTTTATTTCAGGAACGGCTTAGAATCAAGCCTTGAGGAATTCCCCGGGAGCTACAGCAGAGCACGGCTGGTCCCGGTAACCGAGCCGTCACCCTTGGCTTCAAAAATTAGCTTTCCTGCTAGCAGCTAGCGTGCTTTCCTCGTATGCGGCTTGCTGGGGAGCACGCTAGGYGCCGGGACCGGACTTGTCCACCAGGAGGACAAAAAAGGGGGAGTTAAGGCCCAGAATGTTTCTTTTAYGGAACGCTCGCGTTCGGGGGGCAGCGTGTGCCGGGCGGCTTGCCTGGCTCCGGGCACGGCAGCAGCACGGCTATCAAAAGCACCCCCAAAGCGCTGGGACCGTTTGCTTGCAGCCCAGGCTTTGGGTTCGGGAGCGGCGAGACCGAAGGGAGGCGCCTTCCCCGCCTGCTCCGGGCCCTCCCTCGCTGGGCGGCGTCGGCAGCGCGGGCACGTTGGCCATTCCCGCCGGGAGAACAGGAGGGGACGCCGCCGGGCGGCAGCGCTGGGGCCTGGGGGCTGCCCCTCGCCCTGCGTCGCCCCCGCGGGAGCAGCGGCGCCGGTCCTGCAAGGCCGCATCCGTATCCGCCTCCGGAGCCCGCCCGGCCCCCTCGGACGCGCTCCTCGGGCCAGCCGCGGAGCCGCAGCCTCGTCGGAGCCTTCCGAACGAGCGCCGGGGCTTCTGCAGCTGGGCTTTCCCCCTAAGTGAAACAGGCAGAGTTTAATTAGCTGCTGATGGCCAGTAAAAGCTAATAAAGGTGAGCGCAGCAACAAGCCGCGGGGAAGTGGCAGCCTTCCCAGCCGGGCCTGCTCACCTGGGTAAATTAGGGCTTAATTTAAAGGAAGTACAAGGAAAGCTCTTCCATYGTATCGACGTGGCTGTGCTGGGGAACGTACGATACGTGTAGGAGGGAGAGGCTGAAATGCGTAATGCGCAAGCTATCTCCTATAGCCGTGCTGCTCTGGAGCTCTCCTATTTTTGCTGCCGCCGCTGGAGCACCGGCAGCGCAGCGGCAAGGCTGCGTGAGCGGTGTGCGACAAGAAAGCATCTCCGTGAAAAATCGGCAGGCTCCGGGGAGGAGCCGGATAACGGCCCCGCTCCGGAGGACCGCCGGGCCCCGCTCCCGCGAGGGCTGGGGACGCGTCCCGCGCTCGCCGGGGGCGGCCCAGGGTACGTGCCGGCGGGGACGCTGCGGTGCCCCCGCGAGAGYGCGGTTTGTGCGGGAGGGCCGGCACTTATGCTAAGTGCAGGGGATTTAATTTGCTGGCAATAGCACTTCGATATTACAAGGCGCTCCGGAAAAAAATCGGAGAGGGCCTGAAGCAAAATGCGTTCGAGTCAATTGAAGTTAACTTCCCTGGGCACGGGGCCAGGCCCCTCTTCAGAGGCTGTTTTCCAGAAAGGCAGCGGATTGGCTGCAAAAAGGTATTTTCACTTGCTTTTTATTCAGCCGCCTGGAACCCACCCACCCAGCGAGGCCGCGTGGGGCGAGGCGCAGGCGATTCGGCGCTCGCGCAAGCGTTCGCTGCAGCAGCCGTTTCGCGGGGGGCTGCAGCTGCCCGGCGGATTTGCCGCCTGGGCTCTCCGTGAGAAACCCCCGCCGGGGCTGTGGGGACGCCACGGGGCGAAGCCGTCCCGTCCTCCTCCGGACGTGCGGCGGCTCCCGTCGGCGGAAGCGCTGCAGGGGGCCGCGATGTGCTGGGGTTGTCCTTGCAGCCCGTGTCCCCCTGCACCGATGCCGCTGCGAGCGGCCGGCTCCAGGTGCTCCCGGGCGCCGCTCACCTCCTGCGAGCCGGGGCGCCGGGGGCTCCGGTCCTGGGCTGGAGGCTGGGTGGCCGGTGGCCCTGCCGCCTTGCGAGCCCCCGGGGAGCCGGGTGCTTGCGCTGCCGGGCTGGCAGCACCGTGGCTGGGAAGGTCAGGCTCCAGACGCCGGGGCGGCCCCGCGCCGTGGAGGGGCCGGGGGATTTTCAGCGGTTTCCCTCGCCCCTTCCCACCCCCCGCAGCCCTCCGTCCAACTCCATTACCGCCGACGGTTGCCGTCTGCTTAACTGCACCTCTCCCCGTGCCTGGAGCTGGCCCCCAGCAGCACCGAGCCCCCGGCCCGGCTCAGCCCCGGCCCCCTGCGCCTGCCTGGCGGCGCGGGAACCGGCTCCCACATCCCCCGGCTCCCCGCGAGGATGGGGGGGCGAAGCAGGAGGCTCTGTCTTTTCTTCCTCGCTCATCCTGCTCTCTGCCGTCATCGTTTTCCCTCGCAGGCGCTTCTTCTGGCCTACTTGCATCCAGTTCATTTTCCTTTTCTTAAATAAAATCTGACTGCCGGCCTTATTTGGTAAATGGAGCTGGAGGACTGCGGGCTGGCGCTTTTTTCTCCTGACAAGCCTTTCAGGATGGGGAGATGAGATGGAAAGAGGAGACAGATGAATAGGATGCAAAAGCAGCGAAGAAAAATAAACACGAGATAAAGGGAGCGTGGGAGAGGGAGGATGAGGCGATGCATAGCCGGGCAGTGACGGAGAGAGCAGAGCAAAGGCAGAGCAGGCAACGGGAGGAGAGCAAGGGTAGGCGGAAGGGGCTGCCGGGCTGCTGGAGCGCGGCTGCAGGAGGATTTGCTAGCACAGGTGCCTGGTGAGGAACAGGCGGTGCGGGACTGGAAGCCTGTGCGATTTTCCCGTCCTTCCCCCCGCCCGTGCTCCCACTCGTGCCGGGCGCTGGCAGGGCAGGCGGGACCTGCTGCGCGTGGGCACAGCACGTGGGAGCCGCAGTGCTGCGCGGGAAGCAGACCCGGGGCCGCGCCGAGGCACGCCGGGCAGCGGGAGCAGGCGGCGTCCTGCCCGCGTGCCGTGCCCGCTCTCTTCCCATCCCCTCCCGGCCACGTCTGCGTCTGGATTCAGGAAGAGCGACTCAGCCCAGCGAAGCGACGGTCACGCTTTCATCCGGGAGCGCGCTGCTCCTCCTGCATGCACTGACAGAGGTTTGCCCAGGGTCCACGTTTCTACCGTGAGCGGCCGGGAGCTTTAACCTGTGTCTGTCCCCACCTGTCAAGCACTGTAAACATCTTGGAGGTAGTTAATGCTCTGAAACAACGGAGGTGCTTTAAACGCAGCCCGGGGCCGAGCGGGCCCATCGGACCCATCCTAGAGCACATAAATATCCCCTCTGTGTTCCCGCTCTGCCAGAGGCAGCGATAAAAGCCGAACCCGTCGTGGGTGGGTCGGCGGCAGCCTCTGCACTGCTTCCGTACCACTTCCAGGATAATAATAGTAATAATAGTAGTAGTAATAATAGTAGTAGTAGTAATAATAACAATATGATACCCAAATCAGCAGGCCTCGGGTGCGGAGGTGTGCCCAGCCCGGCAGGAGGACGCCGAGGTTTCGCCTCCTCGGCGCCCCACGGGGCACAGCGGGACCCGGAGCAGCCCAGCCCGGTGGCACCAAACCCGCAGCGGGGCGGCTCTTCCCTGGGGTCCAAGGTCTGAAGGCAAATAGAAATAGCACAGTATATATGTATTTTTTCCCCATTCCTTTAAAATCTTGGGATATCTGGTGGTTTGGGGGCTGACTCTTTGGGATGCTGCTCTTTGGGGAGTCCGAGTGCTTTGCACCCCCACAAGAGCTCCTTACAGGAGCAGTGCAGAAGTTACTGTTTTTAATATCGTTTCCACRCTTTCAGCAGGCTGAATAGCGCTTGAGCATGCGCCTGAAGGCGAGTAACCTGTCCCAGCTCTTGAAATCACAGGCTTCACCYGCGGAAAACGAAGCCCTCGGCTGAGGGCAGAAAACGAGGGCTAAAGTGCTAAAATTATTTGCGGGACCCCGATGGACRGCCAGGGAAAGCGCCCCCCCATCCCGAGGCAGACGTCAGCGTCGCAGCGCTGTCCCCGTTCTGATTTTAATAAGCTGAATTCTCAGCTGGACCTGGCAGAAAAATCAATGGCGGGACTTGAGAAAGCAGTCAAAATACGTGGAGCTAAATTGGCTACCCTGCAGGCATCAGCTCAGGTTCTGCACGTAGTAATATTCAGCTCTG